>NC_134712.1:256804275-257177259 GCF_049634645.1 Pelodiscus sinensis
CTTAGACCTTGCACCCAATCCACCATCTCTGGTCACAGCCCAAATCCCTGTAGCACCTTAAGAGTAACAAATAGTATTATGAGCTTTCATGGGCACAACCCACTTCTTCAGCCAAGGATAGTGTTAATTTTCTTTTTAATATAAAGTCATCATAAACATCGCTCCTTGTTAATTATCACGTTTTAATATATTTTCTTCCACACCTATGGACTATTTAAAATATATATTTATATCTATAGTTGTTTGTACTGGTGGGTGTACATCCACACACTACCTCAATTAGTGTTGCTTGTGTAACCCTGAGTGGGCTAGACTTCACTGCCCTTTTCCAGTATCTAAAGAAACCCCCACTCCCACTGCAGTACTGGAGACCCAGAGTTTAGTCTGTAAGGAATTTCAGCAAGGATTGCCCCGTCAGCCTCCCTACATTCAAGTTCCAAAAACATTAATTTAATTAAATAACTTTATAAAATTTTATTAACAAATAATCTAATTCTTACAACACAACACAGCTATTTTATACCCCACAAATATCTATAACTACAATAATCATAAGTAAAGAGAAAACTAAAAGTGAAATTTGAACAGTTCCGTCCACACAAACACAGTAAGAAAAAACAGGACTATGTAGCACTTTAAAGACTAACAAGATGGTTTATTAGATGATGAGCTTTCGTGGGCCAGACCCACTTCCTCAGATCAAATAGTGGAAGAAAGTTGTCACAACCATATATAGCAAAGGATACAATTAAAAAAATGAACACATATGAAAAGGACAAATCAAATATCAGAACAGAAGGGGGATGGGGGGAAGGTAAATGTCTGAGAGCTAATGATATTAGAGGTGATAATTGGGGAAGCTATCTTTGTAATGGGTAAGATAATTAATGTCTGTTTAAACTTAGGCATAAAGTGTCAAATTTAAGCATGAATGTCAGTTCAGAGGATTCTCTTTCAAGTAAGACCACACTTGATAAAAGACTCTTCAATGTAGCAGACAAACTTATTCCAATATCTAGTGAATGGAAAATGGAGGCAAACAAATTCAGACTAAAAATAAAGTGGAAAAGTTTTAACAGTGAGAGGTAATTAATCCTTGAAACAATTTATCAAAGGCGGTGATTGAATCTTCATCTCAGGAAATTGATAAAGTCAAAATTAGATGCTTTTCTAACAAAGATCTGCTCTAGTTCAAACAGGATTTAATTCAGGGAAGTCCTATGGTTTGTTATACAGGAAATTAGACTTGATAACTGCAATGGTCCTTTCTGGCTTTATAATGTATTAAAGGTCACATATAGGCTAAGGAAGAGGAAATGATCAGAACTCATTCCTCACAAATCTCAGTGGGATCCAGCTGTAAGAAGTAGGAATTTCTTCCTGCTCAGAGGCACAGACCTTACATCTAGTCACTTGGAATCATGTGTTTACTAGAATACTTACCCAACATTGCTCAGGTCCTTCAGGGCAGGGGCAGGAGTCAGGGAAGGGGCTTAGGGGCTCAGGGCAGGAGGCTGGAGGTGTGAGGGTGGAGGAGTCCGGGAGTTTAGGAAGGGATTCAGAGCTGGGGGATCCCACAGTCACAGGGAAGGGGTGGGAGTTGGGAGATGTGAGGATGTAGGACACAGGGAGTTGGGGTGGATGCTGAGAGGGCATGATGGGGACAGCTTGTGGATGTGTGTGGCAGAGCAAGGGATGGGGATGGCTGGTGGCTGCTCCTCAGGGCCGATCTGGGGCAGCAGTGGCTGTGTGGCGTGCCTGGGGCAGAGGGGACTGCACAGCCTGACCCCCAGCTTCAGTCCATATGGCCCGGCCGCTGGTTGCTCCCTGGGAATGGCTGGGCTGCACAGGGTGGGTTAAATGTTTAGTTTCATTAGTCCTGGGATGTACGCATACCATCTGCAAAAGCCAGAAATTCAAAATGGGAAAATACACAGTAGGATGCCCAAAGGTAAACGTTATCACAATGTTTACCTTAACACATTTTCAAGCCCCCCTTCTAAATGCTGGTATTGAAGAATTCCCCCAAAATAGCTCAACATCCTTTCTGCTCTGTAATAGTTGGGAGCTGTGCCCCCTCTACAATGAATCCATATTTTTGTTCCTCGGTAATTTTTAAGAGTGGCTTGCCATCTAAAATCCATGATAGAAAACAGTTTCATTCGATACATAGAGCAATTGAAAAAGCTGTGAACAAGTTAGAGGTTGATCTCCATCCATCCTGTTAATTTCATTACACAGAGAATATACATTAAAATGAAAACACCCACAGCATGAAAATTATTTGTAGTTTATTTGAAGGCAATCGATACAAACATCATTTGTGCAAGACCAAGGGAACTTGTTTTTTACATACTCAAGAAATGATTTGCTTTCATAGCCGCATTTAAAAAAATAAAAGCCATGCATCACTGTTCCCCACTTCCCCATACCTTTTCAGGTGTTTACCAGTTGATGATCTGGCACAATTCTCTTGAAATCTGTTCCTAGTCCTGCTCCACCATGACACAGTAGACAAAAAGCAACTGAAGACAGGATGTGAAGTCAGGGGACATCTTTCAAGACACAGATGTTTGAACATCAAACAAAATTAGAACAGCCTATTTGGTTTCCTCTCTATTGTTTGATTTTCATTTGTTTTTTAACCCACTATCTCTCTCCACATTATCCTGGGCTGCTGCAACTGTCACAGCACCTAACCTTCTTGTCAGCAAAGCAAACTGATCCCTTTTCTCCAGAGTTAATCAGAAGCTGTTATTTCTGGACAGCACACTCCCCTCAGAAATCCAGCACCTTATTGTTGCAGTGTGCCCAAACCTTCCCAATCTGGGGAAATGGGAGCCCCAAATCTGCTGCTGAGTCTAGGTCTCAGGCATGGTAGCACTATTCACTGCTAGTGCTCTGCAGAACCAGCTCATCAGCCAAGCTTTTGATTCTGAAATAAAGTATCTGCCTAACACATCACATAAATCAGGTGTTCATCTGTTGTTGAACAGCCTTCCTGAAAAGTATTGCTGGTCTGCGAACACCTCCAAGCTTCTGTTCCCCTCTGTTTGCAGGTCCATATCTGAAACAAGTGGCTCTCTACAATCAGATATGGCAGAGTCTATACTGTTAGTCCTGATGGCATGCTTGTTGCTAAAGTCCCAGTCTTGAAAGTCTCCTGTCTGGTTGCATCCATCTTCACTTGGCTGGTCCAGAAGAGCTTGGTATGCTATGTCTGAGAGGGGAAATGTGCGCGGTTCCCAAGGTTGTACACTCTGTGGGAGTGATGTGGAGAGAGAGACAGACAATATGATTGGTACAGAAAAACTAGAGTTAGCAATTACAGGATATGACAATATTCATTCTCCCTACATGCCCAAAAAGATCTCACACTTCAGTTTAAACCTCAAGCTCTTTTCTCTGGAGCAGGCTGCTGGAGTAATGTGGACAATTTCAAAGAGCAAAAGGAAGTCATGCAGCAGAGAACTGATAGGCAAGTTTGCATTTATATGCTTAGTCCCAACGAATCATTTTTCCTGTTGGGATCACAACTTCTTCACTTTTGGGTTCTATTTACCTCCCTTGATCTTTGAGAAAGTTCTTCCACAATCCTAGTGACTTCCAAAGACATTTTAAAAGTGAAATTAGTACCTGTTCTTAGAACAGGATTGGCACCAAAGTAGTAATGAGATTCTTCAATCTCAAATGCCTCATCTGGAAGGATGATGAGAAAGGAATTCAGTCCCTATGGTACACTCAGTCATAAGTGCCGACTCCATGGGTTCTCTAGTCCTGGTGCCTACAGGTGGATAACTGTTTCTTCCATTTCCAAACCACTGACCAACATGACTCGAGACACTTAAACTGAGCTCATTCATTGACAGTGCATCACAAACTAAATCTGATCCTGAGTTTTAAAAAACATCCGGTGGGTGCTAAAGAGCTCTTAACATAGCATTATGTTTAGGTTTATTATGTAGTAGTACATGCAGATTCTATATTACAAAGGGACATATGCACTGGAGTAAGCTTCAACATACATAAATGTGTATGTATATATAATGTTAGGATGTATCTAGACTGGCAAGTTTTTCCGTAAAACTTGCCAGCTGTCTACACTGGCCACTTGAATTTCCGCAAGAACACTGACTTCTTACTGTCTGAAATCAGTGCTTCTTGCGGAAAAACTATGCTGCTCCTGTTCGGGCAAAAGTCCTTTTGCGCAAAAGGGCCAGTGTAGACAGCTCAGATTTGTCTAGATTTTGCGGAAAAGCGTCCGTGCCAATCTAGACGCTCTTTTCCACAAATGCTTTTAACGTAAAACTTTTCCGTTAAAAGCATTTGCGGAAAATCATGCCAGTCTAGATGTAGCCTTAGTGTGATGTCACAAATTTATTTTGACTTTGCTGCAGAATCAGGAAATACTCTTTCAATACAAAGCTTTGCCATCTCCAAAGAAATTCTATGACTGTCACGTGAAACTGAATGCCAGTGCATGGTAAAGAGGTGGAGCAAATCTAAACTAAATTCCAGTGCACTGTAAAGTCAAGAAAATCAGTGGCTAACCATGCCCCCCTGCGACTCCCAAAATCATGTCTCTCTGGTTTACTGCTACCCCCTTTGTTTCCTTATAGGGTTTGTTTGTTTTTTGGTATACGTTCAAAATTGGTCTTTCAAACTGAAAAGAACTTTTAAGTTTTCCAATATTGTAGCCTTGCTGGTAATATATTTTACTGGATAACTATCTGTTGGTGAAAGAATCAAGCTTTTGAGCTCCACAGATTTGAAGAGAAGCTCACCGGTTTCTTTCATTAATAGAAGATGGTCCAATAAAAGATATTACCTCACCTACTAGTCTCTGAAGAACTTTTACAGCAGTTGTGAAGAACTCTCATTCTCAGTGAGTACAAGATGGATTAAACATGTCATGCTTTCAGCCCTGAATATACAAAAGCTGGCCCCCCACAAGCACCAGATCCTGCAGAGCCACAAACGGCAGGGAAGAGGGCTTTACAGGTATGTGTTATCTGGAAACTGTTGTGTGTTTTGAGCTGCTGCTATTCACTGCTTCAGTATTTTGCCAGTTTAACCATAAAGAAACCCCTGGAGTAACGTCTCTCACCTGTATTACTTCATCTAATATTTCTGGGGAGAATTTGGTGTTTTCAGTGCAGGACAGCAGCACTCTGGGCCTGTTCTTCATGGAGAGGGGTTTCAGAATGTTACAAGGTTCAGGGTTGTGAAATCCTTGAGATGAGTGCATGTAGAGTTCATTAAGGAAATTAAATCCAGAATCAGGAGATGCTGGCTGAGGTGTCCACTGACCATCTGCTTTGTTGGAGGACCTAACAAAAACAACACAATTATTGAAGGGCCAATGTTGACAACAATAAATGGCTATAAAACTGGCCATCAGTAAGTTCTGGCTTGCAATCAGACACATTTCTAACCAGCAGAATAGCAAAGTTCTTGAAACAGCTTGTCAAGGGGAGTAGTGAGAGCAAAAAAACCTAACTTTGTGAGCTTGCTTATTTTATGGAGGGGGTGGAATTAGCTTAATAGCATATGGCAATTAACAGTGCAAGTATCTCCAATGGCTGGTTATGGGACTGTAGAGTGGGAGGGCTCTGAGTTACTACAGAGAATTCTTTCCCAGGTGAGTGTCTGGTGGTCTTGCCCACATGCTTAGGGTCTAATTGATCACTATATTTGGGGTCAAGAAGGAATTCCCCCTCCCCCACGTCAGACTTTTTTTTGTCTGCCCTTGCAGTATGGAGCACAGGTCACTTGTGGATTTGAACTAGAGAAAGTGGGGGATTCTCTATAACTTGAAATCTTTAAATCAATATTTGAAGACCAGTAACTCAGCTAGAGGTTATAGGCCTATTCCAAGAGTGGATGGGTGAGATTCTGTTGCTTGCAACGTACAACAGGTCAGACTGATAAGCATGATGGTCATTTCTGGCCTTAAAGTCTGAGAGATAAAGGAATATAACGAGTTAACTAATATGGAAGCCAAATAAAACTAAGCCACTGCTGTGACACTCCCCCCTCCATATTTTTATGGAATTATGTTTTTTAATATTAATATACATAACCTGAATATGCTTTATGCAAAAAAGATCAAGTAACCCATCGTTCAAGAAATTCTTGCTTGCATTCCTTGCTCACAGTGTTATTCAGAAATTGATACCTGCTTCCTCGCTTGTGGGAAACTGCCACTGCCCAGGAATTCCATCGGGCTCGTTCAAGCTCCTCATACTTGGTGTGATGGTTCAAGTATGTCTCATCAGAAGTGTCTTCCAGCTAGGAAAAAGAACAAAGCTAGTTTTCCCTCCAATACTCAAAAGAGGACATTGTCTTCAGGGTGACACTACTGTTTCACCAAGTATAGACAGCAAGACCTACTGGATGATTCTTGAGAAACCACAGTCTCTGTTTCAAAGAAGATTAAACTGCACACAAGGATTCTTCAAAAATAAACTAGATTTAGTGTTCTCATTGGTGGATCAAATGCTGTACACTTCTCAGGTGGAAAACACATAGGAGTGCTATGAAGAGAGATCAGAAAAAATGCTGCTTTGCAAGTTAGAGATTTTTTTCAATGTTTCATTGAAACATTTTATGTATGGTTAAATGTTACTCTTTTTGCTTTAGGTTTGGCTGGTCAAAAAATCACAAAATCTGCTGTACGTGACCTATTATCTTGTATACAGGCAGTCCCCGGGTTACATGGATCCGACTTACATCGGATCCCTACTTACAAATGGGGTGAGGCAACCCCGCACTAGCTGCTTCCCCCCAGCAGACCAGGGAGACGCGAAGCTAGCGCCCCCCCGCCCCCAGCAGACCAGGGAGTCGCGGAGCGGCTTTTCTCAGCAGACACCTCAGCTTGAGAATAAAGGACTGAGGGAAGTGAGGTGTGGGAGAATAAAACTGGAGAAAAGCTCTGGAGAAATGTTTGGCTAGAGTTTCCCCTACAATATGTACCAGTTCCGACTTGCATACAAATTCAACTTAAGAACAAACCTACAGTCCCTATCTTGTAGTAACCCGGGGACTGCCTGTACTTGGATTCTCTGAATGTTCGAAGACCAGACATCTGTCCATGATGTTAATACTATAAGCGTGAATGTATAAATATATATATAAAAGTTTCTTTCATGGAACTACAGAACAACTCACTCTACATGAATTCTGGGAGCTGAGACCTTCCAACATTGACGCCACAATACAATCATATCATCTATGGTTGCTCAGGTAAGAGAGATCTTCCTTTAATCGCAGAATTGGAACCACCATTTTGAATCACTAACCCCATCAATTTCCTAAGCTGCTGAATTTGACATTCATGTTTGAGAATCCAGACAGTAATCTAATACTCAGAGACAGCCTCTCATTGATCATGTGAACAGATGGCAAGAACACAGAGGCCCCACTCAAGGATTTGCTGTGGCTGCTGCTTAGAGGGGAATGACCCAAACAATGCTTTGTTATAACAACTGATGCAGATCAATATCAGGGAGCAGACTCCATCTCCTAGAAACACAGTGAGCACAGCTGATCCTGGCAGTGGCTGTCTGATTGCACTTCCTGATTAGAGGAGAGACAGGGCTAAGCTAGGGATGTACTAGTGTAGTCGATTAACCAATAAGCAAATGGGTATAGGTTAATGCTACAGACTACATGCATTTCCCTCCCTCTCCCCTTGCCAGTAAATTTTTTAGCAGGCCGGTCAGCTGCCCAGCTCAGTTCTGGCTTGTGATGGGTCTGGGACCTACCCCCGCTGCAGGTCTGCATTTAAAGTGTGTTAGGAGCTAGGCAGGCAGAACAGCTTAGTTCTAGCTTGTGCCAGGTCCAGGAGCTCAGCCTCTGCCCTGTCACCCCCCACACTGCTGCCTCTTTATCAGAGGCAATAGCACAGGGTGCTGACAGCTGGTCCATGAGGGGAGCTGGTTTTTAAACTGGCCCCCTTGCGGTCCAGCTCCCGCCTGGCACCCCGGGCTGCTGTCTCTGATACAGAGGCAGTAGCGGGGAGTGGCAGGGTGCTCCTCAGGAGTGGGGCCGGAGCACATTGGCTGCCGCCCCCGCCCCTGGGGACTATAGAATAGTCGACTAATCGATCAGAATTCATGAGGTTACTCGACTATTCAATTAACCAATATTTAACATCCCTAAGCTAAGCTACCACTTGACTCAGCAGAAGCCAGAGCTTGATGGCTGCTCAGTGCATCGCATGCCACAGATGCCTTTGGTCATGCTTCCCCTGAGCCTGCTCCTGCACCCCCCCCATCCTGTCCCTGCCCGTGACAGCTCCAATTCCTGGTTCTTGTGCTGGCCCAGTTTGTGCCAGTTCCTGCTCAGCTTGCTCTTGTGCCTGCCCATCTCAATCCCTGACATTCCCAGCTCCTCTTCCTGATGACTCCAGCACAATTCTGGTATTCAATTTCCATTCCCTGGCTCTGACCTTGGCTTTGCTTTTGACTATGCCCCGGATGCCCCATGACTCATTTTCTGCTCGGCTCTAACCTCCAGGCAGGGCCACCCCCATGGCTCCGACCACCAAGACCAACTGTTAGTGTCTCGGTCCTGTTCCTGAGCATCCTGCAAGAGAAAGACCGAAGATGAAATTCTGCTGTGAGGCTGACCCTCATTAAGGTGTCTGTCTTTCCGAACGAGGTACTGGGCACCTTGAAAAAGCTACAGACACAAAGCTACAGGCCCTGCATACACAGGTCTCCCTATCCAGGGCCCAGGTACTTCAGGAACAGCTCACTTCTTGCTAGCCCTGCTTGCCCTATCTTGGAAAGCCCTTAATTCTGGATCATCAACACAGACTCCAAGTGTTAAAAATGTGCCCTGACAACAGGTACTGGCTATTTTGGCCACCATAAAAAAACCTGGTTATTTACCTGTAACTGTTGTTCTTCAAGATGTGTTGCTCATGTCCATTCGAATTAGGTGTGCGCGCGCTACATGCACAGATTCCGGAGCCTTTTCCCCCCAGAGGTATCCAGCAGGGAGCCCCCTGGAGCGGCACCAGCATAATGGTGAATAAGTACCCCTGCTGGCCCTCCTCTCCCTCAGTTTCTTCTTGCTGGAAAAATTCCGACAAAGGGGAGGTTGGGGGAGGCGGAGAAGGGGGTTGTCGAATGGACATGAGCAACACATCTTGAAGAACAACTATTACAGGTAAGTAACCGTTTTTTCTTCTTTGCGTGCCTGCTCATGTGCATTTGAATTAGGTGACTCCCTAGCCAAAGCCAACAGAGGCAGGGTCGGAGAACACCACAGGTTAAGATAGGGCTGACTGCAATACCGCAGCTCCCAGGGCTGCATCCTCTCTAGTCTGTTGGGTGATCACATAATGCGCTGCAAATGTGTGCACTGATGACCATCTGGCTGCGCTACAGATATCTACTATGGGAACCTGTGCCAGAAAGGCTGTCAAGGGGGCATGCGCCTGAGTGGACTGAGCTGTGGTGTGTGGCGGTACCTTGCCTGCCAAATCATATCATTCCTTGATACGGGACATGATCCAAGACCACAACCATTGTACTGAAACTGGCGTACCTTTCATCCTCTCCGCTATTGAAACAAAAAGTTGAGGTGCTCTATGAAACTCTCTTGTTCTGTGTATGTGAAAAACTAGCGACTGCTTTGCGTCTAACGAATGCAAGGCCCGCTCCCTCGAGGTAGCATGAGGTTTTGGGTAAAACACTGGCAGGTAAATATCCTGCAACATATGGAATGCCAAGACTACTTTAGGGAGGAAGGCTGGGTTGGGCCGTAGACGCACCCTGTCTGTTGAAAAGACCATAATACGGAGGATCAACTGTAAGTGCCCTTAGTTCAGATACCCTCCTCTCTGATGTGATAGCCACTATGAAAGCAACCTTGAGCGTCAGGTGTTAGAGAGCACATGGCTTAGTGAGCAAAAGGTTGAGGTTCCACTGCGGTACCGGTTGCCTGACATGAGGGAATAGTCTGTCCACCCCTTTGAGGAATCTCTTGACCATAGGGTCAGTGTACACTGATCTACCTCCTTCCCCCGGGGGGAAAGGCTGCTATAGCTGCCAGGCGTACCCTAAGGGAAGACGTAGATAGGCCCGACTGACATAGATGCAGGAGGTAGTCCAAAATCAACAGAAAGGATGCTGACGGGCTGCACTCCCTTTCCCGCTGTCCATTCTGAAAAACGTCTCCACTTGGCCGAGTAAGCTGACCTAGTGGAGGGTTTCCTGCTTCCTAGCAAAACCCTCCTAACCCCTTCCAAGCCCATGGTCATTTTTTGTTGCTGTGAAAAGTGAAGAGATCTGCCCGGGGATAACCCCACCTCCAAAAGATGTCCTAACACCTCGCTCTTGAGCAACCGATTGCGAGTGGTGAAAACATGGCTGAGATTGTCCGCCAGGACATTCCTTGCCCCTGGCAGATATGCCGTTTCCACCTGAATGTCGTGGGCTAAGCAGAACTCCCAAAGGAATATGGCTTCTCGGCACGGGAGAGGAGCGAGCTGCATCCTGTCTGTTGATATAAAACATTGCTGCTGTATTGTCCGTTAGTACGGAGACTGCTTTGGGGCTCAGATCGGACAAGAACATCCGGCAGGCCACTCTGACCGCCCTGAGTTCTCTGACATTTATGTGGAGCTGTCGCTCCAATAGTGACCACATACCTTAAGTCCCCTAGGTGAGCTCCCCATCCCATGTCCAATTCGTCAGTGATGAGCTGCACCGTCAGGGTCTGGTTCACAAAGAGCTCGCCCGCACATACTACCCCTCCCCTTGCGTCCACCACTCGAGGGACTGGGTAACATCTTGAGGATTGTGTCCCATGGTGCCCATGCCTGACTGAACACTCGGGCAAGCCACGACTGCAGTGGCCTGAGCCTCAGCCTGGCGTGTTGCACCACGTAGGTACAGGCTGCCATGTGTCCTAGTAGCCTCATGCAATTTCTTCCTCTTGTGATTGGAGATGCCACCAGGCCCCATATAATGGTGCTGATGGCCATAAACCTGGCCCTGGGGAGAGAGGCCATGCCCTTTGTTGAGTCTAATCAGGCCCCCACGAACTTTATAGCTTGAGTGGGTATGAAGGTGGACTTCTCCTTGTTTATCAGTAGACCCAGGATGCCAAAAGGAGCCCTGATAAAGTTTATATGTTCCTGCACCTGTTCCTTTGAATCCCCCCGATGAGCCAATCATTCAGGTAGGGGAATACCTGGACTCTGCAGGGGCCACAGCAGCCATGCACTTTGTGAACACTCTTGGTGCCGTGGACAGACCAAAGGGAGGGACGGCAACCTAGAAGTGTTCCCACCCCACCATAAATCTGAGGTATCTTCTGTGGGTGGCCCTCATCGAGATATGAAATGTGTGTCCTTTAGGTCAAGGGCAGCGTACCAGTCCCCCAATTCCAGGGAGGGAATAATACTTGCCAAGGTGACCATCTTGAACTTTGCCTTTCTTACAAAGGTGTTGAGATCTCTCAAGTCCAAAATAGGTCTGAGGCCTCCCTTTGCCTTGGAGATAAGGAAATACCGGGAGTAAAAAACCCTTCCCTTGAAGTCTGGAGGAACCCATTCCACCGCCCCCTACTGAAGAAGTGAACGTACTTCCTGATTCAATAGGATCTTGAGAAGGGTCCCTGAAGAGGGATGGGAAAGGAGGAGTTTGGGGGGGAGAGGAGGGAGGAGAGAAGAGGTGAATGGGAAAGAGTACCCAATTGTCACCAGGTCAAGAACCCACTTGTTGGTCATAATCCGGGCCCAAGCCTGATAGAAATGGGATAGTCTGTTTCCAAAGGGGTGCGTGCGTTTATGATGGGAACTGGTACTCTGCCCTCAGGTGCACCCTCAAAACGAGGACTTGGGTTGCTGGGGAGGAGGTGGCCCTCCACTCCTCTCAGTGTCAGAGCGAGACCTTCGTTGCCTACTGTGCCCATTAGCGTTGTTATTGCACACATTGCAAGGCCGGCGCCTGGTTTGGTTGGGTCTGAACCTGTTAAGGAGATTTCCCTTGGGGCTTTGGGTTGTATGACCTGCACTGCGTGGCCACGGTGTGGATACCCAAGGATCTCAGCGTGGCCCTAGAGTCTTTTAGGCTGTGTAACCTGGTGTCAGTTTGAGAGAACAGGTCCTTTCCCTCAAATGGCAAATCTTGAAGAGTGTTCTGCACTTCCGGGGGTATCCCAGAGACCTGTAACCAGGCCCCATGCCACACTACAACCCCCGTGGCCACTGTACGCACTGCTGAGTCCACCGCATCCAGTGCGGCTGGCAATGCTGTACGAGAGATGGACCTACCCTCTTCTGTCAGCACTATGAATTCCTGTCTAGAATCCTGAGGCACCTTGAATTTGTCTACTGCTGTCCAGGTATTGTACGCATACCTGCTTAACACTGCCTGCTGGTTGGCAATGTGCAGCCGCAGGCCCCCCGTAGCGAATGCCTTTCTACTAAGCAGGTCCAGCCTCTTCAGCTCCCTGCTTTTGGGTGTAGGACCTGGTGGGCCCTGCCTCTCTTTTTGTCCTGCTGCCTGAACCACCAGTGAGCCCGGAACCAGGTGGGAATATAAATGTTCATGTCCAGTTTGGGGGACGAAGTAACACCTTTCTACCCCCTTCTGAGCGAGTGGGACAGAAGCTGGCGTTTGCCACAGATTGGCAGAGATCTGAGCCACCGTTTTATTCAGCAGCAGCGCCCGTTTTGGTGGTGCATCGGAGAACAAAATATCAACCCTGGGGTCCGAGTCCTCATTTACCACCTCCGCCTATACCCCCCGATTTGCTGCCAGGAGTCGCAACAGATCTTGGTGGGCTCTAGCATCCATGGATGGCATGGGTGAAGCTGGGTCAGCTAGGGCTTCATCGAAAGACGAGGATTCTCTCAGTGTCAGCTGGTCCTGAGGTGGCTCTGTCACCTGGGAGGGTTAGCTGTGCCCGCGGCTGGTCATGGGCCTCCAATCCCTCACCTTGTGTGACAGGATGCAGCAAATCCCTCTGTGGGCTGCCTTTGTATTCCAAGGCAGGGGCCCTGGACATGGAGGTCGCCGACAGAGTCCCCTGGGATCTAAATGCTCCAGATCTCTGGGAGGATGGCAGTGAGCCTTGCATTTGATGATAGGCCCATGGGGTCCAGAAGGGCCATTGTGGATGCATCTACAGTGGCCATGTCTGGTGTGGCTGGTACTCCCGGTGCTGGGAGCATTGCCGCGAACAGGAGCCGTACTGGGAGCATCTGCACGATGAAGCTCCTGACCACACCGACTCTGCATCGGATTCTGACGAGTAGTCCGACGCAGACCAAGGGGGTCTGTCAAAGGCGCCTGAGACAGATGCCGGAGTCGGTGCCTGGCCATAGACTCCAGCTTTCCACGGTGCACTGGAGGAGGAGGCGGCCTCATCAAGGTAGGCAGCAAAGGGGCAGGTTCGCTGTGCGATAGTGTAATCATAAGCAGTGCACTCTTCCTGAGCTCGTGCAGCAGCCGCCTCGATGCTGATAAGGACACTTCCGTCACCGTCTGAAGCAATGGTGCCAACATGGATACCGGTGCTGATGTGTATACCGGTGTCGACTGGGTCCCCAGTATCAAGGAGTTTCCCAGTGCTGATCAGGCACCCGGTGAAAAAGCCACATGGCCTGTCTGACCCAAGTGTCTGACGTGGTGTGCTGACGTATCTGGAGCTGGGGATGGCACCAGTGAGGCAGTCAGCTCATTCGATGCCAAGAAGGAGCTGATAGTCTCAGAGGCGGATGGTCTGTCCACATGTAAAGCCCCTTCTGGACCCGGGCTTCTTATCTGCATCGAATCCAGTCGGTGTCTAGAGGGGCCTGGGATGTCACGGTGGCGAGGTGAGGCTCCTGCCGGGGTATGGGTCCGGTGTCGACTCCCGTGCCCCTTCCTCTCCAGAGATCTCCACCTAGTCTGCCTCTTCTTCTTCGGTGTGGGAGACTGGGATCTATGCCTCGGCACCGCAACTTTCTTCTGTGCTGTGGTATGTACTGGTGCCGCTGAAGGTTCACGCAGACGCCAGTGCGCTCCACATCGCCGGTGTGCGGTCCAGTGCCGGATGAAGCACGGACTCCATAAGGAGCAGCTTCAAACGAGAATCTCTTTCCCTATTCGTATGGGGTTTAAAAGCCTTGCAGATTTTACAGGATTCTGTAAGATGGCTCTCCTCCAGACACTTTAGACAGGAGTCTTGAGGGTCCCCACAGGGCATAGGCTTTGAGCAGGCTATGCACGGCTTGAACCTGTGCGGACCTGGCATCACCCTCCCCCAAAGGGGAGAGTAACGTCGCAGAACAGGAATGTTCTACTAGCTATCAACTATTTACACTACAAAGGAAAACTACTAAGGTAACTATTTACACACTGGGTTTGCTAAGTCAGAAGACAAATGCTCCAGCTACCAACCCGGGCAGTAAGAAAGAACTGACAGAGGGGAGGGCCAGCAGGGGTATTTATTCATCATTTTGCTGGCGCCACTTTAGGGGGCTGCTTGCTAGATACCACTGGGGAAAAAAGGCTCCGGAATCCATGCACGCGGCGTGCGCACAACTAACTCGAATGCACATGAGCAAGCACTCGAAGAACTACTCAAGACATTGAGGTACAAAATTTCTCGTGGCCAAAAGTGAGCACTGATGTGAAAAAATACATTGACTTCTGTGACTTGTTCTGTCAAAGACAGAGTCTACATGTTAAGGTGCTTGGACTTCGCCAGCTTCTGCAACCCCATCCTGAGGCTTGTCCATGGTCTCAAAGACATCTTACAGAGCTCTCTATCTCCCAAGTTGCACCGTCATTCTTGGCAGCTGTTGAGCTATTACAGAGACAGTGCATTTTATTTTTTTTTAAACTCTCCCCTAACCATATTTTTGGTTCCATGGATTGCCAGTTGTAATAGTGTCTAATTGGAGCCCGTATTCGCTTCCTAATTCTGATAAACTCTATAAAATCCTAGGAATCAAATTCTTTTCCTCCTCAACCTACCATCCGTAGATCACTTAGCAGGTACATCAAAACTTCAAGTAATGATTTTGATGCTTCCTATAACTATTTCCAAGATGGCTGGTCACTCTCCTGCTATATGCTGAATTTGTTTACAATACCTCTATTAATGCCTACATCCACAAGAGTCCATTTTTTGGCTAATTATGGCTTTCCGTCTCATTTTTCTCTAGCTGCAGACTTGCAAGTTCTAGTTGGGATATACCTTGTTACCCACCATCATCAAGTTAATTAGGAAATTATGGAGCATCTGGAAGCTACCAAACCCAACTTATGTCATGCTGACCAAGATCACCAAGCGCTTGCGCTCTCTCATTCATATTTTATTTATATATCTAATCTATATCTATATCTATATCTATATCTATATATATAGGTAAATAATGTCTGGCCGTCTGCTAGACATCTCAAATACTCCTGCCCATCTGACAAATTAGATCATCAATGCTCGCATCCATTCATGATTGCTGAACAAATGAACTCTAATCCAGCGGTCTGAAACCTGTAAAGTCCCTCCAGTTTGTCATGTATCCCTTCTGAAGTCCTACTCCCCCCCCCAAAAAAAATCCGACTCTGCTCCATGGTCCACTCACATGAAGGTCCAGGGTTAAGAAAAATATGAAGGGCTAGAAATCCTAGAATTTAAATTAATCTAAGATCAGTTTTAAAACTGGGTAGACTGGGAGGGTTATGGTCTTGGAAACCAGAAGGGAATGTCTATACTCTAGGACGCATCCATGTTTTTCACCAGAAGAACCTAGAAAAATTGCGCCATAAGGCCCCTAGAATACACCTTCAGGGTTGGGGACAGGTGCTGTCAAGGGAGCCAGCCACAAAAGGATCAGGCTCCTAGTAACACATTGGGAACAGTTGATCCTGGCAGGGGCTACTTAATTGACTATACTTCCTGATTGATGAAGGGATAGGACTAACCTACCTGACCAAATGAAGCCAGAACTCCTGGGCTACTCAACACATCCTACTCAACAGCTACATTTAACTCTGCTTCCTATATAATGTGCCTACTGCTACATCCAATCTGCTCATGAGCCTGCTCCAGTTCTTGCTTCTGCCAGCCTGCTCCAGGTTCCTACTCTACTCTGTCCCTGACATTCCTTGCTCTCACCCTGGCTTCAGTTACCAATTGCATCTCTAGCTCACCCTTTGGTTTTGGTCTCAACTATGTACCTGGGAAACCATGGCCTGGATTCATGGCTCAGTAGGCATGACCATCCACATGCCAGTTGTGTTCCTGACAGAGGCACTCTTTGATCCTCATGCATATACTGGCTGTTCACTAAAACTGCAAGCTGTGGCTAAATGTTTGCTACAGACTTGGCTTAGTAAAGCCTGCAGACTTAGCAGTTCATACTCAATCTTTACTTCTTCTAATTACACAAAATGCAGGACATTTTTAGGATGCCTGTTGCTTCTGAAGACATTTATCATTTGTCAACAGTGCTTGAAACCAGAAACAGTTTGACAAAGTAGATTTTGTCTCACCTCACAGTCCATTTCATCCAGTGGCTCCACTTCTTCAGGCTCTACCACTCTCCAGCTGCAGGAAAGAACACTCAAAATCAGAATAATTCTGCACTCACTGCCACGTCACCCTCCTGGCCAAGACCTAAGGCCAAGACCTGGCCTCACAGTTACTTCCCCATAGCTGCTGGACACTAAACCAAAAGTGATTAAACTTTACTAGCAAAGCTTCCCAGGACAGACATACAAATAAAAGCACCATACCACTTACTTTGCAGAGCTCTTAGAAACCACAGATTTATATTTATCATGTATTTACCCACCAGCAATATGACAATAGAAGCCTAATAAAATTTAAATCTCACTGATCCCTGTTTTGACAGGCAATGAGGGAAGGCAAAAACAGTAGGACTCATGAAAGCAAATCACCACCAAGTGTGGAACTAATGACCATCTCATCAATTATGACCAATGACTTGCTCATTAACTTTTACATTAACAACTTGTCTGTATTTTTTCTACTTAGATTGCAAGGGGCAGGGATCTCTCATTACAGATTGGAAGTGCAGAGAACACCAATGCTCAATAAATACTAAAAATAATCAGCCCCAGAAAATAGGATGTGCAGAAAATGCATGAAGTATGCACAGCTCTTCCAGCAGTCCTCACTCCTGACTTCTAGCAGTATCTCTGGCATTTCAATCTCTCAGAAACTGGGAATTACTCTCTTGAAGCATTCACAGTTCAAAGCCCTTTGCCTCATCTGCCAATATCCCACCAACACGTGCCAACAACTGAAGAAACTAGTTTTCTTTGCTAATCTTTTGCATGTTTGGGAATTTTTCAGCCATAAACTGGGAAGCATTTCCCCAGAGAACACACGACTCATGTGTTAGCTGGTCAGTGTGCAACGCTGGCAGACAGCAAATGGTAGGAATGAATGGTCAGTTTTCATAATGGAGAGAAATAACAAGTGGTGTCCCCCAAGGCTCCGTCCTGGGACCAATGCTATTTAACCTACTTATAAAGGATCTGGTGACAGGGGTAAATAGTGAGGTGGCAAAATTTGCAGATGATACTAAACTGCTCAAGATAGGTAAGAGTTTCAAAAGGATCTCACAAAACTAGGTGCTTGGGCCACAAAATGACACATGAATTTTAATGTTGATAAATGCAAAGTGATGCACATTGGAAAAAATAATCCCAATTACACATACAAAATGATGGGGACTAATTTAGCTATACCCACTCAAAAGAGAGATCTTAGAGTCGTTATGGATAGTTCTCTGAAAACATCCACTTGATGTACAGTGGCAGTCAAAATATTAGGAAAGTCTGCCGAATGTTAGGAATCATTAAAAAAGTGACAGAATATCTTATTGCCTCTATATAAATCCGTGGTATGACCACATCTTGAATACTGGGTTCAGATGCGGTCACCTCATCTCACAAAAGATCTATTGGCACTGGAAAAGGTTCAGAAAAGGGCAACAAAAATGATTAGGAGTTTGGAATGGGTCCCATATGAAGAGAGATTAAAAAGACTGACTTTTCAGCTTCAAAAAGAGGAGACTAAAGGGGGATATGATAGAGAGCTATAAAATTATAACAGGTATGGAGAAAGTGAGTAAGGAAAAGTTATTTACTTGTTCCCATAACTAGGGGTCACTAAATGAAATTAAAAGGTAGCAGGTTTAAAACAAACGAAAGGAGGTTTTTCTTCACTCAGTGCACAGTCAACCTATGGAACTCCTTGCCAGAGGATGTAGTGAAGACCAGGAGTTAACAGGGTTCAAAAAAGAACTAGATACATTTATGGAGGATAGGTCCATCCATACTTCTTAGCCAGAATGGGTAGGAATGGTGTCCCTAACCTCCGTTCGTCAGGGGCTGGAAATGGATGACAGGACAGGGATTACTTGATCACCTGTTGTCCGGGGCATCTGGCATTGACCACTATTGGGAGACAGGATACTGGGCTAGATGGACCCTTGGTCTGACCCAGTATGGCTGTTTTTATGGCAGCAAGTGGTGGGAGAGGGTGGGAGTTGGTGCCCATGAGGAGCTGGCTTTAAGTAGGCTCCCCACAAGCACCAGATCTGCCTCTCCCTCCCCCCCCACAACACTGCTGCCTCTGATAAGAGAGGCAGCAGTGCTGGGGGGGAGGGGGCAGGCTGGAGCCGGTGCTGGGGGAGCTAACTTAAAAGCCAGTTCCTTTCAGCACCAGCTGTGATGCCCCCCCCTGCTGCTCCCTCTATTGGAGGGGGATTGGGGAGTCTGCTGCAAAGCAGCCTGTTTGCAGTGGCCTGGGCTCACCACAGACAGAGGCTTGTCTGCAGCAGCAGTCCCTGTCTACGGGGGGCTTTAACCCCCCCCCCCCGACAGACAGGGGCTGCTGCCACCCTGTGCTGCCGCCTCTGTATCAGAGGCAGCAGTGTGGAGCAGCAGGCAGCCAGTCACTGTGCCTTGACCCCGATCGTTCAGATTGGGATGCCCCCCTCAGCAGATCTGCAACAGTAGGCTGGGGATCTACTCCTTAAGCTGTGCAAACGAAATTGGGGCCTGAAGCAGGACCAAGAACTAATGTATCTATGGTGTCCTGAAGACCCTGCCTAAAACATGCATCTCGGTGCCCACTATCTGCGAGTAACAATGACAACTGCGGCCCACAAGGCAGTCACACGATCCAAGTCAGGGCGGGAGTTTCAGTGTTGCTAGTTCCACAAGTAGATGCCTGCCTATGTAGCTCTGTGATGGACCACCGGTGATTGGCGTCAATCCCGTTCTCAGCAGCTCAGGGATCTCTGCAGGCTCCCAGTTTCCAAGGCATGTCGATTTCATGCTGATGCATGTGCATGGGAAGTTCCCCTGGAGAATGGTGCTGGTGGGGCGGGGACCTGAGCATCGGTCCCAACATGAGTTTACCCTTAGATTGGGGGACTACTAAGGCCCATGTGTGCAGCACTGATAATACCAGAATGTCCTGGGTTGCTTGCAGGGCTGCAGGCGTCGAGGGTAGGGATGTAAAAAGTTAACTGGTTATCCAGTAAGTATTAGACTAACTGCAATGAGTACTAGATAACCAATTGGATGGCCAACTGTGCCAGGCTTGAGAAGCCCTGGCTGAGTCTGGACGGCTGTGCCTGTGTTGGATCCCTGGCCAGGCAGGAGAGGCCCAGTTGGTCACACAGAATTCTAGCCCCACCTGGATGGGCTGGCAAAATCCCTGCCCCAGCTGTGCTGGAGTGGCCTGGGTGGTGAGGTGGGACCCTGGGCAGGCCAGCGAAATCCCAGTCCCAGCTGAGTCAGAGTGGTCCGGAGTGATCCCGGCCCTGCCAGGGTGGGCTAGAGGGATCCTGGCCTTGCAGAAGTAACCTAGGTGGCCAGGGTCAGGCGGGGTCCCTGCCGCTCTGGGCCATCGGGCAGGACCCGCTTAGCAGCAGTTAACCGGTTAAACAGTATGACTTTATCCCTTTAACTGTTTTAAGTTATTTACATTCCTAGTTGAGAGGACCTTCCATCTGGGAGCGTTCTCGCTGGTGTCCAGAGTGGAAGGCCTCGCAGAGGGAGAGCTACACTGCTCAACCTGAGCCAGTGCTGGAGACCCTGACAGAAGTAGAGTGACCCATCACAGATCGCGGCTCTCCTCCAGCCCTTCCTTTCCCTCTGTGGGAAGTAGACCTGCCTCTCCATCTTCTGGGCCCTACTGGAAGGAGCCAAAGAGGGAACCAGAGCTGGCTGGAAAATGGCACTAGCAGGACACTGATGTAGCAGTGCCTGGAGCGGAGTCTGGCTGTTGCTGAGGTGCCGGAGCCAACGTGGACTCCATGAAACGACCCGGAGGCCAATATCTCTTTCCTGTTTAGTCCAGGGCTTGAAAAATTTATAGATGCTATAGCTCCCAGACACTACAGGCAGCTGGCGTGAGGGTCACTGATGGGCATGGTATGCTTGCAGTGGTCACATGCCTTAAAAATAACCTAAAGTCTAACTCAGTGGTACCCAACCTTTAGGGGATGCCGGGCACCCGGGGGCAGAGCCACTCACGTGTTGCGCTCACGCCCAGGGGCTGGGCCGCGCACGTGCCCAGGCGTGGGACCATCCATACGCCTCGTGCCCAGTGCCGGCACCACCCATGCGCTGCACTCCCGGGGCCTGTCCTGTGCCACATGCCCAGGGGTGGGGCTGTCCATATGCCACATGCCCGGGGCTGGAACAGCCCATGCACTGCATGCCTGGGACCGGCACCACTCCTGTGCCGCGTGTCCAGAAGCCGGCAGCGCCCATGTGCTGCACACCTGGGGCCGGTGCTGCTCCTGTGCCATGTGCCTGGGAGGGGGAGAGGGGGAAGACGCCCATACACCGCACGCCCAGAAGCTGGCAGTGCCCATGCACCACACGTCCAGGGGCGGGGCCGGCCCGGCCCGATCTCTCGGCAGGCGCATAGAAATGGCCCGGCGGGCACCACGTTGGGGACCACTGGTGTAACTACACTAAAAAGCGACTAAGGGGTGAGAACTTTGTAGAACTTTTTACACAAGGAAAAGCTGCTAGGCAGATAATTTCCAACAACGCTCACACTAGGCAACAGAAGGCTCCAGCACTGTCACTGGTGGCAAGAAGGAACTGAGGGTGGATGGAGCATGTGGCATCCCTTATACCACGCCATAGAGGCACTACTTCAGGGGTCAACCGAGGTGCTCCCCTATGGGTACAGCTAAGGGAAAAACTTCTGGCACTGGTGCACGTGGCGAGCGCACACACCTAAGGTGGAATGGACACGAGCAAGTACTTGAAGAAAAAAAGTGTTACCTTTTCACAGCCAAAATAACATCACTGTATGCGGAACATACAGATTTGTTACTATTTTCCAATCAGTAGATACCTTGGTGTTAGAATCTCTTTGTACTGCAATTTCTCCACTCGAGTAGCTGCTGCCATCGACACTGGGATCACAATATTATTGATGTCATAGGAACATTCCACTTTTCTTTTCTTAGAAGACAGCTGAAATCACACGGAGAGTGGAATGGAACAAAATCCAGAGCATTAGTGTCAACACAAAAGAACTTCCAAATCATATAATGGAAAAAGTAGCTTCCACGGAACCACATTCAGGCTACGTCTACATCGTTGCGCAAGATATGCAAATGAGGTATGTCAATGAATATCGCCACGCACGCCTCATTTGCATACCTAATGAAACACCATTTTTGTGCAAGGGGCTTTTGCACAAGAAGGAGCTGTCTACACTGCTCCTTCCTGCACAAAAGGCCCCTCTTGCGCAGGAGCCGTTCTTCCTGAAAATAAGCGACAGAATGGCTCTTGCACAAAAGCCCTTTTCACAAAATGGCAGCTCATTAGGTATGCAAATGAGGCACAGTGATATTCATCAACACACCTCATTTGCATACCGTCTTGTGCAACAATGTGCAGTGTAGACTTAGCCTCTGTGTTTAGAGTAGAGTGTAAGCAGGATTCCTTGTTTTTTTCCCCTCACCCAGTTCCTCCACCAACCTGCTGTGATAGTCGGGCCACATCAAGCAAACCCCACAGCTCAATTTATTCTTCTCTAAAGTAGGTATATTCACCCATCTTACATTGGTTTTGTCAATAATATTTGTAAAGTATTTTACGATCACATAGGCAAACAAAGTATTATTGATTATTCAATTATTCTCAGCTAAGCACATCTCCGCCCTCGACTGGAATATGAGCTTCAGTCTTGAGTTTTCCCTCTACTTGTAAATCAGGTTTTTGGAAGTCCCCACACCTCAGCATGCAACAAATGACCTCTTAGTTCTAAGAGGTAAAAAGCTCAAACAGAGACTGAGGGTGTGTCCTAAGAGTAAAAAGAACTGCCAACAGCCTTGAGTCTCAGAGCTTGGGTAAACTGACTCATGCTACCGGGCTAAAAGTAGTACTGTAGATATTTCAAATTGGGCAGGTACTTCAGCTCTGAGGCTGTCTTCTCTCACTTGTTTTCAAAGCCTGAGCTCCAGCCTGGGTCAGCTGATGTGAACTCTGAGACTCACTGCTGCAGTTTGGTGCAATATTGGCATATTTTAATTCAGTAGCAGCCAAAAGTTAGGTGCTTGGATGTCGGAGTGATGAGTAAGTGTAAAAACCTTGACACATGGATGGGAAGACATTTTCATAATAACCAAATTCTAAAGGATCAGGACGCTTCTGAAGAGATTTTGCCATTTTAGAGCCGGCCAAGGCTACCAGGTCCAAATTCCAACTTCACCCCTAGACAACTGCAGCTGGATGGAGACTTAGGCAACATCCCCTCTGACATTTCCACTGAAGTCAATGTCAGTAGACTCTGCGGGAGTTCTCAAAGAAGAATAGTCTACAAATACATTGGATATAGCAGTGAAGCACAAGATGGATCTGGAGTGGTCAACATAGGATGGAGATGGGCCAGCCCCACTGAAGCTATCTGGGCAACAGGAAAGCAGTTCAGCTTTGGTACTGCTTCATCTGCTTCGGTCAGTCAAGCTTAAAACAGCTGCCCATTGGTCACAAATAGCGGGGGGGGGGGGGCGGGGGGGGGGGGGGGGGAGAGACTGGACGAAGATGCAGGGCAAGAGAGAGCAATAAATGTAATCAGTCATT
The DNA here is from genome assembly GCF_049634645.1 of Pelodiscus sinensis. NCBI lineage: Eukaryota > Metazoa > Chordata > Testudines > Trionychidae > Pelodiscus > Pelodiscus sinensis. The sequence continues at coordinate 256,827,381 of NC_134712.1, forward strand.
TCAAAGTCTCCTCCCAGCACTCACTCCATATCCACAGAGGCCTGTACAAGAGCCAGTCAATGTTTAACATACATGAGCTTGTGGAAATGATCAAGGTAAGAGGTAGCACTTCCCTCTCTGCAAAATGGTCAAGCAAATACTAAAAACAATTTCCTGTTGATATTTTTGCTTCATTTAGAGCAGTCCAAAACAATTCAGTTCTCTCCCACTAATTAGTAACCAAACAGTGAGTCATGGAGCTCACACAGGGCTTCATTTATGCATAGGGCTTAGAGAATCACAAAAGTGAAGGGCTGGAAAGAAAAAGTCTATTGCACTGTGGCCAGCCCAATTAAACCTAGACCATCTCTAAGGCTACAACATAGCCAAGGAGGTCATGTCAGTCACAAATTCTGTGACTTTACCAGACTTCTGAGACATCTTTGGCTTTAATTGTCAGGGGCTAAAGTGGGGCTATGGCCATGCTGCACCCAGGGAACTGCAGCTGGAGCCATGTGTCCCTGCCCTGCAGTAGGGACTGCAGCCATGTATCCCTGCCCCGTGGCCACATGCCCTTGCTCCACAGCTTATGACGGAAGCTGCAGCCAGGGAAGCATGCTCCTACCCCACAGCGGGGGCTGTGGACCCTCCTTGTGGGATCTGGGACATGCCCCATCCTTTTCTCCACCCACCAGGGCTGTGTGTTTGTGGCTGGAGCTGCATATCCATGCCCATGCCCTGCACTAACCCCAGAGCAGGAGGCTGAACCCTCCACCAATGGCAAGAAGTCCCACATATCACTCCTTCCCCATTTCCTCTCCCCATGGGATTCCAGCTGTTATTCTTGTCCCTGTACCTGGCCCTGCCACAGCCCTAATTTTAATAGTCACAAACCAATCAAAAAATAACCGACAAAATCTTAGCCTTACTCTCTGACTGGTGTTTCTTCAATCTGTTATTAAAAAAACTCCAATTGTGGGGGTTCCACAATGTCCCTTAGAAGCCTATTCCAAACCCTTTGAGTTCGGCCCTTAACATATTTCAAGATTGTTATCAGGTCCTGGCTTAGTTTGCTTTTCTCAAGACTAAACATGCCTCTTAACCTTTCCTCATAGGTCAGGCTTTCTAAGTCTTATTTTTATTGCTCTCCTCTGGACCCTCCAATTTGTTCATGTCTTTTTTTTTTTTTTTTTTTTAACATGTGGCACCCAGACCTGGACACAATACTGAAGCTGAAGCTCACCAATGCGGAGTAGGGCAAGACAGTTACTTCCTGTATCTTACACACAAGACTTACGCTAATACACCACAGAATCATCACTCTCAACAATACTACCACCTGGCCAGTCATTTCCCAAATTGTAGCTGGTCATTCAATGTTTCCTTCCAAGTGATATGCTTAGTATCAAATTTACAGACCACCTACACTGGCCCTGGTGGTAGTAAAGCAAACACCTTGGCTGCTTTAGGTGATGGCTCGGACAGATGAAGCAAGTAGTTGCTATTGGCTGTTTAATACCAAGATCTTTTTAATAAAGGCATTTCCAGACTGTCACTGTAGCCTATTGGCAGGCAAAGACTCCCATCCTATAGCTTTGGCACAGGTGTCCACTCTGATCTGAACATCCACTGACAATGTCCTATAATGCAGATATTTGCCTGCTCCACTAAAACATTGCTCCCTTTTGTAGGCTGTTTGGCACAGATGATGTTCTGACTCACCATTGTTGAATTATCAGCAGAAGGGCACTGGCTGGAAGAGGACGCTGGAGGAGTTTCGAGATACAAAGATGGTAGGTGGTGTATCAAAGGACTATGTTTCTGTGTCTCAGAACTAGAAGCAAGCAAGCTGTGACTGTCTGTTCCTTTAAACTGACTTTCCTCTTTAAACAATGAACCTGTTAATAAAGAACATGAACAGAGAACCCAAGTAAAGGTAGAGTAATCCAGTCATACACCTCACTGATGCTCCTATCTGTCAGACCACGGAGCCAAGCTAGGGAATACAGTCTGTATTGTGGAACAAATGCTAAAACCAAGGAGAATGGAGTCAAATGTACAAGTCAGAACCTCGAGTGAAATATCAGCACTGCACAGAACTGAACATATTACCCGTGAAATGTATTTTTATTGGTTGTTTATGATGAACATAACTCAAAAAAACTAGACTCCACTCCAGTATGTCCAAAATGTGGCCACCAAAAGTCTTCCCCATCACATCAGCCCCATCTCTGTATCATTCCCTCCTGTGTATCACATTTAAGGGAAGAATAAATGATGTTAAAACTAAACTCCTGTACAATACCATTCTGATCCACATCTCAGACCTTCTCCCTAACTATATCTCCCCTACCTTTTATATGTAAGTAACTAATTTTCCTTTTCCCACTTGTTGCACGTTTCCATGCTATTCCTATAAATGGAGCATGCTACCAATCCTAGTTTGCAAGTTGCCACCCTCTCCATTCAAAACTTTCATAAAAGATTCACTTCTTAAATGAGACCCATGAGTAATAAATTAACACCCACCTTGCTAAACTGTTCTCCCACAGTGCATCGTTTTTTCTATCAGTCTTATATCATATACCACACAGGGCAGGCACAGTATTTATTTCTAGATTATGTACAGAATTCATCAATTTGTGCTGTTTCTATGAAATAAACACACTCACCAGAACTCCTTCCATTCAGTGAGCTCAGAACATTACAATTAAGCTCCATGACACTATTCTAAGGAGTGATATATAAAGATCTTTTCACCCACCACTGAAATGTAGCCTCTCTCTGCTGCCAAATGGAGTAGCTGATCAAATGATCTGAACCATACTACATAGTTTTAGGACAGGAAGTTATGAGTACCACCAAATGCAAATAAAACTGCAAAGAAAGGCTGATGTGTCCTCTCAAGCATGAATCAAATTAAGTCAATTATTATCAGAGAAAAACACCACTGGATGTGCACTGCTGGCAGCAGTAGAATATGCTACATAAGAGAAGGGCTTTCTGACCCCACTGGAGAGAAGCCAGCATTAAAACTCTGAGCAGCAGGGATGCAAAACAGTATTACAGAAGCTATTCTAAAGCACACAGTAAAGCCATGGAAACTGACACACAATACAAGATGATGGAATTTATATTTAAGTGCAATAGTTTGCCTTCTTTATTAGGCTCCTTAAACCTAGAAAGGAGAACACTGTTAACTTCAGTGTTAACAGCCTGCCCATTCTCTACTCAGCGTCTCTTGAATTAACTCCTGGATGAATGAAATCTACAGTCTTTGCAAGTAACCTCCTTTCTAAAAGAGGAAAATTGAGACTGGAAATAATGGGTAGGGTAATTAACTCTTCTTATGCCAATGTGTACACTGCTTTCCTTTTCAGCTGAAGGCACAAAGTGGAATTCACTCCTGGGATGCGTACCAAATACCAAAAACTACACTGCCTGGTGCCAGTCTGTATTTTGAACATAAAGAGGTTTTTTTTAATATTCTCTAATTTATTCATGATAATTTGTATCAACAGCTGAAAAACAAACAAGTATGTCACAGTCAACAGTTGTGAGCCCTATTGTAAGAACTCTATTGGCATGTCTGGCTTGCAGGCTACATTTTATGCTTGCTACTTTCTGTAAGTCTGGGGAATAAGAAAATATGCTCTAAACCTCCCCCAAATTAAAACATGCACCCTGGTGCATTAAACAAGAGGAGTGCTATAACTGGGGTTCCATTCTTTCTAACATGGAACTGGTTTATAGTCTTGGGGGCTTCTGTCAGTTTTCCTAAGATCTTAACTTGTAAAGATAATTTTAATATCGTGCATTTTAACAGGCTAAAAGAAGCAAGAGCCTAGCCAAACACAAAACAGTACAGGAGAAGCGAGTGAAGAGCAACTGTGGCAGCTCTGATACACAAATTAAACAAATATTTGGCAGGAACTTGCCAGGCACTTTTGGCAGGTGGACACACACTTGCTTTGACTTAATACACAGAAGGACCAACAGATATCTCTTCTTTGCCTCGCTTGTTAATTCATTACTCACCACGCTGTCAGGATTTTGGTTAGCAACCACTTATTTAGTCTAGACCTGAAAGCAGGCATCTAGGCTGTCCACTGAGGGGGTCAGAACTTATGCAGTTTGCAAGATGCCAAAGCTACTCACTACCTCACATGTTTGGACTGAGTTTATTGATACTCTCTACAGAAATGGCAGGAACTAGAGACTACACTTTCGTCACCTGTTTAAGCCTACATGTAAGTTTACACCGCATTTCAGCTGAACTTACTGGATGCAGAGAGAGGCGATAGGCCTAGCTTTGGTAAAATGTTGTTGGTTAGCTCTTGTGGCTTCTTTCCAAAATGGGACATCTTCAAAGCCTTGAACTTATGACTCAATCTATGCTGCCTGTCCTCTCTTAGCAAGGTTTCAAAGTGCAAGTGAAGAGGCTTGCCTGAAAACAAAAACAACAGGTTATTCTATATACACAAATCCTCTCTCCCCACACACACAAACACCAGTGTTGTAGAGACATAATTTGTAATTTGCACCTGCCAGTACTGTTAAATTCTATACATAGGGAAGTGACACATGCAGCTAAGCAGCTACAAATCCCCTCCCTTTTTAATCTTACAGCCTGTTGTCACAGACAATGCAATAGAGAAACTTTAGTATGGGAGAGGCTCCAAAAGAACAGCCTTCCTGCAATAAAGCAGCTGGTCAAGACAATCGAGCTCATGGAATTCGGCTTTGTGCCATAGTGCATTACCTCTCCCACTCTCAGGCAGTGCTGGCTTAAGCCATTTCCAGTCACACTATCGTTTCTTGACACTGGCCTGTGTAATTCTCTGAAAAGCTTTAGCAAAGGCTTCTCATATTTCATCTCCTACTGTCTTTCTAGTCTTAATGTAAAAAGCAAATATAAGTTACAGCAGAAATTAACCTAACATCTCTGAAATGGAGACATTCATTCTTGCATTATGGAAAAGTACACCCTTCCGGTTGCTTAATCTGCCTTTAAACTCCATGACAAACGTCTTGTCCTTACACTTGCCAAAACCTTTCTGAAAGAAAGAACAGTTACTCTATAGGAAGTGTGGTTCTTCGAGATATGTTCTCAACATTTATTCCACTTCTGGGGCGCTTGTTCCTCATGTGTGTAAGAGGCTCTTTGGGAGCTAGCTGGGGCTAGCAGCCAAGGACATAAATGAATGAAGGTAGTCACAAATCACCCTTTTGCTTCCTAAAAATCAGAACCTAGGTGTTATATGACTCTATAGAACCGAGAAGAACAACAGGGCAGCTTGTCCTGGACAACAATGCTTGAAGAACCCACAGTTATTGTCAACTAAATAACCACTGTTTCTGTGTTTGTCCACATGTATTTATTTGGTAACTCACCAGTTCTGATCACCTGTCCAAAAGGTGGGTGCTCAAAGTCTGCTGACACAGTAAGACAGATCTGCCAAAGTGAGTGTCTGATCTGGAGCTCTCCACCAAGTAGTGCTGAATTCAGTTCACACCTTCACCCAGGTTGTTGGTCTATGAACCTCAAATTGGAACGCCCCTAAAACGAGAACTTGCAGAGGATGCTTGAACCCTGGCGGAATGGGTCATAATCAGTAAAGATGGGTTCAAAGGAGCTATTGTGGAGCATGCCTTGATATAACCAGAAAGCTAAAAAAAAAATCTTCCAGTGAGTATCCACTGATGCTTAGTCCTGTCAGAAAAGGTTAGGAACAATCTTTGAGATTTCCTGAATGGTCTTGTCTTGGGCACAGTAGGAAAGTTCTGAGCACACACAAGGTGTGATGTTGGCTTCCCCTTGACTACTACAAGGCTTGGAAAATAAAACTGTCAGGTGGCATACTGTTTCAGGTGAAAAATCCAAGCCAGCCTTCGGCAGGAACTTTGGATGATGCCTTGATGTTACCTCGTTCCTATGGTATGATGTATATGCCATGGTGACCTGGATTTCTCTTATTCTCCAGGGAGAGGTTCTAAACCACCAAAGGGTTTGTCAAAGACAAGTGGTATAAAGAAAAGTCTGCTAGAGGTTCGAAGGGGGAGGGAGCCCCATTAATCACTCTATGCAAAGTTAATTAACATCAGTGTAAATCTGGAGAACTGTGTCATGTAGGTCCAGGAGGTTTATGTCAGTGTGTAGTCAACTAATGCCCCCATCAGCTCTATGTTTTGACCAGGTAAGACTGGATTTCTCTCTGTTGTATTGAGATCTAAGGGAGTGAAGAGTTCCAGCTTTATTTGAATGAAATTGCTCACTTGTTGAGGAGAGACTTTTTGGGTGACCAAATCTCAAGGTCTGTGTGGATTTGCACTCCTTGGATCCTTAGATATGCTGCCATAACTGTAAAGCACTTGGTCAATACTTTGGGAGTTGCAGAGAGGCCAAAGGAAAGCACCAGGTACTGATAATGCATCTTTCCAACATGGAACTTGAGGTATTTACTGAGTGTCGGTTTGAACAGCTGTCTGGAAACAAACATCCTGTAAGCTATGAGCCACAAATCAGTCCTGAGGTTGTATGGTAGGAACTAAGGAAACTAAGGTCACCACCCTGAACGTAAAATGCCAATCAATGAGTTGTTGGAGATCTAGAATTGAGCACCAACCTCCATTCAGCACTGGAATTAGGGAACAAAATGAATAAAACTTTCTGTACTGGAATTCTAGAGGCTCTTCTTCTACTGCTAAGAACTGTAGAAAAAAGGCTCTCATTTAACAATATCCTGTGAGAGGGGTCCCTGAAGAGGAACAGGAAAGTGGGGCAGGGAGAGACTTTGAAACTGTATTGCATATCTCATGTGCTCAATTTCTAGGACCTACTGGTTTTAGGTTCCAGGCCTCCTGAAAACAAAACAAACTATTCTTAATATGGTGGGGGAAGGGTGAGACAAATGCAATACAAATCCTGTGGGTCTATTTGGTTCTGTAGTTAGGTTTACAAAGCCCATATTAAGCATAGGCAGAAGTGAGGGGAGAATCTTTCCTGCTTACAGACAACTATGCTGGCCACATATCAATACAGCTGCCAGACCTGCCAATCATGAAGGAACATACCACAGCAGAGACCAAGAAAGAAAACAAGCCTTGCTATAAAGGCATGAGAACAGAGAGATGGGGGCAGCAGAAAGGCCTGGAATAGCTGACAGTCTCCCAGTGGTCCAGTTAAATTAGATGACAGGAGGTTGATGCAGGAGGAATATGGCAGAATATCTTCATCTCAGGAACCTTTGTCTCTTCCTTGGGAGGCTTTGTTGAAATTGGCTGGTATGTGGAGAACAGACAACTGAAAGATAAGTATCAGCAGTGGCATGAACAGGTTCCTTCCCCAGGCTGTGACAAGTGTGTCCAGTAACCTACCTGTCTGGGCCAAGCTGTCAGCAGGACTTGATCCAGATTTTGAACTGCCTCCTGGATCATCATGGGAAATCTGTCTCAAAACACTCAGAGCAGTGCTCATTGCTGAGGAGTGTACGGAGACTCCCTCCCACTGATCCTGTAGTCAACAAGTAGGTTGTTCTCAAAGCTCTAATGGCCACATGGGTCACTGCTCTGGTCATTTTCTTCACCTCTGGTTTGGAGTATGCCTTCATGGACATCTTCAGGAGGAACATTTCTAGGTGGGATTCCCTTGCTTTGAAAAAGAGCAACATGTGGTGCATTTATCTGGAATATATGCTTCAGTGAGGAGGAAGTCTTTCTGAATGTCTGTCACTAATATGGATATCTGCCTTGTGGAGGGACATAGATTTTGATTTTGCCATGTCAGGGGCCCCTTATGTTGGGAGCACTCTCAAAGATAAAGACCTTCTTTTTGTGTCCAGTGGGCTTAAACTATCCTAACAATTATATTAAGGAACACTAAAATAAGATCTAGATTAAAAGGTATCACAGTGACCAGACATGCACTGAACAAGATTCTGTGTCTGCCTCAGATGGAACCGAAGGATGGCTGTGGTTGCCCTTCCCTTTGTGCCCTCAGCTATCAGGAGCAAGAGGGCATCTAGAACATAGGGACAGCCTAAACACACACTGCTAGTCACACAGAATCCAGTCTTGGGCACAAGGGTACCAAACTGGAATAAATGTGGACAATCACAAAGAATAATCCTACCTACATTTCTTCCAAAACTCAGAGTTTTGTTTTCCCTTCCCAGCTGTAAGAGTACCCTCTTTCCTGTTCTTTCCTTCACAAACATCTGCCCTTATATACCCACATAGTGCAGTGATTCTACTCAAGTCTTCCTTCCAAGAGTATAGCCCTGACATAATTTTGAATACGCCCAGTATCCAGAGGTCCAGTGCTCCAAAAGTTAAATTTTAACAATAGTAAATACCCTATATCAAGTTTAATAGGGTACATGAAATCAAACAATTCCTGAGCCTCCAAAAGAACTTAACTATCACTGGCTACAATGAAGAATCACATGCCAAATAATGAGAATTCAGAGGTGAGGCCTCATTTAGGATACCCCCCATGGGGAATCTTTTCATCAACTCTGGAAGAATAATTTTTCTCTTCAAATACATTTTAGAGACAGCACTGCTCAAAGATGAGTACTGAAGTCAGCTTTAGTAATTTTTGAGATTTCTTGTTGATAATCCTTCCTAAGGAGCTAGCATTTGTATCCTTCCATGTTCTGTTCTGTGCATGTATGCTAATTTACTACATTTAGAATTATACAAAAGGAGATGAGACTGTCCCCTGCTGGTCCGACTGCTGCAGCCAATAGAAACAGAGAATATTTATAAGGACCGGACTTTTAAAAACACAACAGACTTTGCTAACAGACAAGAACAAAAATGAGGTTATGATTTGGTCTGGCTTTCCCTTCCCTTTTTAAATATGCTATTCTTTCCGTGGAAAGAATCTGGGCATTTTCCATGGAAAATTAAGCCGTAACAAAAAAAATATCTTTCTTTCCAGAAGGAAAACCCAAGAGAGGGCGGCAGCGCCAATGCCAGAGATATCTGTTTAAACATTAACTCGAGTAGACAGCAGTACCCTTCTATTCAGAGCATGGTATGCTCGGATCTGTAGTCTTAATGGGCTGTATCTCTGTATTAAAGCTAAGGGGAATTATCCAGAACCTCATGGGAAGCCTCTGGCCATTGCCTGCATACATACTATCCTAAAATTAAGCTTAGTGTATTTTAGACATTTTTTGCCTATAAGTGGAAGGAAGAGCAGGACATCAGCAGAATCATGGTCCTTTATTTTATATTAAGAACATGTAGTCTACTCACCATGAGAGAATGACAATATGGGATGGAAGCCAGAATCCAGCAGTGCTATACGCTCTTCTAAGGACATTGTGTCTGGGTCTATGGCCTGAATAGATGTTTTACAATCACATAGGATACAAGTCCTGGGCCATTCACAGTGACACTTCACGGTGAGAGGTCTCTGTGGCTAGTCAAAGGGGGGGGGGGGGGGAGGAAAAAAAAAAAAAGAGAGATCAGCCATCTAAAAAGGGAAAAGTCACTAGTGTTTTCTTCAAGTTAAGAGATGCTGATGTTCAGATCCAATGTTTCCAAAGTCTGATTTCTACAAACTACCTTTCATGCCCTAACAACAAACTTCCAAAAAGTCAAGTATTTAGATAAGTTTTGAAAGACAGACATAACAGGCTTGTGAACCAACAAAAGAACAGTAAACCAAACACAGGGGCCACTAACAGCACATACGCAGAGCACAGCAAAGAATACAATCACTGCCTTCTTTCAAATACTTGCCCTGCTCTAGAATCCCTCTCTGATCCTTTAAAAAAGTCAATAATTTTCACTACTAAAAAGACAGGAATTGTCATTTTAGCTCAAGATAAAACTGAATTCCTATAATATCTGATCATTATACTTAAGCCCCCAATCCTAACATATAGTATTATTTTAAAAGGGACAATTCAAAGTTAAACTGACATTTCCAAGTGAGTATACCTTGTTTCTTTTATCATATAATTTTCTTCCATTGACAATATTTGATATAGTTGATGCCTCTTCCTCTGATACGTTGTGCTTTGCAAGCTCCGTCCATCAGAAGAGGGAGCACTAACAACTTTTTGCCCATAACTGCCTCTCTTATTGCGCTGGTGAACAAGATTGAGCCATGTTGGCTTTGTGCTAACAAGTGACAAGGACAAAGACTAGAAGGAAAAGAAATTTAATTTTCAGGTTTTTTAAAGATTAATCCAAGCAACAGAAATAAATAAGTCACATATGGAAAAAGAGGCAATAAGACCATCAAATAACTCTCATCAATGTAAGAAAACTGGGTATTTACAAGAAACATACTGAACTGGAAACATCAAAATAAAGAATAAGATGTTTCTAACAAGCACTCTAAGCGCAAGGTAAGTGGGGGGAAATATAATTATGTCACTGCAGAAACTAAAACCATAGTTCGGCTGTCACTGCAAAGTCATGCTCTGAGCATGTGATTGGGATTTAGGAACTCTGGCTTCTAATCCCAGCTCTGACAGTCTCCTTTGTGGCCTGGGGCAAATCAATTTCTGTTTTCTCACTTGTAAAATAGCACTATCTACTCTGAGGGATGTTTGTGATGCTCTTGGACATCTTTGCAGTAAAGGTGGTATTCCCTTGTGTTTGTTCTGAATAAAATGCAGGGCAGGTTGTATTTTAGCACCCATATGGCTGAACTCACTGAAAGTTTGTACCTACCTTCTTGCTAAGGTGAGACACAGTGTTTGCTCGGACCAGCTTGCGTTTCTTGTATCTGCAAATGGGGCGGATTCTAGCAGCAACACAGCTGTTGTCTGGTACAGAAGGTATAGTAACCAGGCTATCCAGTTGTTTCTGTTTGAGAATCTCTTCAGCTTTCAAACTGGTCAGAGAGATGCTATTGGAGCAGCTTGTGTGCAGACTGAAATCAAAGGAACCAGACAGTGAACGTCATTCAGAAAAAGACAGGCAAATTGTAAAACTTCATTAAGATGGCTATGTTTTGACTGCATTAAATTTGCTATTCAAGTCACTCAAATCCCACTTCAATGGCTATGTTTAATTCAAGCCTTACATAAAAAAAGCCATCTCCTTTAGTGACACTTGCACTGATAAAATTTTCAGCTTCTCACAGCCTTTCCATGATGCCTTTGTGCTTAAAATATCTCTCTAAAGCTGTTCACTAAGCCAGTTCTTTGACAGTCCTACCTCTAACGACCTGCTTCTGCTGCGAAGCCTAGAAAATGCAGATGCTTGGCGGGAGGGGGAGAGCAGACAGAGGAGATAATTACCCTTGGAAACAGTCTATAAAACAAATGCTGTACAACTGCTCTGTTCTTCAGCTTTACAATATTAGAAACATTCTTGCTTGGGCACTCTGCTAATCAACTGGGTGGCATTTGCATCTCTCCTGAGTGGTTACACAAGCACATAGCTTACAGAGAACACTGCAGACAATTAGAAATTATTCATTCTTCTATCATTATGGAACCATTCAGAATCAGGAACAGTATCACTTCTACCCAGAATGGCTGGTATTCTTTACTTATCCATAGTTTTTAAAATCCTCTATTTAAAGCTCTTTATGGACTATCCTGCTGCCATTATTGTGGAGTACAACAGTAGGCTCAAATCACAAGCTGCACAAGAAACTACCAGTGAAGTGATTCATGAAATTAAATAGCCTCTCTCTAACAAGAGTGTGAAATATGTGATCAGAATGCAGACATCTATCTGTATATGGAGTGAGCATATGAGGAAAAGGCTTTGCACGCAAGGTGTACTGCTTTCAGTTCCAGCTACTTTATATGTACCGTGGCCTCTGTTGAGATCCAAGTAGCGTGATGGTTCAGGTGAGTGCCCTACCCTGTAAAGGACGTGTCTGTCAGAAAAGTGACCATTAGAATGGAAGGGTCAAATGGAATTCCCACTATGACTTAGGTAGGACTGGACCACCAAACTAGTGAGGTCAGAACTCTCTTGGGAACAGCAATATTGGAATGGACATAATTCCTGCTTGGTCAGTAGGCTGACTGGAGCCAAGCTTGCAGGTACCTCAAACTGAGGCCAAGTGACCTAACAGAGAAAGACACTAGTGCACTTTAGTTAGTGGCCTACATGTGATCATGTAAAACCTAAGGGGAGAAATGCTCTCGCAAAGACTGAGTCCAGCCATGTTCCTATGAACATTATAACCTTGTGGGTTATAAAACAGATTTTGTTTATTCAAAAATCTAAAAGTAGCAAGAATGTGCTGAAGAGCTCCTACTGTTAAAGTGATGTTCTGACAACATCAGCCTATCAGAAGCCAGTTGTCCAGGAATGAAAACAATATATAGCATTGGAGTTACATCTGGGTTGCAACCATGGTGAAAACTTTTGTGACTACTCTAGGCGCTATAGGAAGCTCAAAAGGGAGAACACAAAACTGATAGTCCTCTTGGCCAATCAGTCATGAAGTGCTGGAATTTTCTATGAGATGAGTATCTATGTGAAAATATGCACCTTTCATGTCAAAAGCAACAAAACATATTCCCTCTCTCCTAAAGGGGGGAAGATTATAGATGTCAGCATAACCATACAGAATTTCAGCTTCTGAATAATGATGCTGAGTTGACAAAGGTCCAGTATGACAGGAACATAAGAACAGCCAGACTGGGTCAGACCAAAGGTCCATCCAGCCCAGTATCCTGTCTGCTGACAGTGGCCAATGCCAGGTGTCCCAGAGGGAGGGAACCGAACAGGAAATGATCAAGCCATCTCTCTCCTGCCATCCATCTCCACACTAACAAACAAAAGCTAGGGACACCATTCCTTACCCATACTGGCTAAAAGCCATTAATGGACTTAACCCCCATGAATTTATTTAGTTCTCTTTTCAACCCTGTTTTGTTCCTAGCTTTCACAACCTCCTCAGGCAAGGAGTTCCACAGATTGACTATGCGCTGTGTGAAGAAGAACTTCCTTTTATTTGTTTTAAACCTACTGCCCATTAATTTCATTTGGTGGCTCCTACTTCTTATATTATGGGAATGATAACTTTTCCTTATTCACTTTCTCCATATCACTCATGATTTTATATCCCTCTATCATATCCCCCATTAGTCTCCTCTTTTCCAAGCCAAAAAGTCCTAGTCTCTTTACTCTCTCCTCATATGGGACCTGTTCCAAACCCCTAATCATTTTAGTTGTCCTTCCCCGAACCTTTTCTAATGCCAGTATATCTTTTTTGAGAGGGGGATCACGTGATGATTACCTGATGTGTTCCCTCCCTTTGGGCATCTGGCATTGGCCACTGTCAGCAAACAGGATACTGGGATAGATGGATCTTTGGTCTGACCCAGTATGGCTGTTCTTATGTTCAGTATGGGTCTCCACTCTCTTCCTTTTTTGGGGTTTAGGAAATAAAGGGAGCAGAATCCTCTCCCTTGCTATTGAGGCAGGAAATGCCTCTCCCCTACCTCCCAGCAGAAAAGGGATTCTGATTCTTGTTTAAGAATCTGTTGGTGAGAACAGGTCCCAAAGGGGGATTGCAAAGGTGGTTTGTGAGGAGGGAAGGAAGGAAACTGTTGAGTATCCCTGATGGATAATCTCCAGGATCCAACTGTCCGCAGTGATCTTGTTCCAGATGTAGGCAGAGAAAATAAGATGGCTGCCAAAGAGGAGACAGACGAGAAGATAGGTGGTAAATGGGTCTTGACCTGCTTGTCATAAATGGCCGTTGGCCTGTGGTTGGGAGTAAGTGGAATTTGTGACAGAAGAGCAAACAGTGAAACAAGACCTCTGAATCCTCTAATTTATAGAAAGGCTCAGGTAGACTTTGGTGATATGAAGCATGTGAAGAAGCTGGTTGTGTAGGGACATGCTGTCTCTCTGGTGTATCTTCCTAGAGGCTGGAGTGTAAAGCCTCAGGGATCACAGAGCAGATCTTGAAATGTTTAGAAAGAGTGCAGAGTTCATCAGTCTTTTCATTAAAATGGCTGAATTTGCTGAAGGAAAGGTCCTAGATCAGTGTTTCTTAAATTTTTTAAGACTGAGGAACACCAATTTTTTTTTAAAATGAGGAACACCAAGGATTTTTGGTTTGGGGAAAAAAATAAAGGGGGGGGGGGGGGGCGGGGAATGGACAGACGGGGGAAAGCCATTGAGGGAAAAAAGTCACCTACCCCTTTAAGGGCTGCCATTTTGAATTCTGTTCTCCGTAGCACACCTCCGACTGCCTCGTGCCGTGGAACACAGTTTAAGAAACATTGTCCTAGATGGTGTTTTGGAACTTTCTAGGGAAGCTCAATGACTGGAAACATAAGTTCTTTTGCATGACCAGTCCTGGGGCCACACTTCTTGGCCCTATGTCAGCAGCATCTACTGTAGCCTAGATAGTCACCTTTGCTACTAGCTTCCACTCTTCCAGAAGGGTTTGGAATTGGGCTTAGTCTTCCACAGGGTTTGTCTCTGAAGTCTGGAAGCCTGGCAAAAAGCGTCAAAATTGCATTTTGCTAACAAAGCTTGTTAATTAGCTGTACGAAATCAGAGACTTGTGCAGAAGACTTTCTTTCTTTGGAGGTGTAGTCTGAGTATTTCACTGCTGGGATGGATTTCTGGGAGTGCAACCAAGCTCTTTCTGTAGCCGCCTGTACCACCAATTAGGGGCAGAATGAGATAATAAAGTTTTTTTCAGCATGAACAAAATCATATGCTCTGAATCTTTAGTATAGGGACACAAGATGCTAATATGTGGCAAACTGTTCAGGCCAATTCTAATATACCTTGTTAATTGGAAGGGCCATCCTGCTCAGTCTTCGCTGTAAGAGGTCCTGGAATCTTCTAATAGGATGTGCAGATTGTCAGTGATCCTTTGCAACAGCTCCTGAAACTGCTTCATCCAGTGGAGAAGATGAGGAAGACCCCTTTGGAATGGTCAGTACCGATTTCAGCTTTTCCTCTGAATATACTGACTGAACCAGTTGAGAAGGAGAGAAGTGGTACAACTTTTGAGAGAGGTCCAGATGCCTGTCTCAGAGGTTCTAACCTGGAGTGGCATATGGGCTCTGGCCCCATGGCATTTACCTGAGGCAGTTGCCCCACTACTCGTCCTAGGGGCTATAGACATATGCTGGCAAGCCGGTGCTTGTGGTTCCAGCCCTGCAGGGGGCACTGAAGTTTGGGGCTTCTGGCCTGTGGCATGGAGATTTGTCAAGGGCCAGATGAAAAGAAGCAGTGGGCTGGATGCAGCCTATAGGTGACAGGTTCCTTGCTCTTGCATTAAAAGAAAATTATTCAGGTTACAAAGTCAAGTACCCAAAAGTTAGGAAATGCTACAATTAAAGCTGTGTGAGTGTTTGTCTTGAGTTTTAATTGCTTCACTTACAGGCTTTAAAGAAGAAGTGAGGTTCATGAAAGAGCCAAATGATGTGAGGTAACTTCAAAAATAGGTTACAGGAGTGTATTTCAAGTACCATGGACAACATGGAAGAAGGTGAAAATACATTTCTGTTTGACAGAGAATCAAACGGGATATCAAGGCTGGAGCTTTTAGTGGTGCAAGAGGACAGGAAGGAATGTGAAGAAGTCAGGTCCTGAATTTTCGTGGTCAGTAGAAGCTCTCATTTTTGCAAGTTCAGGCTGTTAAATATGTATCCTATCTCAACATCAGCACAGATAATTTATGCTCTGCCTGCTTTAAATCACTCCTGCCTCTTGAGTTTGTCCTCACTTTCTGTACTGGTTTTTATTTCCTATTCTAAACTATAGCACTGCTCTGTGCTGTTATGTATCAGTCATGTGAAGCGAGCTCTATAAATGCTTTATCTACCTGACACAGCTGCTGGGACAACTAGCAACTGTAAGGTTTTCCCTAATTTGTATAGTAAATCCTACATTAAAGGTAAGCATATTCAATAAATATTATATAGCAAATTTAAAATACTTCTGAATTAGTAATTGATATAATTGTTTATTAAAACTAAGCATCAACAGAAAACTGGCAACCTGTTTGTAATCAGCTAAACCTGAAAATGGAATGCCACCTCACACAAAGAAACAACTAAAACGTAAGTTTAAGAAATGTAGAGTCCCCATAGTTACAATATCAGGCATCCAAACTTTCTCGCAAGGAATTAATTAGCAACTTGCCAGAAACTGAATAGTGTACCCGATTTCTATAAAATAGTGCAAACTGCAACCCCAAAAGAGGTTAAAGAGATGTTTTTATTTTAGCAGTGGCTACTTGAATCAAGGTGGAGCACTCAGTGTGCTGAGAAACAGATTTCATACAATCACAGAATACTAGAACTGGAAGGGACCTTGAAAGGTCTTCAAGTCCAGTCCCCTGACCTCACGGCAAGACCATGCACTGTCTAGATCATCCCTGATAAATGTTTATTCAACCTGCTCTTTAATATCGCCTGTGATGGAGATTCCACAACCTCCAGGCAATGTATTCCAGTGTTTAATCACCCTGACAGTTAGGAAATTATTCCTAATGGTCCAACCTAAACTTCCCTTGCTGCAATTTAAGACCACTGCTTCTTGTCCTATCATCAGAGGCCAAGGAGAACAATTTTTCTCCCTCCTCCTTGTAAAAACCCTTTTATACACTTGAAAACTGCTAGCATGTCCCCCCCTCAGTCTTCTCTTTTCTAAACTGAAAGAATTAGCTTCTTTACTCTTCCCTCATAGGTCTTGTTTTCTAGACCTTTAATTGTTTTTGTTGCTCTTCTCTGGACCTTCTCCAATTTATCCACATCTTTCTTGAAACGTGGTGCCCAGAACTGGACACAATACTCCACTTGATGCCTAAACAGCACAGAGTAGAGTGGAAGAATGACTTATTGTGTCTTGCTCACAACACTCTTGTTAATCCAACTCAGAATCATGTTTGCTTTTTTCGCAATAGTGTCACACTGTTGACTCATGTTTAACTTGTGGTCCGCTATGACCCCTAAATCCCTTTCAGCAGTACTCTTTCCTAGACAGTCGCTTCCCATTCTGTGTGTGAGAGACTGATTGTTCCTTCCTAAGTGGAGTGCTTTGCATTTGTCCTTATTAAACTTCGTCCTATGGTCTGAGGTAAATTTCTTTAGTTTATCCAGATCATTTTGAATTTTGTCCCTATCCTCCAAAGCACTTGCAACCCCTCCCAGCTTGGTATCATCTGCAAACTTAGTATGTGTAATCTATATGCCATCACCTAAATTATAGATGAAGATATTGAACAGAACCGGTCCCAAAACAGATACTTGTGGAACCCCACTTGTTATGCCCTTCCAGCATGATTGTGAACCATTAATAACTACTCAGAAAATGGTTATCCAGCTAGTTATGCACCCACCTTATAGTAGCCCTGTCTAGGTTGTATTTCCCTAGCTTACTGATAAGAAAGTGATGCAAGACCGTATCAGATGCCTTACTAAAGTTTAGGTATACTACATCCACCGCTTCTTCCTTATCTGCAAGGCTTGATTTCTTATCAAAGAAAGCTATCAGATTGATTTGTTCTTTTCAAATCCATGCTGGCTGTTATCAGTCACCTTATTATCTTCCAGATGTTTGCAGATGGATTTCTTAATTACTTGCAAAATTATCTTCCTTGGCACAGAAGTTAAACTGATTGGTCTGTAATTTCCTGGGTTGTTCTTATTTCCCTTTTTATAGATGGGGACTATATTTGCCCTTTTCCAGTCTTCTGGAATCTCTCCCGTCTTCCATGGTTTTTCAAAGATGACAGCTAAAGGCTCAGATACCTCCTCTATCAGCTAGCTCCTTGAGTATTCTAGGATGCATTTCATCAGTCCCTGGTGACTCGAAGACATTTAACTTTTCTAAATAACGTCTGACTTGTTCTTTTTTTATTTTAACTTCTAAACCTACCCCCTTTCCACTAGCATTCATTATGTTAAGCATTCCATCACCATCAAACTTCTTGGTGAAAATCGAAACAAAGAAGTCATTAAGCGCCTGTGACTGTCAGGTTTCCTGTTATTGTTTCTTCCTCTTCACTGAGCAATGGGTCTACCCTGTCCTTGGTCTTCCTCTTGCCTCTAATATATTTGTAGAACCTCTTATTGTTACCCTTTATGTCTCTAGCTAAATTTAGCTCATTTTGTGCCTTTGCCTTCCTAATCTTGCCCCTGCATACCTGCATTGTTTGCTCATATTCATCTTTTGTAATCTGACCTAATTTCCACTTTCTATACAATTCCTTTTTGATTTTTAGATAATATAAGATCTCCTGGTCGATCCAAAGTGGTCTCCTGCCATACTTTCTATCTTTCCTACTTAGTGGAATAGTTTGCTTTTGGACCCTTAATAATGTTCCTTTGAAAAACTGCCAATTCTCTTCTTCTGTTTTTCCTCCAAGTCTTGCTTCCCATGGGACCTTACCTATCAGCTCTGAGTTTACTCTGCCTTCCTGAAATCCATTATCTCTATTTTGCTGTTCTCCTTTCTACCATTCCTTAGAATCATGAACTGTATGATTTCACGATCACTTTCACCCAAGCTGCCTTCCGCTCCCAAATTTTCCAACAATTCCTCCCTATTTGTTGAAATCAAATCAAGAATAGCTTTCCCCGGGTAGCTCTCTCAACCTTTTGAAATACAAACATTGTTTTCAATGCAGTCCAAGAACTTATTGGATAATCTGTGCCCTGCTGGGTTAGTTTCCCAACGCATGTCTGGATAGTTGAAGTCTCCCATCACCGCCAAATCTTGTACTTTGGATGATTTTGTGAGTTGTTTTTTAAAAAAAGCCTCATCCACCTTCTCTGCCTTGGTAGGTGGTCTATAGTAGACCCCCAGCATGATATCACCCTTGTTTTTTTAACCTATTTTAACTTAACCCAGAGACTCAACACATCTGTCTCCTATGTCCATCCCTACCTCAGTCTAAGTAGGTAATTTTTAATATAAGGCAACACCTCCTCCCCTTTTTCCCTGCCTATCCTTCCTGAGCAAGCTGTACTCTTCTATACCAATATTCCAATTGTGTATACCAACTATGTATACACAGGTCTTTGTGATACCAACTATGTCACAGTTGTGTTTATTTATTAGCACTTCAAATTCTTCCTGCTTATTCCCCATACTTATTTATCATTTTGGGCTTCTTTATGAAGTATGAAAGGTGCGAAAGATGGTTCTGTTTATTGAAAAATAATATAAAAAATTGTCACATTAGAAATTCAGGTCGTGTCCACACGGGAAGACTATGGCACAGGTGTCAAATATGTGGTCTGTAGCACAGATCCAGCCCTCAAGCCCTTTCCTATGACCAATAGCTGCTTGTCTGCGTAGGGCAGAGAGCTGGGGAGGTAGATTATACTACTGGAACCAGGAACCCGAGACTCTTCTCTCTCTACAAGGTTTCAGACAGTGACCTAAACCCCAGGCTGAAAGGAGACTCCTTTCTAGCCTTCCCCATTCTGTCTCTGACTCTGAATTCAAAGAGGAAGGACCCTTCTCTCCCTCTGCTGCCTACTTTGCCTACTCTTTACCAGTCTCTCCACCCTTAGCCAAAGGAGATTTCTCTTCAGGCTTCCTGCTCTTCTCTGCTGCCACCACTGCTTGTCCCCACATGATCAAATGCATGAAAGTAGCTGCTTCTAAATTGCCCACTCTCCAGAGAGCTGGAGGTGGAGAGTAGGTGAAGAAATCCCCCAGAGGAAGGGAAAGGGGAAGAAGGAATAAACAAAGGAGGGGGAAGGAAGAAAATGACCAAGTGATGTAAGTAAGAGGAAAGGTGGATGCGAATGATTCTTCAAGTGAAGCAGTAGGTAGGAAACATTCATAAAAAGTGTGCATGCAGATGGCAGGTCCAAAAGCAGGGAAGACAAGGGAGACGAGAGGAGACTCGTCATGGAGGAACACACTGAACGGTAAGTTAGTGGACAACAGACAGAAGTTTCAGAGATGCATTTGCCTTTTTTTAAAAAAAATCTTTGTTTTTAAAATGACATATTTAAATTTTAATAAAGAGGTTCATTCTAAGTTGTACAGATTGTAACATTTGCTTTTTCTCTGTGAACTTTATACTCCCAGGCTACAGACTTTGAGGGACAGAGTAACTTGGTCCTCACCACAAACCAAGTGACTAGAGAACTAGTGAAATTAATGACATCACTTGGGCAGTTGAAAAAGAGATGCTTGTAGGACACGAATTTTTTTTTTTAAACTCTCATGTTTAACAAGCACTTCTTTGGAAGAGACTGTTAAACATTCAACACTCTTTCCCTACCACTTGAATTAAGGCAGGAGAGCTCACAATCAGAGGTGCAAGAGAGCCACCATTATCATGAGGAAAGACAGAACTGATTTCTGGTATTTCAGTGGTTGAAATATAAGCAGTTGGGGGTGTTGAGGGGGTAGGGGGAGTCTTTCAGGCTCTCTTTATACACAATAAAAATGGAAAAATGCCACAAATGCAGTTTTAAGCGAGGAAGAAGGGGGCACGAATAACCTCTGTAAGTTACCTTTAAAGAACAGATGCTGCCGTGAACCACATTTGGAATTGTGGGCAACTCTGGCCATCCATATATTAAAAGATAAAACTACAAACACTCTGCAACAAATACTCTGCACGATATGCAACATTATGTTTTTGTAATTAAGAAAAAAGGCAGACCTCAAGATCAATGTTGCCTCCAATCTTTTTCATCCATGTGCAGAATACATTGTGTGTGTTTACCAAGGCACATGTCAATAGAAACACAAAACCTAGCTGTGGGTGCTCTGCTAATCAGCTGAACAGCATCTGAATTTCTTCTGAGTGGACATATGAGCGCACAGCATACGGCAAACACTGCTCAAGATACAACTTAACTCTCTTTAAAAATACTGCGCCCCCCCCCCCCCCCAAAGTCAGGCATGTGAACATAAGAACGGCCAAACTAGGTCAGACCAAAGGTCCATCTAGCCCAGTATCCTGTCAGCCCACAGTAGCCAATACCAGATGCCCCAGAGGGAGGGTAATTCTCATGTGATCCCTCCCGTCACCCACTTCCAGAGAAACAGTGGCTAGGGATACCCATTCCTACCCATCCTGGCTAATAGCCATTGATGGACCTAACCCCCATTAATCTATCTAGCCCTTTTCTGAACACTGTTAAAGTTCTAGCCTTCACCGCATCTTCTGGCAAGAAGTTCCACAGGTTGATTGTGAGCTGAGTGAAGAAAAACTTTGTTAGTTTTATATCTGCTGCCTATTAATTTCATTTGGTGACCCCCTAGTTCTTATATTGTGGGAATACGTCAATAACTTTTCCTTATTCATTTTTCCACATCAGTCATGAATTTATAGACCTAAATAATACCCCTTCCCCCAATCTCTTTTTTGCTAAGCTGAAAAGTCCAAGTCTTTTTAATCCTTCTTCATATGGGACCTGTTCCAAACCCCTACAAATTTTTTGTTGTCCTTTTCTGAACCTTTTCCAATGCCAATATATCTTTGAGATAAGGTGACCACATCTGTCCACAGTATTCAAGAGGGGGGCGTACCATGGATTTATATAGAGGCAATAAGATATTTTCTGTCTTATTCTCTATCCCTTTTTTAATGACTCCTAACATTCTATTTGCTTTTTTGACTGCCGCTGCACACTGAGCAGATGTTTTCAGAGAACTATCCACAATGACTCCAAGATCTTTCTCTTGAGTAGTTGTAGCCAAATTAGTCCCCATCATATTGTACACATAGCTGGGATTATATTTTCCAATGTGCATTACTTTACATTTATCAACAGTATTTACTTTGATTCCATACAGCATGAATTATATTCAAAGAGAGAAGGCTCACCTATGATCACACTCTCAGACACTCTCATCTCTTAATTATGACAATTACTCAGACTAATCCCAAATATGAGACTGATCAACCTATAAGAAAAGAAGAACTAACCAGTTAATTTTTCCGTTGACTTGGTGGGGTGACATGCAGGCTTTTGGGGCTCCTGGATACCCACTGATGGGGGTACAGGAGGGACTTAGATACACAGGGTTTCCTAAAGATTGCGTAAGGCGAGAACTCTGCAAGAGAAAAATAAAGTCGAAAACTTGATAAAAAAAATGAACTTGAAATAATGCTGAACATAGTTATATAGTTCCAATCCAATCAATTATTTATAGTTTTTCTATCTGCATAGATTCAAGGATCAAAGATTCTCTAAATCACCTCATGACAGTAATTTTAAATTAGATTCTTAAATATTAGGAAATGCTGTCAAATATAATTTCAAGTCCTCTATAAATTGGAGACCACTTTCAGTGCTTGACAGTTTCACTTGCATTTTTCCTGTCTCACCAACACGAAATACAAGCAGCTCTAGTATAGTAAAAATTATGTTTCATATGAACGGTTCCAAAACTTTAGCCAAATGCTAGCATCAATCCAGGATATCTGATAGCCTGAGGGCACATGTATCTACGTAACTGAACATGATTCTGAAACACCAAAAAAGGAACTTGGATTAGACGTGTGCATGCATCTGCATTTTATGTGAATTTAGTGCTAACAAAAAATATCAAACTCACCTTGTGCAGTAACTGTGGTTCTTCAAGATGTCTGTCCCTATGGATGCTCCACTTCAAGAGTGCATGCACTGCTGTCCATTAGTGTCAGTTTGGCTTGCCTATATGTTCCATACAAACTCATGCTGTACTCAGTATATGTAAAGCTGCAAAGGCAAACTTTCCTCAGTTCCAGCTCTATCTGAATGTCTAAAATTAACAGACCAAGGCAGAGGGGAAGAAGGGTGGGTACATCCACGGGGAGAGACATCTTGAAAAACCAGTTACTGCACGAGATGAGTAACTTTTTCTTATTCTTGGAATAGCGTCCTTATGGGTGCTCCATTTCAGGTGATTCGAGAGCAGTATCCTCACAGAGAGGAGGGAGCTTCGGATTTAAGTCCGAGGCTAAAGAGGATACAGCAAATTCAAGCACTGAATCAGATCCAACCGCGTGTACCTAGCACAGCGTTTAGAAAAGCTATGCACTGAAGCCCATGTAGCAATTCTGCACATGTCAGACACTGGAATGTTTTTGAGAAGCACTCTAAAAGCTGCTAATAATCTTGTATTGTGTGCTATATAATCCTTTGGGGAGGCAAAGCACCAACAGTATCATAACAAGGAGTAATAAACCCAGAGATGCATCTCTATAGTCTCTGTGAAGAGACTGGGGATGTGAACCAGTTAACTGGTACCCGGTAGCAGCCTACCTCCCTCTGTGCAAGTGGCTGCTAGCTCCTGCTTCCAATCCCCCCCCCCGTGCTGGGGAGTGGGCAGCAGTAGCCCTGCATGGGAGGGTAGGGGTGGCAGGAAGGAGGTCCAGCTTAATTGGTTAACTAGTTAAATAGTTAACTGATTAACTGGGATTTTACATCCTACTGTGGCTCCTTTGATCTTTTTACAATGGAGACAATGTCTAGGTGATTTCTGTAATTATTCTGCCCTATCAAAATAAAAGTCAGTCATACTTGTAATGTATGAAGAGGAGTCTCCTAATGAAATGTATGTGATTTAGGAAAAAATACTGTCAAACAGACAGACTAGTTAAGATGAAAATCTGACTTAACATTAGGTAAGAACTTTGGGTGCAGTTGTAGAAGGACCTTGTCCTTGACAAATATTGTAAATGGAGGGGGGGAGAGGGGAGAGGAGTGCTCCGACATCAAAGCTCCAATTTCTCCAATCCTGCAGACTGACATGTTAGCAACTAGTAAGGATGTCTTCACAGATAAGTGAAGCAAGGGCCAGGTGATTCAAATGGAGACACAGGCACAAGATCATGACATTAGTGGTTGGACCTCTTCCATTTCTGAAGGTAAGCAACTTCAATTGATCCCTTTCTATTTTCAAGCAGGTGGGGTATGATCCCGTGAAACTTTATGCTTCAGTATGGATGACCTAAAGGTTGGAAAGAAGCACACAACCTGTATCCCGGGAGCAGAGAGATGGGACTGTCAGAAGTATGTGTGTCAGTTGGATTGGACACACAGGTGAAGCAGGTAAAGTTAGCAAGTTGCGTGGAGCAGGTCAACATTATGAGGATAACCGTATCTTGCTCGTCACTCTCAGATTAGTTGTGTTGGAAGGAATGAATAAAACAGGCCATTTTTGTTAAAGGAAGGACAAAGGTGTCTCCCAAAGACAGATGATCAAGGCCTCCTCTTGAGCAAAATAAAGAGTACATCCTGTGCTGGATGTGGTGAATAGGTCCATTTATGGAAGTCCCCACCTCTGGCATCTCCCATGAAGCATTTGAGCAAGCAATTCCCATTCACAGACCCGGGAGAAGCACCTGCTGAACTTATTGGCTGTGACAAAAAGATGAATGTCTATTAATGCTACAGATTTTTGCCATTTCCTATAGTGCTTGCTTGAGACTGAGATAAAAATAACATGTAAATATATTCATATATAATAGCATATATATTTTAAAAGAGTAATGCTGATTAACAAAATCAAATCAGTGGTTTTAATGTTAATACCCAGCAGTTAATACTAGCTTTTTCCCTTTAACGTTTGTTCAAAAAAAAAGCTTCATTGTAACAACATAATTAAGCTAGGGACATGAAGGACTAGTTGACTATCCGATAAGCATTTGCTTATCGGATAGTTGACAAGCTTGTCAACTAGTTGCTCCCTTCCCCCCCCTTTGCAGCCTCTATCACAAAGAGGCAGCAAGGAGGGGGGAGGGGGAAGGAGTACTTCAAATCAGCAAAGCCACGGGGAGTCTGGGGCCTGATGCTGGGCTCCACATGGCGCTGCCACTTTGAAACACCGCGGGGAGCCTGATGGTGGGCTCCTGTGGTGGTGTTTCAAAACGGCAGTGCTGCACAGAGCCCAGGATCAGCTGAGGACTCTGCAGCTGACCCCGGGCTCTTCCTGGTGCTTTCTCCTTTCAAGTGTAGCAACAGCCCTAGGGTTGTTTCTACATTTCAAAGGCGGAGACACCCTATTGACTAGTCAAATAGTCAATCCAAAATGCACTGAGTATTCAATTAGTTAATTACCCGCAATTTAACATCCCTAAGTTAAGCCACCAAAAATGATGGAATGTTTTGGGGTTTACAGAGTTTATTTACTGCACCTACACTGAAATCCCAGTTCTATAATATTCCATAGTAAGACAAATGCTGGCATTTTATATAGAACTTTGAAAACAAGAGAAGTAATAATTGATTTATGTATGCTACTGAACACCTTAAATATAATGTGATATTTTTTGAAGAGGATCAGAAGGAGTAGTTTGTAAACATTCACACCACAGTTGTGATATTTATCCACTCCATGGGGGGGGAGCTATATAGTTCAGTTCGTTAGTGTTCATAACATTCTTTGAGGTCATAGATGAAAAAAACCCCATAAATATGCAAGTTTTAATACTGTGTGAGCAAATAATTTATTCCAACTTGTATTTAGATGTTCAAGGTTGCTGAAGCTGCCTATTCAGTGGCTAAAGTGAAGAGAAAAAAGTTATCTACTGTTATGAATATAGTGCTTCTGTAAATAATTGAGGTGGTATATAAAGAACAGAGTAGCCTCAGCCCAGTCCCGAACACCTCGTTTTACAAGACAGCACTCATATGGCCCCAAAGGGCATACTGTTCTTGATGGTTCAGAATGCCCTTCATGCAGGTGCACACACATACCACAAAGAGGCATGGGACTTGCAGAGGTAATTCTCAAGGAGAATAAGTCCTTCCTTGCTTCACAGCCTCTATTTTAGTCAATTCAGGAGAGTTATTGACAGACTGCATGAAGGTGAATAAAGCACTATTTCTAGACAGGTGCACTATAACCTTTGGGATCAGAACGCCAGGACCTTATTTTCTAAAATGCTACACACTCAAAATGGTGTTTCGTCCTGTGATGATTCAAACAGGGTCTCTTTCCACTTACATGTGCCAATCAGCATCCCTAGTTTCCGATAATACAAAAGGAAAAAGTACTAGAATTAAGTTTAAATTAAGATACAATTCATAGTAAGAAGACTGAAAACTTTGCATGCTACATACACACTGGTTATCTGCACTGTTTCCACTGATGCCACTAGTGTTTTCATGGTCTCCTGACTAAACTTCACTCATTTCTGCTAGATGCCAACGCACAGGGCTCGCCGAACCGAAGCGATCCCCGCTCGCTAGCCGCGCTGTCCGGCGATCTGCGCATGCGCTGATTGCCCAAACCGGCTCTTCCAGGTTGCAATCTACTTGCCACAGACAAGTAGATTGCATTATTTGTCGAGCCCTGCCAATGCATCAGGCGTCTATCTGCCTATCTAAAAAGGAAGATTAATTAGCATGTTGCAGCCTTGGTGCAACCGATGGCAAAATAACTCCAATAGCTTTAATTACCTGCCAATTCAACTGTCTAATGCTTCCCGTGCTCCCTTAATATCAATAACCTCTATTAGGTATTACAGCCATCTCCTCTGGGCACTGATTTCATCAACGTTTGCTCCAACAGCACAGCTTCATATGGATGTTTACACAGAAAAAAAGCAAGGAAAACACAAGGTTTAGTGCTCGATTCCACAAAGTTTCTTATATGGCACTCATCACCATAGCATGTGAGCAGCTTCCATTAAGTAACATGGCTAATGTCTGTTCCGTGTTTGTGTCCTCAGCCTCCCCACTGGGGGGGAGTGCTTGGTGAGGGGGGTGGAGAAGCATGTGCAGGGGAGTGCCTTGTTTGTAAAAAGGCAGTGGATAGATCTGCTGTGCTTGAGATAGCTTATATTGCTGAGGTGCTTTATTCTACACAAACTGGAGTTGCCAATGTGCTAAAAGCTTCAATCCCAGGTATACTGAATTGCATTAGCCCAACTGACAGATGAATTCAGACCTGGGGTCATCACTTGCCAGCATAGGATAAAGTCTTTTAGCCAACATTTTTCCTGCATTACAGCCTGAGTTGACCAACTACAGGACTCTACTCTCAAAAATGACTGCGCCTTAGCTATAAGCCAGGGCTACTCAATTTTGGAAGCCCCAGGGACCACAATGATACTCACAGCACATGCTGAGGGCCACAATATAAGTGTAGTTCATAAACATGCAAATAGCTTCTTTCACACTGACGAGCATGAATACAAAGATTAAGACACGACTACAGAACACGCAGGCCCCATTTAAGTGAGTTCTGCTGATATTAATAAAATGCAATATTTACCCGATTTCCACCCATATGACAGCACTTTTAATGAACAATGACAGTCCAGGAATTAACTACTAAAACACATATCAACAGAAGACCATTATATTGACTACTTTTTTGTTTTGGTTCCCACCCATGAGCTGCGTGTTGAGCCCCGTATAAACCCAAATCATGCCATGGGCTGCAAAAAGCAGGTGGTGGGCGTGTTGAGTAGCCCTGCTGTGAGCTTTCAAAATGCTTTAGTTTCCCCACCTCTTCTAGCACCCATTCAGCCTAAGCCAGCTATTCTTCATCCAGGAGACAGTTTCGTCCTAGTACTAAGCAACTATGTTGGTAGTAATCATGCAGTCACATGCGGGGAAGTATAAGAAGTGTTATATCTCCCTGCGCTTACTGTTAGCCCTTGAGTCTGTGCTCTCTCACCAGTTCACCTGGTGGCTCCAGACAGACGCTGAGAAGGACAGGCATATGAATGTGCTGAGCACTTCTGCAACAGGCAAGTACAACTATTCCTATTATACAGATTGGAAAATGGAGGAAGAGGGTTAATAATTTTTTCCAATACTAGAGATATCACTATCTATCTTACATGATTTGCAAATGTGTTTCAGGAAGTCTTCTTATTGCTATAAGAGATGTTAAGACAGGCTACTTCGGTTATACTCTGCATTGTGGCATAAACACTGCATTCATGTTTCTTCTAAAGACTAACCTGTTTCTCCACGTTGTTCATGAAGTAAGGAGGAATGCTGGAGGACAAATCACACTGTCTCTCCACTGAAGGGACCTTCAGGGTGGAAGAGAAGGAAGGTGGCAGTCCCTTATTCTTTCTGGAATTCACCACTGATGCTGAACCTAATTGCCCATGCTGCTTCATCACATCTTCAGGCTGCTGATCACCACCAAGAACAACTGAGCCCTAGGGAGAGACAATTCCATTGGATTCATCCTCTACATAGAATGTTTGAAACTGCAGTATAAAGAACAAAAATATCCTAAACAAATAAACACCAGGTGAGTGAGTAAATAAAATAAATACAACAACTAGCTTTTTATAGAAAACCCTCATCAGTAGGAATCAATGTTTCCGTCACAACTAGAAGAAGCTTAGGGTTAGGATTAGGAAACAAACATGGTTCTCTTCCAATTCTACTGGTACTATGCTTTGCTTTTCCTAGAATACTGCAGAGGCAGTGAAAGACCTAACTAATACACAAACTCTGAAGCAGTTAGAACTGCCCCCCTTCTGCAAACCCACAAAACCAAGGAAATGAGAAGTAAGCTACTCAATAGTATATACCCTGTACACCTCCAGCAACAAGCACACCTCTTACCCAGGCCTGGGCAAACTGTCCTCCGTGGGCTGCATGTGGCCCACCACACCACCAAATCCAGCCCGTGGACTTCCTGCCCGCCCCCTGCATGCTGCTGAGAAATATGGCTGTTGCAGGGCTGTTTGAATAGCTGAGAGCCGGAAGGAGGGTGGAAAGGGTTTGTGCGCGGCTCTTGCCCCCAGCACAATCCCACTGGCTGGTTACTGGTCAATGGGAGCTGCTTGTTGTCAGCTGGCAGCTTGGGAAGCACCCTACCATCCTGCGCTCAGGCTCCTAGCTGTTCTGAATCCACATGGCCTCTGCAGCCAGTGAGGAGTCGTCGGGGCAGGAGGGGAGGGGGCAGGGAGTCTACTTGGGAAAGTTGCTGGCTAGGAGTCAAGCATGTAAGTCTCACAGCCAGAGCCTGCCTCTGACACCCCAACTCTTTGCCCCGCCCATACAACCCAAATCTTCTGCCCTCCTCTTGCCCGTATATCCCCTTCCAGATCCTGCACCCCAATCCTCTGCCCCAGGTCACAACCCAAACCCCTGCACCACAGTCCCCTGCCCCAAGTCACAACCCACTCCTGCCCTAGGTCACAGTCCAAACCCCTCCAGCCCACTTCTACACCCTAGTCCCCTTCCCCAGGTCACAACCCAAAACCCTGCACCCTAGTCCCCTAAGCCAGGTCACAACTGCCTCCTTCACCCAAACTCCCTCCCAGACCCCACACCCTTTCCTATACCCCAATCCCTTACTGCAAGCGCCCTTGTCCTTCCATCACAGACCCCACACCTCCTCTAATATGTAAGAGTGTAGCCCTTGACTACTTTCCCAATTCTTGGACTGGCCCCCAATCAAAAATTATTGCCCCTCCCCCCACCTCCGCTCTTACCAATATGAGAGAATACAACAAAGACCGTGACCACATTTTGGCTTTTTTTTTTTTTTTTTTTGCTTCACACATTTTCCCCAGCAGTCACCCGAGACCGCCAATTGGTTAGGACCAGCCCTGCTCCTTGGGCTCTTATGATAGGACAAGAAGCAATGGTCTTAAATTGCAGCAAGGCAGGTTTAGGTTGGATATTAGGGAAAAATTTCCTAATTGTCTGGGCGGTTAAACACTGGAATACATTGCCTAGGGAGATTGTGAAATCTCCAACACAGGAGATATTTAAGAGCAGGTTAGACAGTTATCTACCAGGGATGATCTAGAGCAGCGTAACTTTTTAAGACCGAGGATCACCGAACAATTTATTACTTTTTTTTTTTAAATGAGGAACACCAAGAATTTTTTGTTGAGAGAAAAAAAAAGGGTTGGGGGGAGAGGAGTTATTGAGCGAAAAAAAAGGTTGTCTGCCCTATAAGAAACACTGATCTAGACAAGACGGTGTTTGGTCCTGCAGTGAGGACAAAAGACTGGACCTGATGATCTCTCAAGGTCCCTTCCAGTTCTAGTATTCTATAATTCTAAATATGCAAATAACAATACAGACAAAGGATTCAGGAAATGTTGTTTCTCAAACAGATTCCTTATGAGGCAAGAGATTTAAGAAATAATTAATTTGAACTACAAATATAGACATGTACGTCAGCATCCATCAGGAGCAGTGTAAAGGTTTGGAGGAGTTGGGTGATGAAGGAACTGAGGGACAAGGAAGATGCTGCTGAGAAGGAGTCTAGGTGTGAACTTGGATGGGAGAAGTATGGAATAAGGTTTTTTGTTTTTCCCTTCCATGAAGGGTGGAAGAGATTGTTAGGGAGACTCCTTCATGCACACTCTGGGTGACCCCCAGTCTCTCCCATTGGTCAGGCACATCTTCTCCACCCCTCTATGTTTCTGCACCTCCCTTTCCCAACTGCTCCTGCCCCAGCACTCAGCCAACTCCTCCTTCCTCTCCCCTTCCCTCATGCATCCCTGCACTCCATAAAGCTCCCCTCCTCCCCTCAGGTGTCCCTGCAGCCTACCTCAGCTCTGACTCTCTGCTGTCACTAAGGATGTTAAGTATAGGGGAGGCTCCTCGCGACATTTCAAAGTGGCAGCGCTGCACGGAGCCCAGGTTCAGCTGTGGCCTTCCCCGCTGGCCCTGGGCTGCATGTGGTTTTTTAAAGAGGCATCGCTGCGTGGAGCCCGGGGTTTGGCCCCAGGCTTCAAGCAGCTCTACCACTTCGAAGTACCACCTCTTCTCCCCACCATGCCGCCTCTAGCTGATAGAAGCAGCAAGGGGGGGAAGCAACTAGTTGACGATCCTGTCGACTAGTCCTTCACTTCCTGGCTGTCATTTCACTAGCTCCAATGTTCCTGCTCCAGTTTATTCCCCCCACTAACCCTTCTGAACGCCAATCTATGTGAACCTCGCAACCAACCTTGTTGTGTGCCCCACTCTGTCACCCTATGCCTCTTCACCTGGTCCTGCAGGCAAGGTGCTGTGAGAAAGGCAGCCTCTCAGTCCTTAATGGGCAAGAGGTATAATCACAGTGTCTTCCCAGCACAATGTGTTTCCTAGAGAGAGAATAATTGGCAGGAAATATGAATTCTGCATGTGCACAGTGGTGCGGAATCCCCCCAAGAGCACACCCTTGACCCAGATTACCTTTTCCCAATTCAACAAAATACTGCAGTGGATATCTATCACTGTGTGTGTTAGGGAGATAGTTTGGCAATGAGTTGTATGCAGAAGGTGGTTATAAGGGAGTGATGGAGAGGCTGGCCTCCCTAAAGGGCAGAGTTAAGGTTGTGGTGGACAGTAGTTATGGTAATAAGGTGCATGTTTCTGGATAAAGGAAGAAAAATGATGTAGAAGGAAATGGCTTAATTTTTCATGTCCTTGTTTTGTGGATGTGTCAGGAAGATGGGAGTTTGTCATACTCTTCCAAAATTCCCAGCGGAGCAAAAATCAGAAGATGCATAGTTAAGGTTGCCTGCACAATACTAAACCTCTTTCAGAATTGTCCAAATAAGCCATGTTAAAACTTTAACCTTCACTATGCAGATCCGAGAGATGCTGAAGTATTCAAGGTTTTTTACTTCTTTGTACACCTCACTCTTACTCACAGGATTCATTCCAACACTATGAAAGGACGAACAGGAAAGGACATGGGGGGGAGGGGGGGAAGAGGAAGGGGGAGAAAGGTTGCCCACACCACTTTCTCGCTGCCCTCTTCAAGCAACTACTCAATATGAATAAATTCACACCGGCCTTCACAACATCTTCTGGCAAAAAGAATTCTCCAGGTAGACTGTGTGTGGTGTGAAGAAATGCTTCTTTTTATTTTAAATCTGCTGACTATTAATCTCATTTAGCGATCCCTAGTTCCTGTGTTAGAAGTCGGAGAAAATAACATTTCCTTATTTACTTTCTCCACAACGGTCATGATTTTATAGACCTCTAACATATCACCCTTGCCTCTTAGATGTCTCTTTTCCAAGCTGAAAAATCCCAAGTCTTATTAATCCGTCCTCGTATAGAAGCTATTTCATACCCTGAAGTATTTTATTGCCCTTTTCTGATTCTTCTCCCATTCAAATATATCTTTGAGATGGAGTGACCATCTGCACACAATACTCAAGATGTGGGCATACTTTGGGTTTATTCAGAGACAGTATGTTAGGTCCTTTGGAATGTATCCAGTACAGATAAATGCCTGTGTTTAAAAAACTGCAATTAGGTGTGGCAATTTTGCCTTCTCAAGTACTTCGGTAACAGCAACTTTGCTCTTTCACCTGATATTTAAAATACAATAAAGACCAATGAGCGTGGAAAGTGGTTAGCCTTCTCCCATGTCTGCTACAGATCTTACCGCCATACAGCATAGAGCTCAGGATGCATGCCCTCAAACTCACAGCTTGGTCTTCAATGTCAGTTTCTCATTATTACACACATACTTACTCAGTTGACCAAATATGGTGGCTGCCCTTCTAATGCAAGAATTAAACTCCTTATCTAGAGCTATATTAACATAGATGATCCTAAAGAGCAGAATCTGTCACAACTTCTATAGTCATGCCAGCTATTAAAACTCCTAATGCAGTCAAAATACCCTGTCCCATAATCATGGTCTTCTTCAGATTGATAGCATCTCAAAATTCATCACAAGCTAATGCAAAGCTACCGGAGGCTCCTCTTTGCTATTCCTGATAATCAATAAGTTGATGAAGAAAGATGCTCTATTTGGAGCTGTTTAACTTTAAAAAAACAGAACAAAACTAAGACATTCAATGTTGAAGTGTTTTCCATCTGATTCTGCAGGGAAATGTGTACTCTTAGTGCTAGACGAAGAGGAAAAGCAAAAAATATACCGAAGAGTGTTGATGCCCAAAACACACCCTTGTTTGACAGTGCTGCAGATTTAAAAGCTGTGAGATGGATGACCATTATACTGGAATGTAGCATTCATGCTACATGCAACTTCTTTGGAGGATAGGGACATAATTCAAAATGACCTTAGCAAGTTAGAGAAATGGTCAGAGGTAAACAGGATGAAGTTTAATAAAGAGAAATGCAAAGTGCTCCACTTAGGAAGGAACAATCAGTTCCATACATACAAGATGGGAAGCGACTATCTAGGAAGGAGCATGGCGGAAAGGGATCTAGGGGTCATAGTGGACCACAAGTTGAATATGAGTCAACAGTGTGATGCTGTTGCAAAAAAAAAAAAGCAAATATGATTCTAGGTTGTATCAACAGGTGTGTTGTAAGCAAAACTCGTGAAGTCATTCTGCCGCTCTACTCTGCACTAGTTAGGCCTCAGCTGGAGCACTGTGTCCAGTTCTGGGCGCCACATTTCAAGAAAGATGTGGAGAAATTGGAAAGGGTAAACCTCATTTTACGGGGCATAACACCTTCTGTCGACAGAGTTCTGTCGACAGAAGGTGTTATTGCCTGTAGGGTTGCGTCTAGACTATAGGGTTGTGTCGACAAAGCAGCTTGCTTTGTCAACAAAACTGAATGTGTCTAGACGCTCTATGTCGACAGAAGTTTTGTTGACAGTATCTGTCGACAAAACTTCCGTCGACAAAACCCTGTAGTCTAGACGTACCCTTAGTAAGATCCATGAAGGCCATATAAAGAGGTAGAATGAGCAATTACTTGTACAATTCCTTCTATAAATATATGGCTCAAAATGCCCGAGTGTGCAGGAGCACACCCACACAAAACCACTCCTTGCTGGAGGCTTTTCAAAGATTCCCTCCTCATAATTCCAGTGGCCAGAGTGCATGAATCCGTGTACACAGAGTCTACTGCAGCCTGACACTTGGTTCTGGAAACTAATTCGCCCTTCTCCAGAATAGTCTGAGCATGTTGTGTTGAGATGACTTATCTGCAGAGACTGATAGCTGACCATAGTTCCAAAAATCATATTTAGCCAGACGTGCCAGGTAATTAAGAAATGGGGAACTCAGGACTGGCTAATGAAAAATCTTCCTTATTGGCTGGAGTGGAATGCAGATGCTGTTGTCTGGCCCACTCCTGAGCAGTCTGGATAACCAAAGAATTAGTTGGAGGAGGGGAGAAAAATAGAAATTCAGTTCCCTTTGTCAAAGCAAAAGTGCCTTTTTCCCACCTCCTTTCTGGTGGGGGCAAATGTGGCTGGGTGCATGCCACATGGTACAAACGAAGACTGGCACTGCTGATCAGTAGTGCCCCTCTGGCCAACACTGATGTTTGGAGAATGTTCTGCAATTGATGCTGACTGTTCTGCATTTCTCCTTACGGACTGTTAAAAACTTCAGATTACCACCAGTTTTAGCAGTTGTTGCAGAGGGTGTTGCCTGGGCAAAAGGAAGGCACTGACGATACTGGCACATCGGAAGATGAAGGGAATGGCTCTGGATATGGTAGCACCATCGGAGCTAGGTTACCCAGTGCATCTTACAGTACAGGTTTGAAATGTCTAATCCAAAAAAGATGAGGAGTCCTGTGGCACCTTAAAACAGATTTATTTGGGCATAAGCTTTCCATGAGTAAAAACCACTGATTTTGACAGCACTCCTCATAGTCTGTATGGGTAAAAACAAACACGGCTACCCCTTTGAGACTAATCAAAAAAGAACAGAGTGATGAAATGGATGGACTGGAATGGCTCTAAAGACAGAGAGAGTGGGGCAAGAACTCCAGTAAGGCAAATCCAAGGGATCCTGCAGTTATCTCAGGGGCTCTTGTGCTGGGGCAAGGGAAGATAGTGCTATTAGGCTGGCGGATCCCTGAGTAGTTGTTACAGAAGCAGCAGACCACGTGTACCAGCAGAGTCATCCAATGCAGAGAACTGGATACTTGTACAAATGGTGGCACCATCTGAATGGGGTCAGCTAGAAGGGAGCATTCAGGAGTAGGGATGTCAACGTGTAGACAACTACATGATTAATTGCTAAGCCTGGGCTTATTGGTTAATCCTCTCAACTACACACATTCCCCTGCCCTTGCTTCCTCTGTACCAGAGGCAGCTGGGGCTGGGGTGGGGAGGAGGGAGAATAGAGGTAGCAGCATGGAAGGTGAGGGGGGTAAGCAAGAGCCGATACATAGAAGGAGCTGGCATTTAAACCAGCTCTCTAGACCCACCTACAATGGCAGCAGTGTGGGGTGGCAGGCAGAAGCAGGTCTGTGCCCCCATCCCTATCTCACTCGCTGGCAGCCCTGTCCTGCACACAGAACCCCTCATTTTTGTCCCCACCCCAGAGACTATGGAGGGTCCACAAAATCCACCAACTCCAGCACCCCAGAAAAGTAAATCTGGCCTATGGGAAGCCCCAAACCTCAGGCCTCCCTGTCCTTTCCCCTCGCCCCATGAGGCTGGAGCACCAGAGGAGTGAGGTGTCTCAGTTGGGGGCCACATCAGGGAGGGCTGGGGGGTTTTGGAGGAGTTTTTTTTGTTTCTCACTTGTGTGGTCCCCAACTGATTTTCCAATGGGTCAGTGGCTCCTGAACCAAAAGAGTTTCCCACTCATGCCACAAATGAAGAAAACATTGAAACTTTTGGTGTTGGACATAAATTAATATTTTACTTTATTTAAAATTAAGTTTGATAAACATGAGAAAGTTAAAACCCTTAATCTGTTTAAATAATTTAAATTAAACCATTTCCCTGGCTGCAGCACTAGCAAAATGGCTTGGGTGTAATTATTTAATTAATGGTGAGTTTCCATTAGCAACTGGTGGCCCTTGGAAAGGTTAACATTGAGCCAAGTGGTCCATGAGCCAAAAAAGTTTGAGAACCATTGCTATGAGAATTCTTCACTGCCGTCCACATTCGACACGTCCTAACAGCCTATCAGGATAAAGTTTCTTAGTTTTCCCTTTGTGTTATAGCAGCACTCAAAGGCCCTGATCAGACTCCGGGTAGCCCTAAGTTAGGCACTGTACAGACAGTACTGAACTTGAAGACTCTGTATAAGTTCAAAAGCTCGTCTCGAACAGATGTTGGTCTGATAAAAGACACTACCTGACTTATCTCTCTAACACCCTGGGACTAACATGCTTACAACAAAACTGCTTACAATTCTGTCTTTGTATTTACTGTCTTTTTAACCTTCTGGGCCAAGTGGCAGGTTTTGTACCAACGTAACTGTCAGTTTAGAAACTGGAAGAGGGTGGGCAAAAAACAAAAAGAAAAAAAGAGGCAGTCCACCAGGGTTAGTCCCTGGCAGGCCACTGCTGCTAAGTTTACCTGCACTTCTGCAGGTATCAAATGATTGCAGCTTTTGTTGGCCACGGATTGCTGTTCGTGCTGGGAAGCAGTGTGCACTGGGACACCACTTCCACAGCAATTGGCAACAAGAGCTGCAATCATCCGATGCCTGAAAAAGCAGGTAAACAGAGAGGTGGGGGCCCACCAGGGATTAACCCTGAGGACCGGATCTGGCCCACAGGCCGGAATTTGCTCACTCCTGCCCTAACACGTATACAAGTATACCACCACAATGGTGCTCATATCAGTGTAGCTTATTCCTATAAGTAGAGGGGAATAATAGGTTGTTCTTTATATAGTGCTTTTCATTAGGACCTCAGTGTCATCTGCTATAACACTGCTCTACAGCCAAAATGCTTCTGAAATAAATGTAATCAAACGTTACTAATTCTGGGTCACTGAGAACGAAAATGATGCTTAAAATTGTTGATTGGCTCTAGTTTTCAAGATTGTTATTGGGTCAGTATATACGACCCTTGACTTGGGAATGGCGGAGGATAAGTGAGTTATAAAGGGAAGGGTTCTCAATTTAAACCAGAAATGACTAAAATACATCTTTGACTGGATCTACGAATAAATCTATGACTGGGTTTGGACAGTACTTGCTTTTTAGGCAAAACAATGAATGATGAATGGAGACTGTTCATTGATTCATCGAAGACGAGTCTTAAAGCTGTTTTGCTGCATAATGGCAATGTTTTGCCATCAATTCCAGTTGGTCCATATGGTCCAGTTGGTCCATATGAAGGAAACCTATGACAACATGAAACAACTTTTGAGGTGCATAAACTATGACCAACATCAGTGGCAGCTTTGTGGTGATTTGAAGGTTGTTGCTCTCTTGCTTGGTCTGCAGACTGGATACACAAAGTACTGTTGTTTTCTCTGCGAATGGGATAGTCGTGCAAGAGATTCCCACTACATCAAGATAGATTGGCCACTCCGACAGTCATTGGAGCCTGGGAGGAAAAGTGTTCAGCATCCACCACTTGTTGAATCAAGGAAGATTTTGTTACTACCCTTACACATCAAGCTGGGTCTGATGAAGAACTTTGTCAAGGCCATGGACAAAACACAAGCAGCTTTCAAGTACCTCCATGGAAAATTTCCAAGGTTAAGTGAAGCTAAGATAAAGGAAGGTGTCTTTGTTGGTCCTCAGATTCGTGAACTTCTTCGAGATGATGCATTTGACCATGCACTGCGTGGCAAGGAAAAGACGGCATGGAAAGCCTTCCAGTTAGTGGCAATAAATTTTCTTGGAAACAACAAGGCAGACAATTACAGGTTGTTGGTGGAAAGCCTCCTCAAGGCATACAAAAGCCTTGGTTGCAACATGTCACTAAAGATACATTTTTTGCACTCTCATCTACATTTTTTTCCACCCTCATCTACATTTTTTTCCACCGAACTGCGGAGCAGTGAACGACGAGCACAGCGAGCGATTTCACCGGGACATTGCAACAATGGAGAAACGCTATCAGGACAAATGGAGCCCATCAATGCTTGCAGACTATTGCTGGACAGTGACAAGAGATGCTCCATTTAATGAATACAAGAGACAAGCCAAGAAGCGTCAAGTAGACACTGAATAGGACTAAACTATGTACTTAATAGTTTTTTGCCTTTTGTTTCATAATAAATTTTATTTATATAACCCTTTTGCTGATTTTTAAAGTGTTACATAAACAGGACAGGTGAAATATTATCATGTAAAGCAACCATAAAAAGACCTAGGTTTACAATTTATGATTAAAACTCTACTATCTACACAATATACATAGACGTAAAATGTAAAAACTTAAATATCTTGGAAACAGTAGCCAATCAGTTGTTTTAATTGTCATATTTGAATCCAGCACATCAAAATACATAATAAATAGCACATTTTATCTCTGAAGCAGACGACTTCTAAAAAATTGTAGACCAGTGTAAGCCATGTGAACCAGGCCAATTCTTTCTATTACAGTAGTAACAAGAATCCCCAAACAAGATGATTGTTCTAAATGAGAAAACATTCCCATATTTCTGTTTCACTGTAGCATAATATATTGTGCCAAAGGTCTACTGTTAATATGATTAGTTTGATTTACACAGTGAAATCATCCATACCATCCTGTAACATGGTTCCCAAGGAAAGAGTAGCAAGTGTTGGTAAAGCCAATCGAGACCTAATGGTGTGTCAGAAATGAAGGCTCTCAAAACAGCACTGTATGAAAAATTAAAGCACCCAAAAGCATAAGGCAAATACAGACTACAATGTCTATCAATTTCAGAGGAAAATGTTCAGAAAATGCACATGCTTAGCAGTGAGTACATACTAATTTAGATGCCAGCTGGCATATGAATTAATTAACTGCATCAAACTACCTCACCATCTGGTGTCAGAAGACAAATATATAAATTTAACAAATACATTTATAGAAACTGTTCTAAAAATTCAGTTTCAGGTTCCATGGTTCATAGTTTGAACTAATCTCACCACGGGCTGAGGAGACTCCACTGTAGTTTGCAAAGTACTTTGAATTTTTATGGGACAAGAGAGTCTCTGCAATGGCAAGAGTATGCTTTTTTAAGCTTTAACTAAATTTTAAAGTTAGTCAGGCACTAGAAACTATGGTTAATTAATTAATTAGTCATGTAACCTCATCACATTTTAATGGTTGCATGACTATTCGATAGTCCCTTGGTGTGGGGCCAGCAGCCAGTGCAGTCCCAGCCACAGTCCCAGGGCAGCAGCAGGGGGTGGCAGTGGCCCCTGTCCGTGGGTGGCTCAAGCTCCCCATGGACAGATTGAGTCAGATGCCACCAACAGAAGGTTGATTTTCTATTTGGTGGTTCGCTTCCGTAGCTTTCCCAGCAGTATTGCTTTTTTAAGACTTCTGAAACATTCTCCACATCTCTGTTCTTTCAAATTTTGGACAGAACTTTGTCTTCCTTTGTAGGAAGGGAGGGAGGGGGGAAGTACCTGTCAATTGTACTGACAGTGCTAATAAGGCTAACTGAGTAGGCTGGAAATGTCCCATACTTAGCTTTTGATGTCAATGAGGGTGTTGAATGTAAAGAAAGCTGGCTTTATAATGGGTCATCATTCAAGCCAGGAAAACAGAGTCAAATTTGCATATGAAAGTCAACGCCTCACTCTCCCTGTAGTTGGCTTGTGAAATTCCTTTGTAGAATGGCTACTTTTAAACCCATTAGTTAGTGCCCAGCAAGGTTAAAATGTTCCCCTCCAGGTTTCTGTGTTACCATTTCTAATATCTAGTTTGTGTCCATTAACTCTGTCCTAGAGACTGTCCAGTTTGGCCAATATACATGGCAAAGGGGCATTGCTTGCACTTGATGGCATATGCAAAATGCAGGACAATGTAGCACTTTAAAGACTAACAAGATGGTTTATTAGATGATGAGCTTTCGTGGGCCAGACCCACTTTATTTGATCTGAGGAAGTGGGTCTGGCCCACGAAAGCTCATCATCTAATAAACCATCTTGTTAGTCTTTAAAGTGCTACATTGTCCTGCATTTTGCTTCAGCTACCCCAGACTAACACGGCTACATCTCTACCACTATTCTTGATGGCATATGACATCAAAAGTTAAGAATGGAACATTTCCAGCCTACTCAATTAGCCTCATTAGCATTGTCAGTACAATTGACAGGTACTTTGCCCTCTTCCTTCTTTTTCTGTTATAAATTGTGAGGGTCCCCTCCTTTTTTCTTCTCTCAAACATCTGAAGAAGTAGGTTTTGCCCACAAAAGCTCACACTAATATATATGTATTTATATTTGTTAGAGACCATGATGCCACAGGACTACTTGTTTTTAAAGTTACAAACTAACATGGCTACTCCTCTAAGACTTTTAAGATAAGTATGTGCTGGTCATTATCCAAGACTGCTATCACATGAAATACATGGCAGAATGCAAATAGAACAGAACAGGAGACATACGATTCTCGCCCCGGCCCCCTCCTTTGCCCCCTCCCCCCAAGGAGTTAAGTCACAGATATAATTAACACATTTTAATGAGCATCAGGAGCCTGGAAGCATATCCTCTGGAATGATGGCCAAAGCACAGAGGCATATAAACATGGAACATATTGGCACAAATACTGTGCAACACCAGCTACAAAGGTTCCATGTGAACACCTGTTTTCACTTTCAGGTTCATTGTAATTAAGAAGCAAGCTGCACTATCTCCCATAAATGTAAACAAACATGTTTGTCTTACCAGTAGGCTGAATGAAAAGCAGACTGAGGGGACTTACAGGCTCTAAAGTTTTATACTGTTTTGGTTTTGAGGGCAGTTATGTAACCCCCAACTCCCCCCCCCCCCACCCATCTACATTTACAAGTTGTACTTTCACTATAAAGAATTTGTACTACAGCAGTGGTTCTCAAAGTGCGGTCCGTGGCCGCCTCCCAGGTTGTCTGTGGCTTGAGCTCAGCCCGCTCTTAACCCCCCCCCTCCCCCCCACCCACACAGCAGGGAGCCCACGCTGTTGCTCCAGCCTTGTAATTACTGTGCAGGCTCCGGCTTCCTGCTCAGAGGGCACACAGGGGGTGCATGGGAAGAAAACCCTGATTTTCCCCACCAGCCCCCGCTCTAGGAAAGAGGCACAGCAAGCGGCTCCACGCGCTGCCATGCCCCCAGTGGGGGAGCGAGGTGGAGAGAGTGTGGCAGCGCACAGAGCCACTTGCTCTGCCCCTCTCCATGAGCCAGAAGGCGAAGCTTCCCACTTTGGGGGGTGGGGTGAGGCTGAGTTTCCTCCTCACCCTGCTAGGGGGATGGCAGAGCAGTGATGCACTGTCCAGAGGCTTTCCCTGCTTCAAGGGGGTGCAAAGCCAGGTAAGCACCCCCCCATGCCAAGACCCCCGCACTCCTCTCCCCCTGTCAAGATCCCGCACCCCCAGCTTGCTCCTCCTGCCTCCCCCTGGCCAGATACCCTACTCCCAGTCTGTTTCTGCACCCTACCTCCCACCCAGACCTCGCAACTTCCCCCCTTCAGCACCCCACCTCCTTCCCAGATCCTGCACCCTATCCCACTCGCTGGCAGCCCTCTCCTGCACACTGAACCCCTCATTTTTATCCCCACCCCAGAGCCTAAAGGGGTCCATAAAATTCACTAGCTCCGGAAACCCAGAAAAGTAGATCTGGCCTATAGGAAACCCTGAACCTCAGTCCTCCTGTGGAAAGGTTTCCATTGAGCTAGGTGGGTCCATAGGCCGAAAAGTTGAAAACCGCACTACAGTACTTATATGAGGGGAACTGAAAGATGATTTATTTTTTAAATCATTTTGCAGTACAAATATTTGTAATCAAAATTAAGTAAGCACTGTACACATTGTATTCTGTCTTGTAATAGAAATCAATATTTTCAAAAATAGAGAAAAACACCATATATTTAATACATTGAAGTGGGTATTTTGTTTAACAGTGCAATTAATTTGAGTTAATTGTGACTGACAACTCTGTCTACAAAATTTTAGTCACAATATAAAAGATTACATTCTTCAAGGTACAAAATGGCCTTACCTTGGTGGCACGTAGTTGCCTGTAGATACCTGTCTGCTGCCTTATGCGATACTCCAAGTCAGAGATCTGAGCCTGCAACCATGTCCACTGACAGATAATGGCTGCTCTCTCCACTGCCCACTGGCATTCTGCTCGATGGTGCCTAGAAAGCAAGTGTGTGTACTTTAATTACCGCCATGTATTTAAACTGGTTTATTCCATGTAAAAAATCTGTTAGGATAGGCAGGGCTTGACAAGTTCGTCAACCTACTCGCCTGGGGCGAGTAGATTTTAAGCCAGCACGGCGCTGCAGTGCATGGTGCTGCCCACTGCCACTTGTCAAGCCCTGAGGATAGGCAAATAGTCACAAGTAA
Source organism: Pelodiscus sinensis (assembly GCF_049634645.1). Lineage (NCBI taxonomy): Eukaryota > Metazoa > Chordata > Testudines > Trionychidae > Pelodiscus > Pelodiscus sinensis. The sequence continues at coordinate 256,869,378 of NC_134712.1, forward strand.
AATAAATCACAAATTCACTTTAAAGGAGACCTAGCTTTCAAAGTCCATATCATCTCAAAACTTCCTGGCTAAATTAAGTTTTGCACTGCTACAAGCAATGCCAACAATCAGAGTCCAACCACGAACCACCACTCACTATAGCAATTATAAGGCAGTGAAAACGAATGCCTTAGTTCTTCGACTGCAGCAACACAAACTGTTATACAACAGCGGTGGTGAGAGCAGTATTCGGCTTTTCAAAGAAAAAATTGCGGCTCTCGCACCCGCGGCTCTTAAAGGGGCAGCGTTTCTGTCTGAAAGAAACAGAGCTGGCATCTTGGCACCCCATGCAGAGTTCAAAATGGCTGCCTTCAAAGGGCAATACCTGCTCTGCTCTTAGAGTGGCGGCTGGGGGCATTTTTCCCGCCTCTCAACCAAACACAGCAGCCAGGGCTCCCCCCCCCCCCTCGACAAAACGGCAGCCTGTGCTCCCTCCCCCCAAAACAACTTTTTCCCCCTTGGCTCTTTGCGCTGTATCCACCACTATTTTGGCCATCCCTGGAGTACAAGGATAGGTTTACACTGCCCCAGTTACAGTACTGCTGCCACAACACTGTGACATGGGCAGTGTAGTCATTTTTTAATCCATGAGGTTGCGCTCTCCTTTGAACATGGCCTCCACTGGGAACACGCTCCACAATGGTGAGGGTCTCCCAGGTGGGTGAGCATTGAAAGACACAAGCGGCTGAACTGGCTAGAACAGGGTGTCAGCATTTCTAGACCCCAGGGAGGAGGTGCTGGGAGCACCAGGGCATTGTGGAAAGTGCTTTGCACTCATGCCCACAGGCGTGAAAAGTTATCTGCATATATATTTGCATGTATATGCAATCACACTTAAGTTGCGGCCCTCAGCATGTGCTGTGTTATTGTGGCTCCCAGGGCTTTCAAAGTTGAGTAGCCCTCATCTAGAGTTTAGTGAAATCATTTTTATTCTTTACAACTGTGTGTTTTCTTAGGAATTTTTGTTATTTCATTTTATCCATACGGAAGGAGGGCAGGTTCTGTTCCCCAGATGGTGGGAGTTGCAAAACGAGTTACTTCTGCACTCATGCTGAAGTAGCACTACAGTCCCACAGAGCTGTGGCTGGCTCCCTGCTCTGTTGATGTTATTTAGGACATACATTGAGCAGCTAGCGCTGAAAGGCACCCTCAGGAGCCAAGTCACAACATCCAGAGCAGAAAGCAGGGCCAGACACATTGGACAGGAGCCATCACTGCAAAGTAAGTTTTTTGTTCTACTTTGTATTTGCAAAAAATGTGTGGGGGATACTGCTATCTTTTCCCTTAACAGTATTCTTGGTAAAACATTTTGTTGCTTTCTGATTGCTGCCATTAGTATGGCAGATAAGTATTTTATGCAATATAAACTTTATGAATAGTTGTGAGGTTATGGACAGAGGTCAAACGCATAAATATTACAGATATTTATGATCCATGAAAGGACAAGAGAGATAGAACTTAAGGGTGAAAAATGCGGAATATTGTTACCCGAGATTGAGGGACCTGAGAGACCCTGTCAACAATAAGAACAATGAACATCTGTGGAGATAGTCTACGTTCACTTTCCAGACCATATGCAGACTTAAGGATTTACAAAAACAAAAGAACTGGCCAGTCTCTGACTAGGGGACCGCTATTGTAAGAATAAAAAAAGAGCACTAGAATGTATCCATTATAAAGGAGAAACCCTGCCAGCAGAAGGTCTCATGAAAGGCAGATCACAGCTGTTTGAGCTGGACCAGCACAGCAGGGATTGACCTTTGAGGAGATCTAATATACTTTCAAAGAAAGTAACTTGTTAGTAAGTACAGGCTAGTTTTTTGCCTTATGTTTTTCTTTTCTCTGTAACCCTATGTTTACAAATTCTTATACTTGCTTTCATTTGAATATTTATCTAATGCTCTGTAAATTTGGTTACTATAATTTGTTGAAGTGCTGTAGGCTAAGGAAAGTGCTGAACTGAGGAGAGACCCATGAACTCAGCTGCATTATTTCTATAGATTCAGCAGATTGCAGGTGTCCAGAAGATATGGGGACTAGGCGTCTGTCACATTACCGAAATGGAGGGAAGCAGCCAGATTGCTGCTGCACCCCTAGGTGGGGGTGTTGGCCCCAGAAATTGGTAAGAAAGGGAGCCATGTGGGGTATTGAATGGGAGCTTGTTGTTTTCTCATCCTGTGTACACTATTTATGTGAGTATATAATGTCTGTGTGTGTAGATCTGTAATCTGTGTGGAAGCTGAATATTTCTCTGAATGTGGTTAAGCATTGCTATGGACAGGCTGAGTAGTGGAGCCCTGTGGAACAATGGCACTTGATGGCCCAAAGACACACCTAAAGCATGAGGGCGGACACCTAAGAGCGGCCAGCAGAGAGAGGCTGAGGACCAGGTGACCTGCTGCATACCAGAAGAGGCCAGGAAGGGGGTATAAAGAGGCCATGTGGTCGATGCCATTTTGTTCTCAGCTCAGCACTTCATCCCAGAGGTAGCATTGCAGGGATCGAAGAGCCCGGAAGACCTGTGAACCCATCCTGATCGTAGGATGTGCAATAAGAACTTTTAAACCAGCAGCTGCAACATCTCTGCTAGAGCCTGCATCGAGGACTGGGAGATTCGGTGCATGTAACGTACTGTACTTTAATAACCTTACTCTCAGGCTTTTCTTTCTTGTAATAATAAACCTTTAGATATAGATTCTAAAGGATTGGCCCAGCATGATTTGTGGGTAAGGTCCAGAGGGTAAATTGACCAGGGATCTGTGGCTGGTTTCTTGGAACCGGACAGAACTTGTTCGGGGTAGGTGGGATTGGGTGCTAGGACCCCCCACCTGTGTATGAGGCCTGGGGCCATCTGGGGCACGGATATTGCTGGGGTGTCGGAGGGGTTTTGCTCGTGAGGCTTCAGGAAGGCAGCTGAAGCGCTCTGTGAGACTGGTTTGTGGCCTATTTGAAGAGGTCACCAGTCAGGGGGGGCTGTAAGGAGCCCCGGATTTGAGCAATTCGCCCTGAGCGGACGCCCTCAGCTGTGCCCAGACACGGCCCGGTCCGTCACAGCGTCTAACATAGTAGGGTGTATAAACAGCTAGCTCTTACAGCAGGGGTGGCCAATCCATGGCTCACAAACCATGTGCGGCTCTTCATCCCTGAAAGTGCAGCTCGCGAAGCTTCTCCCACTGCTCGCAAAGCCGCCCCATGCGTCCCTACAAATGGTCCCCAGCCCCCCATGCTCACCAGGTGCAGGGGAGCTGCTGGCACGGCAAAATGGTGGCAGCCAACAGGAGCCTGATGTGGCCAAAAAGCTTAACTCGTGTTTTTTAAAGGGGGCAGTGTCCTCCCCCCCTTCTCAACAACTCTGGCTCGTGGGGAGTGCTTCTTTTTGGGGAGGGGGCGGCCCAACAATTCTGGTGTGGCTCTTCGCATTTTTTCCACCGTTGTTTTGCCTCTCTTTGTTTAACGGGTTGGCCACCCCTGCTTTACCGAGAAAATCCAGGGCTCACGGAGCTTAAAATGGAGTACTTGTGTTACCAACAGCCAATAGTTGGAGGAGGTTTCTCCTTATGATTGCAGAACAAAGATGTAAGCAGGTGGTAGTGATTAATCCCAGGCACCCCAGGAAAACCCAAAAAGCATCAGTTACTGATGAACAGTTACTAACGCTGCTTAACATTTATCTTTTCAATAGTTTGCTAGTACGCTTATCTTCAAACATTACTTTATGCCTGCAGAATAAACATGACAGTTTGAGCAGTATGATTGCTCAGAGTTCCAGTATATGGAGTGAGACAAGTCTGCTGAGACTCTACGGGTTAAGTATAGAGGCAGGAGCAACAGCGGTGATGTTGTGGTTGGCATCTACTATAGCTCAGATCAGGTGGATGAGGCTTTCTTCAGACAACTAAGAGAAGCTTTCAGATCACAGACTCTGGTTCTCATGGGGGACTTTAATCACCCTGACACCCACTGGGAGATCAACACAGCAGTACACAGACAATCCAGGAAGTTTTTGGAGAATGCTGGGGATAACTTGACCTAGGAGGAGAGGCTGAAGGATTTGGGCTTATTTAGTCTGCAGAAGAGAAGAGTGAGGGAGGATTTGATACCAGCCTTCAACTTCCTGAAGAGAGGTTCCAAAGAGGCTGGAGAAAGGCTGTTTTTGTGGTGGCAGATGGCAGAACAAGGAGCAATGGTCTCAAGTTACAGTAGGAGAGGTCTACGTTGGAGATTAGGAAAAACCATTTCACTAGGAGGATAGGGAAGCACTGGGGTGGATTCCCTAGGGAGGGAGTGGAATCTCCATTCCTAGAGGTTTTTAAGTCTCGGCTTGACAAAGCCCTGGCTGGGATGATTTAGTTGGGGTTGGCCCCGCTTTGGATAGTGTGTTAGAATCATAGGGCTGGAAGAGACCTCAGGTGGCCATCAAGTCTATGTGCAACTTCCAAGTTTGGATTTTTAATTTAAACAGTTAGTATTTTCATTAATTTATTAATGTGGATTCTATTTTTAAGAACTTCTAAAACCATACATCATTGTACCTAGATATTGACACACTGTTGACGCGCTGGTTCAAGAATTAAAGTGAGTTTTTATGGGCTCTCCTTTTATAGCAGTAGAGGGCCAACTCATTTTTTACATTAAACCCTGTTTAGATCTTGCAGTAAAATTCACTTAATGGTCAGTTATAGGAGTTACAACCTAAGTACTTCAGTAGCCCTCATCACCATATTCCTTATACTTTTAAGTTAGTATTTTAGAAATGGTTACGTTTCTTTCCTTTATTTATTTATTCTAAGTCAGTCAGCTTACACAAGAGCAAGTAAATGAAGACTTGCTCTACACTTAGAATTTAGATCAATTTGGAGGCAGAACTGGGAGCTTCTTCTAATGGACAGGAGTGGTTCTTCCTTTCAAATGTTCATAGAGATTGACTACCGATTGTATTGGCCTGAATAATACAGGACAGTCAAACTAGATAATGATATTCTTCTAGCCTTAAAATCTATTAATCTATGAATAACTGAAGAAATTAAAGTTTTGCAACACCACACCCTTTTCATTAATCCAGATGGAAAATTACTTGGAGATAATCTAAGTGCAGAAATTCATTTTGGGTTTTCTATGACAGTGGGCAATTATGTTAACTGCCATCATCAAAACAAGACAGGGTGCATAAATGCTTACTAAGTATGCCTAAATTGCAAATGTTAAAACACTTTCTAATTCTCCATCAGATTGCATGAAGTGGAAAGAAACCGAAGGCATAACTACACATTCAATTTTAATAAAAGAGCATATTCAGCACATCAGCAAAAGCAGTTTAATAAATTATTTCCTATCTTTCTCCAAGTCCTCGTCCTGACCTGTCACTGTGATTGCTTGATCTTAAACAGTACTTCTGTTCTTTAATCAGTGACACACATAAGAGAGCAGATAGTTATACCAAGTGGTTGCCACCTAGAGAGAAACTGCTGAGCTCCAGTTCATCTTCAAGTTTGACACAATCAACTCAGGATTAAACAAAGACTGTGAATGGCTAGCTAATTACAAAAGCAGCTTCTCCTCTCTTGGTATTCACACCTCCAGATCAGCTACTAGAAGTGGGCCTCATCCTCCCTGATTAGTTTCACCTAGTTATCTCTAGCCTGATTCTGGACTGCATATTTATACCTGCCTCTGGGAATTTCCACTACATGCATCTGAAAAAGTGGGTCTTTGCCTACGAAAGCTTATGCTCCTACACTTCTGTTAGTCTATAACTGGGGTTGGGAACCTTTTTTGGGTCAGGGGCCACTGACCCAAAGAAAAATCAGTTGGAGGCTGCACACAAGTGAGAAAAGCAAAAAAGCTAAACAAACCCTCACTGACATTGCTCCTGACTGAGTAGAAAGACACGCCCCACATTCTTAGAGCCTAGGCTAGTAGTTCGTATGTGCTCCCTCCCATGGGGAAGCAGTGTGGGGGCTGGAGCGCCAACTTGGGCTCGAGTGCCAATTTGGCCTCTCCAATGCTGGAGAGGAGGCCCCAAGCCTCAGTGGCCAGATCCAGGCAAGCCGGGGGCCGCACCTGGCCCCTAGGTTCCTCACCCCTGCTGTACAAGCTAAAACTAACCTAATGAACACACTACATTGTATTTGAAAGTGTGATATTTAGCTTCCCCTTTTCTGGAATGAAGCCAGGGAAGGTATTTCTTTGCTGAGATGGAAGTCAGACTATGGTCAGCGAGAACTTTGACGTCTCATGGTCTCAATGAAATACAGGGTATTGTGGATCTGCCACCACCTGATATTTCTAGTGAATGTTATTGCTACTATTTTCATGAACAGAGAAAAGGGAACAAGTAGAGATGGTCTCCAAAACTGGACATCAAAGTAAGGGCTGGGTCTCTGATGGGGATAAACCTGGATAAGGCCAGCCTGTCATCTTGGTTCCGAGGGTCTGAGAATATTAGATGACTCACAATTAGAGGATGGAAAGCCAAAATGACTGCAAGATGTATCCTTAAGGAATTATTGGTAGTCCAGAGATCTAGAATAGAATGTATCCCAATATACCAGACACTGGAAGTTTGAGATGGAGATAACTCATGTTGCTAGCCTCAAACAGTGAACCTCACCTGACAAAGTCAGCCTTCAAAAGTCTATTGTGGGTAAGTATTAAATGGCCACAAAACAAAGACAAAACAGCTCCCCCCCTCCCCCCCACACACACAGGCCTAGGAAGTAGGGCTAATCCTAGATTACATTTGGGAGGTAGGCAAAGAACTCCACAAACAGAAGGGGAAGATTAGGGACAGTGTGCCGATTAGCCTCCCACCTGCCCAGCATCTGTTCCCTGAGCTCCCCAATTCCTTTCACCTCCCTTCTAAATGTGGGAATTTGGTGTGTTTACGTGGGACTCCCTGCCAAACTAGTGGGGGACCACCCCAGTGCTGACAGGGCCCGAGTCAGAGACCCAGTGGAGAGCACGGGCTCAGGTTACCCTACCTCAAACATATATGGTGATCTACACCTGTAGAGATTATTCCCCCTTCGGGCACTTCAAGTGCAGAAGGTGGCGGCCTGCAAGAGACCTTAAAAATACCTTACCTGTAGAGGCTTCTGTTTTAAAAACTCCCCAAGGTCAGACTCCCCAACCTTAGGTGGCATGTTGCCACCACCAAAATGCAAAACCCCTTTCTTTTTAAAACAAGGAAGATACGCTTGGAAACTTCTTCCCGTGGGGTATCCCAAGCTCTCCTGTTGTGAGAGAGCTTACGGGGTTGGGGAAACGGACACAAGAATCAAATCAAAGCCTGAAAGGTAATTTTATTAACAAAACAAAGATCTACTTGGTAAAGCATTCTTGATGGCAAGGTGTTGTAGAGCAACTGAGAAAAATTGATTAAAGCACAGAGAATTGCTCCCCTGGGATTCAGCTTTTAGTTACAGTGCATGGGGAGACAGAGAAATTTAATCAAACTACAAAACAAAGAAAATAACCTGACCATGTCTAACTAAACATTCCCTATCACTTACGTATCCGTAGCTTCAAGGTCCAATCCATTTCTAAGTAGGGGTATATCCCTGCCTGGTTCAATTCATCCTTTCCCCCCCAACACCTGGTTTGAACTCAGAGAGGAACTGCAGCAGGAAGATTCCCTTTCAAGTCAAATCTCAACACTTTCTTCCAATTGGTCATCCTGGTTCCCTACCAATACTTCCTGGTTAACCACTGTTCTGGATTTAATCGTTTAGTTAAAGAATGCTGGAATACTTCAAAAAGGGTAGTACTCCTCTCATCTACACAACACCCACTGCTAATAACTCTGGCCACTAGGCCGCACCACCATGTTGGAGAAGGCCATTATTATTGAGTGGCCAATGGGCCACACTGCTCTACTGAAGAAGGGCATTGTTATGGACTCTGGCCGACTTCCTCATGGAAAAGAGGTGTTATTGACTCTGACTGTGGCCACTAGGAGCCCCTGCCCTGTGGGAAGGGGGCGTTGTTAATGACTGGCTGCTAGGCCGTGCAGCCCTGTGGGAAAGGGACTGATGCAATTGACTCTGGCTACTAGGCCACACTGCACTGCGTGAAGAGGGCATGGTTAATGATTCTGGCCATTGCACCACACAGTCCTACGAAAGGAGAGTGTTGTTATTGACTCTGGCTGCTAGCCCTGACTGCCCCACAGACAAGGTGTGTTACTGACCATGGCTGCTAGGCCCCTCTACCCTTCAAGAGGAGGGCGTTGTTACACACTCTGGCTGCTAAGTCACTCTGCCCTGCAGGAGGAGGTTGATGACTGAAGCCACAGATCTTACAACCTGGGACAAGGTACAGGTATGTAGTTGGGAGGGGAGGCACAGCACTCCCCCTTGCCAAAACAGGTACACATGCAGGACTGAGCATCCCTAGAGGGTTCTCAGAGGCCTAGCACTCAGCCCACCCCACCCCCGAAAGGGGGAAGGAGGTGGGCATGCCTGCCACATGACGGTGCACAAGACAAATTAGATTCCTGAAAGGGGGACTGGAAAGGTTGGGGGCCACTATAAGAGAGAATATTAGCATGCTACTGACAGGTGATACACAAATACCTGAGAGGAAAAATAGCTTCTCTCCTCTGCAAATTCCTGGTGCTTTCCATGGAAAATAGCATTGCAATGTGTATAAGCGGTCACAGGTATTTTTAGTGAGTCATGAGTAGGTCATGGGCAATAAATAAAAATTCATGGCCTGTGACCTGTCCACGACTTTACTAAAAATATCCACGATTCAAATAAGGGGGCGGGCGGGAGGGAGGGAAGGAAATAAACTGGGAGGATATCAGGAGCCACTGCTGAAAGGGAGATGCCTGGGGCCACAACTCCTCTGGCCACAGACCACTGCCTTAGTGTGGCTGTCCCCTGCTTGGGCATCCCTGGGATCAGCCATACTAGCCCCTACAGAAGTCATGGAAAAAAACAACACCACAGAATTGATGTCTTCTCTGACAGACACGGAACTCAACTTATAAGCATGAGGAAGTTCAGAGAATGGTCTTGCATACAACCCAATCACCATCTTTAGGAAAAAACAGTTATCTACATTAGATTAACATTGACACGTAATACTATATGCTTTAAACGTCTGGCCACCAAATTGAATTACCAGTTGAAGGCAATTAGAGTTCCCAATATAATATCAGTACAAGAGGTCCCTTCATCCAGAAAGGACAAATTTTCTCACTGCATGGTCCCACTTGTTATGAATACCTGAACACCTATTAAGGAATTTCAGAGGCATGGAAATCTATAAAGTCAAACAAAATATTAGTCACCACCAGTCATCTTAGTGCTCCAATATTAAGTAAAATACTTAAGAGGAACCACATTTATAACAGGAAGAGTAAGCAGATTTCTTTGTTTACATTCATCTATAAGCAGATGCCTTGCTGCAAGATAACAAGCCCAAAGGTAGAGCTTGCTCCACTCTTTAAACAAAGGCAGCCTACAGGATGTTCAGAAGGACATTATACTTCTCCTGTTCCAGAACTCTGAAGGACACCATTACAGTACTGGCATTAGCAGAGGATTTGATATTATGCTAATTATACTCCCCTTTTCTAATCAAGAGGTATTTCCTTGGCCAAGTGACTGAAAACAGACAAATGTTTGCATACTCTGATCCTTAATTGCTACTGAATCTAAGTTAAATATTTAACATTTTATATTTATATGAAAAGACTTCTCTATTTTTCATAATAATTCACTCCCTCCTCTCCCCCCCCCCCCCCCCGATAAAAAACAGCAGCATGGCACTAATCTGCACTAGCAGCTTGTAGTTATGGCTTTTTCAAGTTGGAGATAGAATTTGAAAAATCAATTAACTTTAGTTATAATTGAGATACTTGTTTTGTAGAAACAGTCACATCAGTAACATAAAACCTTTCTACTGGCACCCTGATATCAGATCTTTTAGAAGTGAAGTAAGACTACTTGGTAACATGTGCAACTTAATATGTGCATCAGTAAGGTTCTGTGGTGACTGGAAGCCAATAATAATTAAACATTTGTACAAAAGAAGACAAAACTTTTTCACAGACATTAAACAAAATCTTGTTTGTTGCATTCCTAGTCAGCCTCACCTGTGGTGTTGTGCTGGATTCTCAAATTATAATCAAGTTATCAACTCAAGTGTAGCTCTCTAACAATGTTTGTCCTCATCTCTAATGCTGCTGAAAGAGATTAAACAAAGTAGGCTTTGACTAAGTTTACATGACATCTGTTTTGGCTATCAGTTTAAAGTTAGGGATGTAAACTTAAAAAAACAAACAAACAAAAAAAAAAAACAGTAACCACGTAACCAGTTGAAACTGAGTTACGCTGTTAAATGCTTTGTGGGCTGCCCAAGCTTTGGGCTCCTTGAGGCTTCCAGGAGTTTAACCAATAAGCTAATTCTTAGCAGTTAACCGGTTAAACTCTTACAACCTTATCTAAAGTTGTTGTGAAAGGTCTCTAAAGATGCATCAATAAGTGCTGTTCTGTTTTTGCACGTCTAGCTTCTAGCTCTATAATAAATTCTGAATATCCAGAAAGAAAGCTTTAGATATATCTAGACGTAATTCCATTTGGGAACTGTATTAGAATCACCATAGCATGAGCAACTCTCAAAGGGTATGTCTACACTACAAAGTTAGTTCGAACTAACAGACGTTAGTTCGAACTAACTTTAATAGGTGCTACACTAGCGTTCCGCTAGTTCGAATTTAATTCGAACTAGCGGAGAGCTTAGTTCGAACTAGGAAAACCTCATTTTACGAGGATTAAGCCTAGTTCGAATTAGCTAGTTCGAATTAAGGGGTGTGTAGCCCCTTAATTCGAACTAGTGGGAGGCTAGCCCTCACCAGGTTTCCCTGGTGGCCACTCTGGCCAACACCAGGGAAACTCTATTGCCCCCCTCCCGGCCCCGGACCCTTAAAGGGGCACGGGCTGGCTATGGTGCCCGTGCCAGGTGCAAGCCTGCCAGCACCCAGCCAGCAGACCTTGCACGTGGCACGGCTCGAGCCAGTCACCCGATGCCCCCCAGCCCTCCCCCTCTTCCCGGGACCAGGCTGGCGGCTCCCGGGAGCTTGCCTGGGACCGCAAGAGGCGGGCACCTGCCTGGGCTAGTGCAGACATTGTGGACTTTGTCCACGATCTCCGCACTAGGCACAGGAAAGTGGCCGTCTAGGGCAGGAGAGCTGCCAGCCTGGCCACCCAGGAGCAGGTTTGCATGAAAATCAAGGTGGTCCACTGAGACAGCCAACCCTGAGCCCTGAGCTTCAATGGCCGTACTGGGTCAGACCAAAGGTCCATCTAGCCCAGTAGCCTGTCTGCCGACAGCGGCCAACCCTAGAGACCTTGGAGGGGATGGACCGAAGACAGTGACCAAACCATTTGTCTTGTGCCATCCCTCTCCAGCCTTCCACAAACCTTGGGCAGGGACATCACTCCTACCCCCTGGCTAATAGCACTCCATGGACCCAACCTCCATGACTTGATCTCACGTCCCTTTAAATTCTGTTCCAGTTCGAGCCTTCACAGCCTCCTGCAGCAAGGAGTTCCACAGGTTGACTCTGCTTTGTGAAGAACTTTCTGTTACTAGTTTGAAGCCTGCTACCCATTCCTTTCCTTTGGTGTCCTCTAGTCCTTCTTTATGGGAACTAATGAAGAACTTTTCTGTATGCACCCTCTCCACCCAACTCCTGCTTTTAGAGACCTCTATCCTGTCCCCCCTCCGTCTCCTCTTTTCTAAGCTGAGAAGTCCCAGTCTCATTAGCCTCTCTTCATATGGGACCTGTTCCCAACCCCTGATCATTGTAGTTGCCCTCCCCTCTCCCACCTCGTTTTCCCAGTCTCCCCCAGTTTTGTTCAATAAAGACAGATTCCATTTTTGAACACAATTGTCCTTTATTTTGTACATCAAGAAGAGGGGCTAGGGAAGGGTAAGTGGAAGGAGGTGAGGGAGGAATGGGGTAGGAGCCCCCGATGGGGAGGACTGGGCTGGCTCTGTGGGCTTCTGGGGGTGGAAGCTCTCCTGCAGCCCCCCAATTGTCCCCTCTCCCCAGATGGCAGCCTGCGGCAAGTGCAGCCGGGCTGATGGCCGAGTGCTGTGATGTGCCCAGTGTGGGTACTCCGGGCAATCCAAGCCAGGACTGGTTTGCAAGCAGGGCACTCCTGAGAACTGTCTGTCCGGGATCGGGGTCGGGACCCTTTAAGCGCAGCCCTCGGCTAGCCTGACACAGCATTTCCACGCTCTAAGTCCTCCTCTGATGCCCTGCCGGCACTGCTTCCGGCCATTCTTAAGCCCGGTTCAGGGTCCACTTAATGTGGACATGCTAGGTCGAATTAGCAAAATGCTAATTCGAACTAGTTTTTAGTTCTAGATGCGTTAGTTCGAATTAGCTTAGTTCGAATTAACTAAGTTAGTTCGAATTAGCACTGTAGTGTAGACATACCCAAACTTATGAAGTGTAAGCAAAGATATAGCCCTCTCTTTGCAGGCTGCAGAGACTAGCCTTTAAAAAACAACAACTGTAGTGATATTGTGAAAAACCTAATCAAAAAGTAGAATTTACATGTTCTTTCCTTGAGAAACTGAGTTTCATGGGCATCCTGATCTCTTTAAGGAGTGAATTCCAGACTCAGGACTAGTTATTAAGATGACAATTCCATAGAGGCTCTGATACAATCGAAGTCAAACACATGGATTAATTCCCTTCCAAAGACTACTTCTGCACTGGTACTGCGGGGAGAGTGGGAAGAAGGGTGGAGGAGGAGATGTAGATATCAGGGGTGCCTGAGAATTCCCTGTTGAGCGTTTATCAGGATCTCAGTTAGGGATGTAATAGTATAGACGATCAAACGATTAACTGTAAGCAAAAGTGTCATAGAGCCAGGTGCTTCACTGGCCAAAAAGCAGAGAACCACCGCACTACAGTACTTGTATGAGGTGAACTGAAAGAATTTTTTTAAAATCATCTTGCAGTACAAATATTTGTAATAAAAATTAAGTGAGCACTATACACTTTGTATTCTGTTTTGTAATAGAAATCATTTTTGAAAATAGAGAAAAACAAATTATTTAATAAATTTAGTGGATATTTTGTTTAATAGTGCAATTAATTTTTTAGTTAATCATGAGTTAATTGCGATTGAGTACACTGCTGTAAGGTAATTTCTGCTCAACCAGTTGACTGCTTGGAGTCATTGTGCCAGGCACAAAACTTTCTTAACGGTCCTCCTCTTGACATCCAGACAAAGATGAGGAGAACACAATGACTTAAGTAGAGAGAGAATAAGAGCTGGACTGGAAAAGGAGGGCAGCACATACAGACAAGGAAGCAGAGTGTGTGTGGGGGGACCTACTTTGCACACTGCCTGCCCGGCAAACAGGCAGCTTCCACGAGGGGAAGCAGGTGGCTTTACACACACACACACACACACACACACACACACACACACACACACACACAGCGCTGATTCCCCATATGCTGATTCCTCCGGCCCCCCCCCCCCCAGCCTCCCCTCCAGTCCCACAGCCCCCAATCAGCACAACACTCAGCCGAGCCGCCACGGAGGGAGGGGAAGGGGGCGGGGCGGTGACGTACACAGCCGAGGACGGGGCCATGTATGTCACCGCCCCCCTTCTCCTCCTGCTGCGGCGGCATTCAGCCGAGCGCTGCGCCCCTCAGCTGGGCCGCTGGAGGGGCCAGCTGCTCAAGGGGCTGTTTGGGCCCCCCTGGGTTGGGAGGGGAAGGGAGAGCGGTGATGTACACAGCCCCAGCCCCAGCCATGTACATCACCGCCCCGCCCCCCTCCCACACAGCAGCCCGGCTGAGCAGGAAGCACTCAGCCAAGCGCCACGGTGGGAGGGAAGGGGAAGGGGGGCGGGGAGAGAGAGGCAGGATGAGGAGGAGAAGAGAAAGGGAGAGTGAGAGGCAGGAGGGGGAGAAGAGAAAGAAAGACGGAGAAAGAGGCAGGAGGCGGAGGAGAGCTGAGAGAGTGCGGGGGAGGCAGTAGGAAGAGAGAGAGAGCGAGCGCGTGCACAAGCACGCGCTCAGGAGAGAAGATCTGAAAATCCCATCTTATGACGGGCTAATTGGCTAGTTACTTACATATTGTGTGTCCGTAAGGTGCTATGGGACCACTGTTTAGGTTTTTTTTAAAACTGTGTCAGTGGCAGGAACAGAATCAAGATTACCTGGCTCCAAGTTAATGCTCTGATCAATAAATGACCAATACCATCATAGATTCATAGAGTCCAAAGTGAGAAGGGAACCACTGTAATAATAGCCTGATATCCTGTACCACAGAATGCTCCAAAAATAATTCCTAGGATATTCCTAGAACATCTTTCAGATAAATATCTAATATTGATTTTAGAATAACCAGCAAGAAAATCCACCAAAAACCTTGCTAAAATGGAACAATGGTTAATTACTCTCACTATTAAAAAAATGTCTTATTTCCAGTCTAAATTTCGTTTCAACTTCTAACTTTGGAACTGGATTAACAGCTTTCTCTGATACATTAAAGAGATCCTTATTTGTTCCCTATGGAGATACTTATAGAATGTAATCAAGTCACCCCGTAACCTTTCTGTTAAGATAAAGAGACCGAGATCCTTCAGTCTGTCACTGAAAGGCAGGTTTTCTAATAATTTAATCAGTTTCATGGCTCTTCTTTGAATGCTCTCCAATTTATCAACATTCCTTCTGAATTGTTGCACGAGTGCCAAATACAGTAGACAGATAAGTCCTCTATTCCTACTTGAAATTCCTGCTTATCCACTCAAGGACTGCATTAGCCCTTTTGACCAACACACTGAACTTGTAAATTCATGTTTAGATGATTATTCACCATGACTTTCAGAATCACTGTGTAACAGGATAGATTTCAGAACATTGAAACTGCACTGAGTCCTTTAAATATATACTACAACCATTACTTTTAGACATAAGATGCAAACAAAAGGCTCTACATCCCAAACAAAGCAACTGTACAGTCTGCTGACGACTTCCTTGCTAGAAAGCAAAACAGTAGTTTGTAATAAATATGAAACACTTTGAAAGCATGCATATGGCCTCTATTAAAGCCAATGAATTATCAAAGTAACAGAATGAAAACATGATGGTTTTAATTTGTAATATACACCCAAAAAATTCAATTTCACTACGCTGAACACTGTTTCTTGACAAGGATAGTAGTGGTCTTTCTAGATCTCCATGGTCAACAGGAACAGTCAATTTCAGAAACAGACAATTATTTTAAAACGGAAAGTTCTCCTTTCCTGTTGTTTGTTTCTCCCCATACCATAGTCTGTTTTTGATCTTTTACAATTATTTCAGTTCTTGAGGTAGGGACTGCCTCTTCCTCAATGTCTGTAATCAGATACACATTCTATTACCTCTATGGAAAATAAGTCCATTGGTATGTAAAATCATCTATACATTCTAATATAAACACTACAAACCAGAAATTCTAGTTCTCAGGTTACTTATAATACATACATTTACAATCTTAAAAGATTGTTTTGGTCTAAACATTTATTGAAAAGCCCTATATGATGGCCCTAAGATGCTGGTTAGCCTACTGTCTCATCTCAAGAATGATGCTTATCAGGACAGTACTTAAGAATCTAATTAAACAGGGAAAACAAACAACAAATGGTCTGGTAGAATCATAGAATCATAGAATAATAGGACTGGAAGGGACCTCGAGAGGTCATCGAGTCCAGCCCCCCGCCCTCAAGGCAGGATCAAGCTCCGTCTACACCATCCTTGACAGATGTCTATCTAACCTGTTCTTAAATATCTCCAGAGAGGGAGATTCCACCACCTCCCTTGGCAATTTATTCCAATATTTGACCACCCTGACAGTTAGGAATTTTTTCCTAATGTCCAATCTAAACCTCCCCTGCTGCACTTTAAGCCCATTACTCCTTGTCCTGTCCTCAGAAACCAAGAGGAACAAATTTTCGCCTTCCTCCTTGTGACACCCTTTTAGATATCTGAAAACTGCTATCATGTCCCCCCTTAATCTTCTTTTTTCCAAACTAAACAAGCCCAGTTCATGAAGCCTGGCTTCATAGGTCATGTTCTCTAGACCTTTCATCATTCTTGTCGCTCTTCTCTGTACCCTTTCCAGTTTCTCTACATCTTTCTTGAAATGTGGCGCCCAGAACTGGACACAGTACTCCAGCTGAGGCCTAACTAGTGCAGAGTAGAGCGGCAGAATGACTTCACGAGTTTTGCTTACAACACACCTGTTGATACAACCTAGAATCATATTTGCTTTTTTTGCAACAGCATCACACTGTTGACTCATATTCAACTTGTGGTCCACTATGACCCCTAGATCCCTTTCCGCCATGCTCCTTCCTAGACAGTCGCTTCCCATCTTGTATGTATGGAACTGATTGTTCCTTCCTAAGTGGAGCACTTTGCATTTCTCTTTATTAAACCTCATCCTGTTTACCTCTGACCATTTCTCTAACTTGCTAAGGTCATTTTGAATTATGTCCCTATCCTCCAAAGAAGTCGCAACCCCACCCAGTTTGGTATCATCTGCAAACTTAATAAGAGTACTCTCTATCCCAATATCTACATCATTGATGAAGATATTGAATAGTACGGGTCCCAAAACAGACCCTTGCGGAACTGCACTTGTTATCCCTTTCCAGCAGGATTTAGAACCGTTAACAACAACTCTCTGACTACGGTTATCCAGCCAATTATGCACCCACCTTATCGTGGCCCTAAGTTATATTTGCCTAGTTTATCAATAAGGTAGCACTTTATAAAACAAAACATATAGATGGGATCATCTGCGGGCACAGCCCACTTCCTCTGAAGCTTATGAAACAGGGAAGCATTCACATTTAAAATTAGGTAAATTGAGGCAAACAATGACAGACGAAAAGGTCAGAAAGGAAATCTATGGCAACACTGAACCAAGATATCCTTCCAGCTCTCTGCATTTATTACAAAATCATCCCTTCTCCTGTTCTTAGTGAAATTCACACTTGGGCTTTTCCTCCAATGTTTTATTTTACCTGAAAATTAGGATTAGATTAAGAAAATTAGCACGTGTAATTTAGTTAACATCTAGTTACTCAGAAAACGTGGCCACGGCTTCAGGCATGAGTCGTATCAATGCTCACATCTTCGGGACAGTTTAAAGGAGGCGGCGGTAACCTCAAGGGTATGGGTTGGTCTGAAAGCGGGCGGGGCGGAAGCGGCCAAGCTGGCTACGCAGATTCCCGTCTCGGAGGAGGCGATGCAGAGGGAGGCTTTGCTTTGAGCAGCGAAAGCGGCGGCGGCTTCACGTCGCTGCATCTCCTTCCCGCCAGGACGGGTTTGGAGGCGGCAAGTCACCCGCCGCACTTCAAAGCCCTCAGGCGCACTCGCGCCGCAGCTGCGGGAGCCGGGAGCGCCCTGCCACCGCCCTCGGCCCCGGGCGCGAGAAGGGCGGTAGCTCCGTTACTCACGCTGCAGAGGCCGGCGCGGGTCGCTCCTCCTCCGGGCTCTCGCTCTCCCCCTCGGAACCGCAGCTCGAGCCGCTACAGCTGCTGCTGTCGGTGGCGTCCGAGTCGCAAGCCCCCTGGGCGGCCCGGAGCCTGGCGGTGGCGCTGGCCGCCAGCTGCCGCAGGTCAGGCCCCAGGACCGGCGGGAGGCAGGCGGGAGCCGCCCGCCCCATGCAGCGCACCAGCCCCGCCAGCTGCTGCCGAACGTGCCGCTCCACCTGCCGGGCCTGCAGCGCCCGCAGCCTCCGGCACAGGCCCCGCGCCCGGCCGCACAGCGCTGCCTGGCGGCCCCGCGCCGCCGCCTCCCTGCCCGGGGGCAGCGCCGGGGCCATGGCCGCCGCCATGCGGGCCCGGGCGGGAGCGGCGCCTCAGGGCGGGCCCGCGCTCTCCATGCGAGCGGGCTCCGGCGGGCTCCGTCCCTGCACAGCCACCTCCCCGCGGCCGAGCCCGGACAATGCAGCGCCGCCTCTGCGCGCGCCCACTCCGGCTCCCCGCCACGCGCCTGCGCGCTGACAGCGCCCTCCGCCCCGCGCGCTTCTCCCCCGCACATGCGCACACTAACCCCATCGTCTCCACTCACGCCCACCTTGCCAGCACTCTACGCAAGCGCACTGGGAGATCCTCTCCCTCCCAGCCGCCCGTCTGCTCCTTTTCTCTGTATTTGCGCGTGCAACGGGCTGTCGCAGTCAGCCACTCGGGTCGCACGCAATCCCTCCCCTCTGTTCTGATTGGCTGCAGGCTGCTATACCCGCCCTCTCTCGGATAAGCTTTCGGTCACTGGGGTAATTCTGTCCAATCAGAGTGAACACCTCGTCATACCAGACAATGAAGAAATGGATCTTTCGATACACCAATCACCCACTAGGGACAAGGAGACATAAGGCAGGTCGAGGAAAGAGGGGTCTGACTGCCCTCCAGTGGTAACACCGAAACTTGCCCGTTTCACCAGCGGAGGGGCTACAAACAACCTAGCGCCTCACCTCTGCAAGGAATAAACTTAAAAAAAACCCACAAATGGTCTGGTAGCACTTTAAAGACTAACAAAACACGTAGATGGGATCATGAGCTTTCGTAGGCACACAGCTCGCTTCTGAAGGAAGTCCGCTAGGGCTCTGGGGATTCGCCTTTGTTCCATGCCCGGAATGCAAGCAGAGCAGCAAAAAGGAATAATCATCGTTGCTTTAAGGTGGAGATGACAAAGGGTCATATGCAGAAAAAACCCTGTCACTAAAGCAGTGGTCCCCAACCTTTTCAGGTTGTCAGGCACCAGGGGGCGTGGCCGTTCGCCCGCCGGGCGCCAGGGACACATGCGCGCCCAGGGGCGGGGCCTCCACCCTCAAGCGCCGCGTGCCTGGGGCCGGCGCCCCCGCCTCCCCGTAAGCGCCGCGTGCCCGGGGCCGGCGCCCTCCCTCGCCGAGCGCCCAGCGCGCCCCCCCCCCCCTGCAAGCGCCCATGTGCCATGTGCCCAGGGCCAGGCCAGCCCCGAGCACCTGGCAGGCGCATTCAAATGCCCCCGCGGGCGCCATGGCGCCCGCGGGCACCGTGTTGGGGACCACAGCACTAAAGGAATGTTCCAGCATCACTTCTTCTGACAGCAATCTTTGGTAATTCCTCAACTATATCACCAAAAGGGAATAGCTATCTACTCCATCTCTGCCATGAAGAATGATGCTGAGAAGCTAAATAAATGACTTCTGTGCAATATCCCTTTATCTTAATTATGTAGTTTTTAAAATTTTTGGTGATCAGCTAACTCAATTTTTTTCAGGCTTCCTGGTGATATTTAAAAATGTGGTTTTGTACAATTAGTTATTTGCTCTTCAAATTTCACCTTAGACCTCCTAATTTCTGTGTTGAACACTGCCTGCTAGTTTATGCTTACTTTTATTAGTTTATTAGCAAATTTCCAAATTCAGAAAGAATTGTTCCTTGTTTGCATAATCTCTTGAATTTTAAAAACAACAAATAATCTGGTAGCACTTTAAAGACTAACAAAACATGTAGATGGTATCCCATGAAAGCTCATGATACCATCTACATGTTTTGTTAGTCCTTAAGGTACTACTAGACTATTCGTTGTTTTTTAAGTTTATCCTGTGCAGACTAACTCAGCTACCCCCTGAAGCTCTTGAATTTTGTAATTTACCCATAATGGTTTACTTGCTGCTATTTTGCTGTGTCACCCCAAAGGCATGCATGTATTCTCAGACTAGTGTATTATTTCCTTATATAGCAAGCATCCATGCCAAATCTAAGGTTTTTGTTTTCTTTACTTTTGACTTCATGGCCTTTTTTACTAGATTCCTTGTTTTACTGAAATCTCATTTTTTTAAAAAGCTTACCTTTCTTCCCCCTTGTCAGTGTCATGTACATTTCACTACTTTATAACAACTGTTACTTAGCTATTATTAATTCGAGTATCTCAAACTACAATAAGCTTTTTCAAATAACTCTTCAAAATAGTGTTTTTAAGAGAACTTCATTAACCCTATTAGAATGTAAACCAGGGGTAGGCAATAATTTTTGAGCAGAGGCCACTTCAAACCTTTTTGAAGTGGTCCCAGGCTGCCCCAGAAGGGACAAGGCCTCAGACAGGAGGGGTGGGGCCTTTAAATAGCAGGAGATGAAAGGACTCACTCCTCCCCTGTGGTTCCCAGTCATCACATTAGCCAAAGACGGTTGCAGCAAGCCCTTTCAATTCCTGTTATTTAAAGAGCTTGCTGCTCCTGGCCTCACTGCTAGCATCTTGCCTGGGAGCTGGGAACAGGCAACCCCTTTCAACTGCTTCTATTAAAAGGGCTTGCACCTTCCCTGGGGCTGTTGCCTGCCAACAATGGGGAAAGTGCAAGCCCTTTAAATAGAAGCAGATGAAAGGGCTTGTGCAACTCCGGCTCCCAAGCAACGTGCTTGGGGGGGCTGGAACAGTACTTCAGGCGTGATCCGGCCCATTGCGTGGCTTTTGCCCACCCCTGATGGAAACCTTGGAGCAATCTGAATTATGGTGGAGAAATTGTGCCATTCTGTTGGACCTCATTTGCCACTCTATCCAACACTTCTTCAGTGGTTGTAAGAGTTTCTATTGAAATTATTTGTTACATGTAAGTACGCAGTGTAAAATTGTAAAGAAAATCACCTGGATGGCCAGATACAGGACCACAGGCTGAGACACAGCCTAACATAATAGTTTTGAAACCCAATTCTATGAACTGTTCTACATGTGAAGACTCTGATGCTGCTCTGATGTTTGCAGGGACTGGTCCCAATAGCGTCAGTTGCTCACATTTGTGTAAACCGTTTAAAAATCTGAAGCCTAATGATGATCGGAAGTGAAAGAAGAAACCACAAGAAGGGGCAAGGAAAGTGAAAGATGAGAAATGTTCTATCACTCTTTCTACCCACCCACAAATCCAGAACATATTTCACTGTCTATAGCCACCAAAAACTTACAAATGAAAATTTTTAATGTAATTTATTTGCACTAGTTATGTTAGAACAATACTGAAATGTTGGCAATAGAAGTTTTGATGATTATTAGCACCAATTAAAAAAAAATCAGCTTGGTCCTCATTTTACAGTTACAAGGAAAAAGAGGCAATGAGCTGTATTTAGACTTCAAAGTCACACTTTGGTATTTCTGAATTACTCCTTAGAAATTAATAACGCTTGGAAATAAAATATCTTGCAGGCTTTCAATACTTTAAGGGAAGCTTAGTAAAATATTGTACTCTGTAGCCAGTGTGTTTTAAGAAAACAGAGCAGCACTGGTCAGCGAGCATGCCTACTGTTTGAAATAATGGCACCTTTCTGACAATTTCCTATACCCAATTTGCTATTATAAAGCCAGTGAAAATCCCAATCCTAAATCACTCCAAATCAGTATTTTTTCTTAAATTTACTTCAAACATTCTAACCTACCCTCCAACTCCTGAGCAGTCAGAAATTAAAGCCACAGGACAGGTGTTTACTCTTCATTACTGGTGTACCTTCCCATATAGCCCATCTGTTAAGGTCTCAGAGAGAAATGTTCCCTAATTCAAATTTTTTTTGCCACCCATCCAGTCCGAAGACCTAATCAAACCTCTGGATTCAATCATTTTTCTTATAATTATTCAAGAGCTGGAATAGAAATAAAATATGCTATATCTGAAGCTCCCTGCTAATCAGATACAGGCACAAATGAAAGTCCAATACCAAAAAACAAAACAAAAAAAAAACCCTCAACAAAAACAGAAAACCTCTCTTCCGACTCCATTCATTGTACTTCTGCCATCCCCATTCATGCTGAAGTCAAAATTGCTTGATTTTTGCCAGGATTGTGAAGGAAGATGAATTAAAATTATGGGAGATACCAGTAGTCAGACATTTCTTACCTTTATGTGACTCCCTTGCCTGTCCCATCATATTTTGTTCCACCCAATCTCTTTCTCTGATTGAAAGACGAAAAGGTCTGCATTTTAAGCCATATCCATCTCAAAAAGTTTGGAACTGGAATAAGTTTTTCTAAATTTATCATATAACCTGGAAGGAAAAAAGAAGAAAATAAGAAAGGAAGCATTTGCTCTCTGACGCAGTTTCAGTTATGTGGAGAAGATTTTTTTACAAATGTAATGAAGAAACAAAATTACTTTAAAAATATATATATATACACATGGAGAGAAGGAGGTCTCTCTTTATAATCTTTAACCTAGTGATTAGGATACTCATCCAGGATGTAAAAGACCCCAGTTCAATTCACCCCTCTGCTTGATGAGAAGGGATTTGAACAGAAGTTTCTCACGAGTATCCAAACCACCAGATTGTGTAATTCTTACCCAACTAATATTTTATACAGTTATTCCACTTTAATCACTGGAGACCCGCATCAGAATATCCCATAGTCTAATAGTAAAAGCTAACTCAAGATGCAGAACTACTGTTCCGATCCCTTCTTGTAGGCCGGGAATGGAATTTAAGCAGGATCAGCCACTTCCCAGGTGAGCACCTTAACAACGCAGCTCAAACTAGGGGAACAGCTCTCCTTTTCCCATAACAGCTACTGTGTGTGGAGTTAGGCAGCCTATCATAGAATCATAGAGCTGGAAGAGTTAGAAGGCCATCAAGTCCAGCCCCCTGCCCAAGGCAGGACCAATCCCAATTAAATCAACCCAGCCAGGGCTTTGTCAAGCCTATGGGAGTATGCCCACTTGAACTGGCCCCATAGGCAAAACAAATGAGGGAAAACATCAATCTTCCCCTAGTTTGAGGATCTCACCAGAGCTGATGTGAAATAGACATCAAGATGCCTAGGGTGGGACAGCAGTAGGCATGCCCACAGGCAGAAACTTAATTGCTTAAGGAACTTTCATAACAAAAATTTAGGCCCTGAGTGAGTTTAAATACCTACCGAGTTAAGTGACAGCCAAGCAGAATTTTACAGATTGCAGTGGTGCTAAAATTGGGCTTTAGGTATCTAAAACAGAAAAAGGGATTTAGGTACCTTCATTTCTATCTGGCCTTAGGGCCCTGCAGACATACATAATTAATTGTCTCTGCTCACAGGAGTCATCCCCCTGAAATCACTATGAGGCACAATGGCAATAAGATATGCAATTTCCAATGCAAGGTGACATTTAAATCTGTCAAAGGATAGTAGTCATAATGGGCCTAGCTTCAGAGAAGTGCAGAGCATTTATTACATAGGCGCTTAATAAGAATGCATCCAGTGTTAAACATTAGCAAGAGAACATCTAAGATCAGTTTTCCAGTTTGTTACTTACCGAGATTCATTATTTAACCTACTGTCTAATTGCCAGAGGTAATACTTACTTTAAATCTTAATATATCTGCAAAAACAATAGGGAGTCCTGTGGCACTATTAGGGCATAACTTTTGTGGGTAAAACCCACTTAATCAGATGATTTGGAGTGGAAATTACAGAAGTAATAAATATATATATATATATATATATATATATATGAAAGTACTGAGAATGAATATACAGTAAACTTCCGATAATTCGGCACCTTTGGGACCCAGGGGGTGCCGGATTATCAGATATGCCGGACTATCGAAAGGGGGGGCTATGAGAGGCCTGGGGGGGGGGGGAGAAGCCACTGTAGACCCCTCATAGCCCCCCCTTCCGATAGTCCGGCTCTGCCCCAGGCGACCCTAATTCAGCCGCTGCTGAAACTGACCAGCAGCGGCTGAATCGGAGACGCCTGGGGCAGAGCAGCTGGGGTGCTGCCGGGTTGATCCTGTAGTGCCGACCCTTGGCACGGCGGGACCAACCCGGCAGCACCCCAGCTGCTCTACCCCAGGTGTCCCCAAGTCAGACGCTGCTGAAATTGACCAGTGGCTGACTCCAGGAAGCCCGAGGCAGAGCTGCTCTGCCCCGGGCTTCCTGGAATCAGCTGCTTATCAGTTTCAACAGCGTCTGAATCTGGACGCCTGGGACAGAGCAGCTGGGGTGCTGCCGGGTTGGTCCAGTAGCGCCGAGGAGCGGCGCTGCGGGACCAACCCAGCAGCACCCCAGCTGCTCTGCCCCAGGCGTCCCCAAGAGCAGCTGGGGTGCTGCCGGGTTGGTCCCACCGTGCCAAGGGTCGGCGCTACCAGACCAACCCGGCAGCACTCCAGCTACTCTGCCCCAGGCATCTCCGATTCAGCCACTGCTGGTCAGTTTCAACAGCGGCTGAATCTGGATGCCTGGGACAGAGCAGCTGGGGCACTGTCGGGTTGGTCCCCACAGCGCCGCACCTCGGCGCTGCAGGGACCAACCTGGCAGCACCCCAGCTGCTCTATCCCAGGTGTCCCCAAGTCAGCTGCTGCTGGAACTGATCAGTGGCTGATTCCAGGAAGCCCGAGGCAGAGCAGTTCTGCCTCGGGCTTCCTGTAGTCAGCAACTGGTCAGTTTCAGCAGCGGCTGAATCGGGGACACCTGGGGTAGAGCAACTGGGGTGCTGCCAGGCTGGTCCCCGCAGCGCCGAGGGGCAGCACTAGGGGGCCTACCCGGCAGTGCCCTAGCTGCTCTGCCTCCGGCTTCCCTGATTCAGCCGCTGGTCAGTTTTAGAAGCGGCTGAATCGGGGAAGCTGGGGGCACAGCAGCTCCAATGGTCCAGCTGCTCGGAGCACTTCCGGGTTCCTAATGGTGCTGGACCATCAGGAGTGCCGGACTGTCAGATGCCGGACCATCGGAGTTTTACTGTATGTTACATTGTTGTTTCCTGTAAACTGAATATAGTATTACACAATGTAACTTTGATGAAGCTGGCATGGGGATAGATACTCAGTTTTATAATATTTTGTGAAGGCACCATACCATTTTTAATTATCATAGCCCATGATAGATATGGACTTCATATTAAAAGACCAAATCACATAGAAGAAGATAGCTGCTCCATGACTGATTTCAGCCTTGCTTCTCACTACTCACACTTCCCAGTAATATCATTGCCTCCTGCTATATTGATGTTATTTTCTAAGATGTCACACCCATGTATGGCACAAAATAGTGTTTCAAGTGGCCAGCCATTTCATTAGTGGAAAAAACAGAACTATTGATCTCCATAGTTTAAATGGGAACCACACACTCAGATGAAGCTTTCTGCATTTCACTTCCTTCTACAAAATCCAAGTCTTGTCTTCTAGCTAAAACTTATCTCTGCTCTAGTTAAAAAAAAAAAAAAAAAGCCTCAGTGACTTACCTTCACTATTTCATTCTGAATTAACTTCAGTGCCTACTGCCGTGTGTCAGGCCTGACAGAGCGAGCGCTTTGGGATCTAAGCGACTTTCAGCAAGTCCCCTACCCGGCGTTTAGGCCTGCACTGGACTCCTTCACCCAGCAGCCATTCCAATCCATCCTAACCCTCTTTTGAGGGCAAACATGAGGAAGAGCCTCTCACGGCCCCGGGCCCCGTGTCCAGCTCTGTCAGGCCGGTGTATTTCCCTGGCACTACACTGAAGAGAGGAAAAAAAATCTAGATTCCTAGAACGACCCGGGGCTGGGGGCCCTCCAGGGAAGGAGAGGGGAGATTCCCGTGGGAACTTCCCAAGGGCAGGAGACACATTCAACCCCTTATGCCGCAGGATGGGTCGGGCAAGCGGCTGGCGGGGGGGGGGGGGGTACGTGGGACCCTGTTCCTCCCGCCCCATTCAGTCCCGGCGGCTGGGGGGGGGGTGGGGGGGCTATCGCAGCGGCACTACGGGTGGGAGGGTGAAGGGGGGGGCGGCTAAGTCAAGGCCAACCAGGAGTCCACAGGGAGGCCCGCGGCGGGAGGGCACCCCGAGGTCAGACCGGGGGCGGGGCCGGGACACCCCGAGGCCGGGCCGGGGGCGGGGCCGGGGCACCCCGAGGCGAGGCCGGGGGCGGGGCCGGGGCACCCCGAGGCGAGGCCGGGCCGGGACACCCCGAGGCCGGGCCGGGGGCGGGGCCGGGGCACCCCGAGGCGAGGCCGGGCCGGGGCCGGGACACCCCGAGGCCGGGCCGGGGGCGGGGCCGGGACACCCCGGGGCCGGGCCGGGGCCGGGGCACCCCGAGGCGAGGGCGGGGCCGGGACACCCCGAGGCCGGGCCGGGGATACCTCAGGACGGTGGCGCGCCCCGAGGCCAGGCTAGCGGCGCGGGTCCGGGGGGCGATGAGGCACCTGAGGCGAGGCGGGCGGGGCCGCAGGGCCGAGGCAAGATACGGGGTTCAACGCGCCCGGCGGCAGGGGCAGAACCTCGCACCTGCGCTCCGCGATCCCCTGAGGACAGGTGACCCCACCACGGCCACCGGCCGCACGCGCCGCTCTGCTTGCCTCCCATTGGCGCGCACTGTTGCCATGGGGACAGATCCCCTCCCTGGCTTCGGGGTGGCAGGTTTCATTTCCGCTGCGCACGCCGGAAGCGGGGCGCGGAGGCTCTTGGGAGTTGTAGTTTCGGCGCTCGCAGCCCGGCGCCCGGGAGTTGTGAGGCGGTCGCTGTCGGGGACCTGGGACCTGCATCTCTCCATCCGGGGGAGGCTCCGAGCCGCTGTGTGCGTCGTGGGCGGCTCGCGGCAGCTGCGTGTGCGCGCCGGGGGGGCCGGTGCGTGGGGCCGCTGGGAGTCCGTGCGTTGCGCGGAGGGGCAGGCTCGGCGGCGCCTCAGCGTGCGGCGGGGATGGGGCGGCCCCGAGTGCGGCGGGGAGGCGCTGAGCCCGCGGGCGGGGGCGAGGTGCGTGGATGGGGGGGGGGGGGGCAAGAGGGAGCCGGTGTGTGTGTGGGGGGGGACAAGAGGGAGCCGGGGTGTGTGTGGGGGGGGGGACAAGAGGGAGCCGGTGTGTGTGGGGGGGGGGGACAAGAGGGAGCCGGGTGTGTGTGTGGGGGGGGGCAAGAGGGAGCCGGTGTGTGTGTGGGGGGGGGGACAAGAGGGAGCCGGTGTGTGTGTGGGGGGGGGGACAAGAGGGAGCCGGTGTGTGTGTGGGGGGGGGACAAGAGGGAGCCGGGTGTGTGTGTGGGGGGGGGCAAGAGGGAGCCGGGTGTGTGTGGGGGGGGCGATGACAAGGAGAGTCGGGGTGTGTGGGGGGGGGAAGGATTGTCAGGGTGTGTGTGGGGGGGAGGACAAGAGGGAGCCGGTGTGTGTGGGGGGGGGCGACAAGGAGAGTCGGGGTGTGTGGGGGGGACAAGAGGGAGCCGGTGTGTGTGTGGGGGGGGCGATGACAAGGAGAGTCGGGGTGTGTGGGGGGGGGCAAGGATTGTCAGGGTGTGTGTGGGGGGGAGGACAAGAGGGAGCCGGTGTGGGGGGGGTGACAAGGAGAGTCGGGGTGTGTGGGGGGGACGGGACGAGAGAGCCAGTGTGTGTGTGCGGGGGGACAACAAGGATTGTCAGGGTGTGTGTGGGGGGAGCGACAAGGGGAGTCGGGGTGTGTGGGGGGATGGACCAGGGAGCTGATGTGTGGGGGGGGAGAAAGGGAGCTGGTGTGTGGGGAGGTGGGAACAAGGAGAGTTGGGGTATGTGTGTGGGGCAGGACAAGGGGAGCTGGTGTGAGTTTGGGGGGGATAAGAGGAGCTGATGTGTGTGGGGGGAGGAACAACAGGAGCTGGTGTGTGGGGAGGTGGGACCAAGGGGAGATGTGGTGTGTGTGGGGGGGAGGTTGACGACAAGGGGAGCCGGTGTGTGTGTATTTGGGGGTATGTGGGACCAAGGGGAGCTGATGTGTGTGGGGGGTGGGACCAAGAGGAGCCAATGTATGTGGGGGGAGCTGATGTGGGGGGATATGGGAACAAGGGGAGCTGCTATTCAGGGCTGTGGGGACAAAGGGAGCCCGTGTGGGGAGTATAGGGGAACAAGGGGAGCCGGTGTGTGTGTGTGTGGGGATATGGGAACAAGGGGAGCCAGTGTGTGTGGGGGGATATGGGAACAAGGGGAATGAGAGTGTCAGAGGGAGAGAGAGATGGGAACAAGGGCAGCCTGTGGGGTGTCTGAGCTTAAGGGTGTGGCAGCAAAGGAAGCTGGTGTGAAGTGTGGGCATAGGGAGGTGGGAGTGGGGGGATGGAGGAAGGGGAGTCAATATGAAGTGTGGGGGCATCTGAGCATTGGGATGAGGGAGACAAGGTGAGACGTGTGGAGTATCTGAACTGCCATACGTGGTGGGGGCAAGTGGATCCTGCCTACGACTGGGAACTTTTCAGAAATGCTGATTTTGCAGCTGAGCACCAGAGGCAGCTGTTCATTTCTGAGACTCTCCAGAGGAGAGCCCTGGTTTGATAGCACAGGGGAAGTTTGTCAAGCCAGGCGTCCCTTCCTTCCTGCTAGCACCTGTAGAGAGAATGGATGATGTGAGAAGGTTCCAGGATGGGTATCTGGAATTGGAAGCAAAACTGAAAAAAGCTCCCAGCTGACTCTCTTCCTACAGCTGCCCTGGTACTCAGCCTTGCTGTAGAGCCTAGTTCCCTGACTCCACTTGCAGCCCATCTGCCTATTGCTGTTTCTCTGGGCTTCC
Organism: Pelodiscus sinensis; assembly: GCF_049634645.1. NCBI lineage: Eukaryota > Metazoa > Chordata > Testudines > Trionychidae > Pelodiscus > Pelodiscus sinensis. The sequence goes on from NC_134712.1 coordinate 256,897,875, forward strand.
CTTTGGGTCCACAGACATTGATTCTGCAGTTTCAGGGGGGTAGCTGAGTTAGTCTGTAACTGGAAAAACTTAAAAAACAGCAAATGTAGAGGGTATCATGAGCTTTCGTGGGCACAACCCACTTCAGATGAATGGAGTTATCAAAGGTCCAGTTTAGAAATTAAATAGGGAATGTGGGGGAGAGAAGGGGAGGAAAAAAGGGAAGAAATAGTCTGTTAGAGTCTCCATGCTACATGAAGCTGATAGAGAAGTTGCACATTGTTCTTCAGAACCCATTGTTTGGTTTTTTTATGTCATTAGGCTGTGGAATGTAGTGGGCCATCCAGTAGGCTTACAGATCTCCACAGAACAGAATCATATCTGTGCGGGTGGGGATTCTGCAGTGAAACTTGGCTGGGTGTGTAGCAGGTTCCAGGGAACATTGGGAACTCCTACTGCCAATGCCAAGCCACCTTCCAGTATCAGACAACCTTCACAGCCTCACTAAACTTAGCAGCAGAAATCTCAGGGAGACAGTGATGCAAAGTGAAATCTGTAAAGACCCCGTGCTCTATCTGCTTCCGTGGCAGAAATTAAAAGCGGTTCTTTGAGCATTGCCGGCATAGACCCCTCTTTTAGGTGTAGAGCAAGTCTTGGGGATTTCTGAATAGCAGCAGTGTCTGCAGAGGCTGTATAAGCTCCCTACTCGTGTCCGTGTGTCCTCTCCCATGCCCAATGATGTATGAAGGGGTATGATGGCTGCTTAGTTTTTTTCCTGACCACTGTAGGCATTGAGCAAGAGCTCTGTGGTGTAGGCTGCTTCCTTGTGTGGCCTGTTTTGGGAAATCCGCCTTTCCTGTATATAAATATAACGAGATTTATTTATAGGTAGGAATCGTTACTGGAGATGGCCAAAAAATCTACTGCTTTGGTAGGCCCTCAACAGCATGTGAGCAGCCCAAAACAGAATGCCCATCTAAAAACTACTGAAGTAAAGTTTGCTGGCTTCCATCTGGGCCCCAGCTGTAACTGTATTATGTCTGTCATCAGCTAACACATTTGATGCCTGTTCTGCTTCAGTGTGAGCCTATTACTCTCTTCTGCCGAGTTGGGCCTGGACATGCTTCAGGACCCAGAAACTTGGCTTGGTCATCATATGCTGTTGATTCTCAGTGTCCCATTGAAATGCCAGTTAGAAGTCCCATAGCTCTGCGGTTCCATTCTCCCTAAACCCAGTGGCACGTCAAAGAGATACAAGTTTCCACCTCTAAATCAGCATCAAGCCTTAACAGCAGACTTGTTGAGTCTTTAAGCGCTTGCTCTCTCATTGTCATTCTTCTCCTTCAGTGGCAAAGATGACAAGAACCCAGGAGGCCACCATAATTGTGAGTCTTCCTTGGTGTCAGTGTCTTCAACAAGGGCTGGTGGCAGTCTTGGGATCTTCCATCTTGGGGCTGGGTGCTTTGGTATCATTGACGGTTTCTGGTTCAACAACCTCTGTGTTAGGGATCTTGGCATTGGACTCTCCTGTTCTGGTGCTGGATCTAGCTGATGAATCTTGGTGCCAGGTGCCTTAATACTGAGTTCATCTATCCAGGCTGTTGCTTCTTTGCTACTGCTGGATACCCAGCTGGTAGGTGGCTAGATCAAGGCTTGACTGCCCCAAAGCATTCTACATTATTGAGAGGAAACTTAGCTCAGTGTAGGGAATACTAGCGTATGAGCTCTGGCTCTGATCAGCTACGTAACCTTGAAAAATCACTTAACTTCTTCATCTGTGCTGCTGTTCCCCTTCCACCCTTCATCTGATGCACCTGTTTAGATAGTCCCTGTCCCGAATAGTCTTTTACTATGGGTTTGGCCAGTGCATGCCATAATGTGGTGCGAGGATCTTTATGTGCTACTATCATACAAATAATGAATGACATTGGTGGTGGTGATGAATTAAGTTTATCTGTTGCTGAATTTCTCTGGATGTCTGAAACAAAAAACCAGGACTGTGTAGCACTTTAAAGACTAACAAGATGGTTTATTAGGTGATGAGCTTTCGTGAGCCAGACCCACTTCCTCAGATCAAATGGTGGAAGAAAATTGTCACAACCATATATACTAAAGGATACAATTAAAAAAAAGTGAACACATATGGAAAGTACAAATCAAATTTCAGAACAGAAGGGGGATGGAGGAGGGAGGGGGAAAGGGAGGGAGATAAATGTCTGTGAGCTAATAATATTAGAGGTGATAATTGGGGAAGCTTTCTTTGTAATGGGTAAGATAATTAGCGTCTTTATTCAAATTTGCGTGTAAAGTGTCGAATTTAAGCATGAATGACAGTTCAGAGGATTCTCTTTGAAGTGAAGTCTTAAAAGGTCTTTGAAGCAGGATGCAGGTAATCAAGTTGTTGAGACAATGGATGTCTGTGTTTGCTGGCTCTGAGTAACATCTCTTTCCTTGGTGCTGAATAGTGAAGCATCTCCTCTTTCTCCTTTCCATGTTTCTTCTCTGTTTTTGTGAATTTGGTCTCCAGAGCCAAGAAGTCAACCTTGTTGCCATTATTGATGGGTCTTAGATCCACTCTTGGATCTCCTGATGTCACGATTCTTCTGTCCATACTAGTTAAAATGAGGCCGCCTTGGTTCTCTCTGAATTCATAGTCCTCCAAGAATTAATCTCACCTGTTTTATACACCAAAGGCACATTCATCCTATTGGACTGTGTAGGCCCAATTTCTTGTATTACTTACATGAGACCTCATGTAAGATCTTTCACTGAGGATTTAGTCTATGTGGAAGGAAGTGATGTCTCAATCTTTGTCATATTTAAAGGAATGAAAGGAAGAAAATGCCATGGATATGCCTATTCCAAGTTATCTTTATATAAGCCATATGCTTTTGTGGCATCATTAGCAGTTGCTCTCTAAAGGCTTTCAAGAGCTGGTTATTCACATATTGGGATAATACTAGAGGTCAGTCCATTCCCACTCACATATTGTCTAAGTGGATTAGACTCAGCATCCACACTTGTGATGAAATAATGGAGATACTGGTATCAGTAGGCATTCATAGAATCATAGGGCTGGAAGAGACCTCAGGAGGTCGTTGAGTCCAGCCTCCTGCCCAAAGCAGGACCAACTCTAACTCAATCGTTGAATTAAGGAAGTTTGTATCAGATCTACAAGGACCATTGCTCCAAGTCTCAGAGAAGCACCGTAAACTGCTACCCAGAGTTCTAACCAGGAACGATGTTATGATATTCATGCTTCATTACTACCAGCACTTAGCTTGTCAAGCAAGTTTCTCCAGACTTACCTCTTTCAGACTAGGGCAGGGCTGAGCAAGATGTGGCCTGGGGTGCTGGATCCAGCCTGTCTAACAGTTTGATCCAGCCCTCAGACTACATCTGGTTGCTTTCTATTTATATCCTGCTGCTTATGCCACCAAATTTCCAGGTGGTGGCTCAGGCAGCAGAATCCTATTTAAATAGCTCTTGGCTCATGGATGTAGCGTTAACTGGCAAGGGCTGGAGCGGCAAACCTTTTAAATAACTGTAGCAACCCCTGGTGGCTGCCAGGCAACACGGTAGCGGTGGGGCCATAAGTTGCAAGACCTTTACTATTGTGTTTTTAATTCAAAGCCTCCGGCCCCAGAAAACTCGGGAGAGGGGGGAGAGGCTAGTCCCCAGCCCCGCCCCTTCCACCAAAGCCCTGCCTTCTGGGGTGGAGCCAGCGTGAGACCACTTAGCAAAATTCATTAAGTGCCTCCCCCCCCCCCCCGAAAATTATTGTCCACCCCGGTCTAGGAACTGCTTGTTAATCACCTACCATGGGTTTTCATGCCGGCAATGCGGAAAGAAGTATGTAAATATTTTTCTATAGCAGTGGCTATTGTTGTTCTTTGAGGATGCCTGTTTGGATAGATACATAATGGCAGATTGCATTCCCCCCTGGCTCAAGGATCCATGGTATCTCAAAAAGTGTTGCTGTTGAAAATTTCACGTTGGTGTCTGGTGTACATCGTTCATCTACAGTATGGACGCATGCAGGCATTCCTCTTTCATCATGTTTGTTATAGTAATTAACTATTTGTTATGGTGAAGAAGCCAAATAACTTTGTATTTTAATTGCTTATTTCAAAGACAGAGAAATAGTGTCAACTTCTTATCACTAAAATGAATTCGTTTGACTCTGCACGTGCACAGGGGTCAGATCTGTTGAGTACAGGCAGTCCCCGGGTTACGTACAAGATAGGGACTGTAGGTTTGTTCTTAAGTTGAATCTGTATGTAAGTCGGAACTGGTGTCCAGATTCAGCCGCTGCTGAAACTGATCAGTTTCAACAGTGGCTGAATCTGGACGCCAGTTCTGACTTACATACAGATTCAACTTAAGAACCCCAGGCATCCCCAAGTCAGCTGCTGCTGAAACTGATCAGCGGCTGATTCCAGGAAGCCCGGGGCAGGGGCTTCTTGTAGTCAGCCACTGGTCATTTTCAGCAGCTGCTGACTAGGGGACACCTGGGGCAGAGCAGCTGGGGTGCTGCTGGGTTGGTCCAGTGGCACCCAGAGCGGCAGCGCCCCAGCTGCTGTACCACAGGCGTCCGGAGCAAAGCCGCGGAGCACGGGGGCAGCGGGACAGCCCAGACGCGCCGTGGCTATCCTGCTGCCCTCTGGCTCCGTGGCTTTGCTCTGCTTTGCTCCCCGTCCCCCTGGTCTGCAGACCAGGGGGACGGGGAGCAAAGCGGCGGAACACGCAGGCAACGGGACAGCCCAGACGCGCCGTGGCTGTCCTGCTGCCCTCGGGCTCCGCGGCTTTGCTCTGCTCTGCTCCCCGTCCCCCAGGTCTGCAGACCAGGGGGAAGGGGAGCAGAGTAGAGCAGAGCGGCGGAACGCGCGGCCAGCTGACAGCCCAGACGCGTCTGGGCTGTCAGCTGGCCGCGTGCTCCGCTCTGCTCCCCCTCCTCCTGGTCTGCAGATCAGGGGGAGGGGGAGCAGAGCGGAGCAGAGCAGAGCGGCAGAACGCGCGGCCAGCTGACAGCCCAGACACTTCTGGGCTGTCAGCTGGCTGCGCGTTCCGCCGCTCTGCTCTGCTCCGCTCTGCTCCCCCTCCCCCTGGTCTGCAGGGGGGGGGGGAGCAGAGCGGAGCGCGCGGTCAGCTGACAGCCCAGATGCGTCTGGGCTGTCAGCTGGCCGCGCGTTCCGCCGCCGCTTTGCTTCCTCTCCCTGGTCTGCTAGAGACCAGGGAGAGGAAGTGCCAAGTTCGTAACTGCGGATCCGACGTAAGTCGGATCCGCGTAACTCGGGGACTGCCTGTATAAGAAAGGTGCCATTTTCACATAGTCACTATGTAAAATAGACACACATTTTAGGCCTGTTCTTATACCACTGGAATCAATAGCGTAGTAATAATAGTATTATCTGAATGGGAACACCCACAAATATGCTGTTATGAAATCTTTTTTATTCTAATTTCAAAAATGCTCTAAAAATGAACCAGTGGGCCTGGGTAATAGATTATTTCTAAAATTATGTTTTGTTGTCCTTATGTTTCTCTTTCCCCATCAGATGTTGTTAGTTCAAATTGAGGACAGTGTATTTTAAAGTAAAATAGCTTAATTTATTAACTTGAGTTGGGCAAAAACAAACAAACCCTGAAATGTCAAACAAATGCAGGCCTCTTCAATGTGTCTTACATCTGTTAATTTATTTTTTCCAGTTATATGTCAAGCTTAAGAAAAACAGTACAGAGAGGTGGGGATCACAAGAACCCCATACTAAAATACTGTATTTAATCTCAATGGGACTTTCAGTGTCTAAAATGTGAATAACTAGAAATCAGTAGCACTTGTCATCCTGCAAATTTCCAAAGTTTTTACAAACTTGAACTAATATTTAGAGGGAATACTTCCCCCAATCTCTGAATGTAACATTAGTGATAGAAATGTAGCTGTTTTACAGAGTACAACTTTATTCAGCAATTTAAGACAGCACATAATAGATACTATAGCCAAGCAGAATGCAATCATTCAGACTGGAATTTGGTCAACCTTCAGCTGTATTCTTCATCTAATATATAGTTAATATCAGAAAAGTTAGTGGAGGCTTGGACATTTCGGAGAGGAATATAAATTCTAACTTCCTGTCTCTCCATCCTCTTGCTTTCCTAGGAATCAGATCTTTTCACTTTGACAGAGATGTTCTCGCTGAATTCATGTAGAAAAGGTAAGGACTGGTTGATTTGGGGAATGCGCTCATCTCTCACCATTAATTTTTCTTGACTGATCAGCTATAGCACTAGATCTCTGGACAAAGATATCCAGTTCATAAATAATTTTACCATTCTTTTCTATGCTGAATGATATGACAGGTGTGCCATACTGCCTTGCAGTGTGAGTTATTTCTCATTCATTTTAGTGTTTGTGCCACCAATACATGCTTACATGTGCTACAAAGAAAAAGGAAGGATGTTTGAGAAAATTAGTAGCCACATTGGAAGTTATGTATTACATAGGAAAACAGAATTAGGTCCTATGTCACTCCTTTTAACTGCAAGGGGAGCTTCACATCCAAGGGTAAAATTTGTGTCTGCTTGTAAAAGTAAATGTTTCCAAACCATAATAGTTTGGTATCTAGTACTTATGCAGCAGTGTAAATCATTTTTTAGCTGGGACAGCTGTCTGAACAAGTATTAATGTCACAAGTACCTGTACTTATATTAAGTAACACAGTGAGAGATACATTTCAGGGAAATACAGAAACTGGAGATGGAAAAGAATTTTTATGTTCTCCAGTCCATCCCCCCTGACAATGCAGGGTTGTTCCCTACAGTGTGTTACTTAATTTTTCATCCAGTTTAGTTCTAATTAGTTTGCATTTTTCCTTTTAAATTTCATCCTTTGTACTTTCTGCGGTGTTAACATAATTCAAATATGTCAGCTGTTATGTCCCCTTTTGTCATTGTTCAGCCATACTGTTGATTTAGCTCTTTCTAGTCTATCATAAGTCAGTCCCTCTAGTCACTGGTCATTTTTTGTTGCTTATTTTGAATATCCTTCAGTTACTCAATCTTAAAATGAGCTACTCAGAACTCAATCCATTATTCCCGGTAAGGTTGTATCAGACATGTACAACATAGTGAGGGTCTATTACCTCCCTGCTCTGGGAAGAAATGCCTCGGATTCATTGTTTTGGTGGCATAACGTTTCATTAGCCATTCTTGTTTCAATGTCAAGCTTAAAAAAAAAAAGCGCATCAGTAGTCATGAATTCTATAATTAAAACAAATTAATGATATTTGACATTTGTATTTCAGTGGGAAACTCTTGAGATGCCAAGTAAAAATCTAGGCTGAATGGGAGGCTGAAGGAGAGCATCACCTCATGAGGGCTAGTGGTTTGTCATGGCTGGACTGGGGTAGGGACTTCATGGATTCTGTGACACTACTAGTCTTTGGGGAAAGTCTTGAAGCTGGCAGAGCTGGATAAGAAGTTTCTGTACAAAGCTGCCAACCCCTTTGCAAAAGCTCATGTAGGAGAGAAGAAGGAGCAGCAGCAGCTCGCTGCTTTGAGTCTGAACTGACAAGCAGCAGGATAGTGGTGTTAAACTACTAGTTAAATGCTGTTAAACGCTTTTCATTGCAAAATAAAGGACATTTTGGTTGAAATATTGTATCCTGTGACTGCTGGCATTTTTTCCATAAATCGATTCTTGCCTTTTTTCTGTGACCAGAATTATTGTCTAATTTACCGTGACAAACCACTAGCCCTGTTATTTATATCTAATTTTCTGAACACTCTCTCCCTTTTATTTTCTGCATCACTGTTTCTCCTCCCATTGAATGTGTTTCCTATAGTCCTCCCCCAGATGTACAACTACATTTTTTCATTATTGTATTCTCCACCGACGGTTCTCATTTCTTTAGGGCTCTATTATTTCTGCATCCACGAGTGTGGATCACTCAAAACAACTTAGTATCATCTGTAATTTTCCTTAAATGTGGTGGCTCTCAATGCGAGGTTCAAGGCCCGCTGGGAGTAGGTTTGAGGGGAGTGCTCAAACAGGACCAGCTTTAGATTCGCTGAGGCTCAGGGCAGAAGGTAGAAGCCTTGCCACATGGGCTGCGTCTAGATTGGCATGATTTTCTGGAAATGCTTTTAACGGAAAAGTTTTCCGTTAAAAGCATTTTCGGAACAGAACGTCTAGATTGGCACGGACGCTTTTCCGCAAAAGCACTTTTTGCGGAAAAGCATCCCTACCAATCTAGACGCGCTTTTCCGCAAAAAAGCCCCGATCGCCATTTTCGCGATAGGGGCTTTTTTGCAGAAAACAAATCTGAGCTGTCTACACTGGCCCTTTTGCGCAAAAGGGACTTTTGCCCGAACGGGAGCAGAATAGTATTTCCGCAAGAAGCACTGATTTCTTACAGTAGGAAGTCAGTGCTTTTGCGGAAATTCAAGCGGCCAGTGTAGACAGCTGGCAAGTTTTTCCAGAAAAGCGGCTGATTTTCCGGAAAAACTGGCCAGTCTAGACAGCCTTGGGGTTGTAGCCTGGGCCATTGGCTCTGCCACCCAGGGCTGAAGCCTGAGCAATGTACCTTTGTGGGGCCCCAGGCAATTGTCCTAATGCCAGTCCTGGCTTTTATAGGTGCTGGTGGGCTGTGCGGTTTTTGTAGCATGTTGGGGAGGGCTCTGAAAGAAAAAGGTTGAGAACCCCTGCTTTAATGGATATCCTACTCCTTCAAGATCACAATGAAGATTTTCAATAAATAAACTGGATACCTCAGCATTTAACATTAATCCCCTTTCTACATACACATGCTTTTTATTTTCCCCAGAAGTTTTACTTCTGCTGAATTATACTAGTTAAACTGATTTGAAATAATTTTTCAAGATAGAGTTCATGGGGTTTAGTATAACATCTACCAGATTTTTTAATTGGTGAATTTGTCTGGCTATATTTGGTGTGTAGGAATTGATGCTATGTACTGCTTATGGTTATCATACTCTAGTTGTACTTTTCTCAGTATTTGTTGAATTCTTTTACTGGGGATAGAAGTTAGACTTTTAGGAAAACAAACAGCCAGGATGGCTTTAGTATTTGTGTTTGAAAGTCTGTTCTGCATTTTTTTTAGTGCCTCTCTTGTTGCCTGATTTTTTCAGAAATATTTATTATTGGTAGAATGTTAGTTAATTGGCTTAATATCCTAAGATGCACATCTGCTGAGTCAAGTAATTTAGTGTGTGCTCAAAACTTCCAAATACACTTGTTCTTTTGTTAAGTTTTTTTTATATGTGGTTTTCCTTGCTAACGTAACCATTCAGATATCTTTTAGCTCCCTGCGAAGATATACTTGTTGAAAGTCTTACTTCCCTTAATGATTTTTTACATATTAGCTAATGTATAATCTTGGTTTGCAAGCAAAGTATTTACTGATTAATGAATGACAATTTAACATATAAACAATTCACTACTGTAAATAGGCACTTGCAATTTAATTGTAGCCCAAAGTGTTAGATTTCATGTATATTCAAATATTTTGATAATTTACAAATTCTGATGGGGGGAAGGATTAAAACATCCCTGCAGCGACAGGGTACTTGACATCCACATGTTACAGTATTAAGAAACTTATGCTGAAAATATTTAATTGTTAAAATTGAGCAAACATTTTTTTCAAAGTGAGAAAAATACAGACTGTGACCAACCTAAATAATAACTTTTTAATTTTCAAATGTTAGTATTGAAGGTGTTAGTAAAATAATGAAGTTTGATTACAACTGCAGAAGTGAAGTATGGTCGATATATAATTTAAAAAAAATTACTTTCAGATACTAAACCTGCTTGGGAACTTTCCTGCTGATTGGTATAGTTCTTGGAGTCAGATATTTCTGCTTGCTTGCTTTTGGCTAGTCGTTTTTAAAATTTGGCCTCACTGGTGATAATATACACAGAGTGGCATGAAATACCAAGAAAATTGCAAATGCATTTTTTGTCTTCTAGTTTCAAAGTTATCAGAAGTGATTTTTTTTTTAAAGTTGGCAGTGTCCCTTTAACATGTATTTTAAAAGAGAGTAGCCGGAAGTTGAAATTTTTGGGTACCATATGCAGCACCACTAACTTTTTCTCTTTATGAACAAGTTTCTCATAAACCTCGGTGTGGGTCGGTTTCCTCATTTGTAAAAAGTGCGTGATGCTGACCTACCTAAGGGGTTGTTTTGAGGCTCACGTAGTATTCAGAATATATCCTCTTACATGTTGAAATAGCTTACTCTCTCTTGTGTTGCTTCTGACTGATCTGCATGCGATCCAGAGATAAAACAAAGAGTTGGTTTCCTATCCAGGGTCACTCAAGGGGAGCGGATGCTAAATGAGATTCCTACAATGTCTGATGTGGATATGAAATAAAAATGGGGAGGAGGATTGTTCTATTTCATTACTGGCCTACCTGGCAGTTCTCTCTTAAGCCTCAGAACAGGTGTGGGCAGGGTCAGTGCAGGCTTGTTCCTCAGCTGCGGGGTGGGCAGGGATCTCTTGCTTTCTCAGCCTGTTCCTCCACCTTTTTAATGCAGCGGGGGAGGGGCGGGCGATGCCCCCGGCCAGCAGGGCCTGGCGCGCGCATGGGTCCCGCAGGGGCGCGGGCAGGTGCGGCGCTGTTGCTCCTCCGGGCCTGCAGTGCGCCGCCCCGCGCGCTAGGGGCCGCTGCGCGCGGCCGGGTTCCCTCCGCCCGCCTCGTTGCCCCTGCCCGGCCTGAAGCCGGCGGTGGGCGGCCTCGGCAAGATGGCGGCGCCCAGGCGGCTCCTGCTGGCGCTGGTGAGCGGCGCTTCCGGGCCGCGGCGCTGCCGCCGCTACCGCCGGGCGGAGCCGGCAGCGGGCGGCGCCACGCGGGGCCTGTGCGCGGGCGGGCCGCTGAGCGAGGCCGCGGCCGGGGCGGAAGAGGAGCCGGACGTCGGCGCCATGGTGAAGGGTGAGCTCGGGAGGCGCTGGGGCCGAGCCCTGTGGCGGGGGGGGCGCCCCTCTCTCCAGCCGGGGGGCAGCGCGCGCGAGCCCCGGCGGGCCGGGCCCAGCCCTCGCGGTCTCCGCAGCGGGGCCCGGGGAGCGACCTGCGGGGCCAGCGGGCGATTAGGCCTCGTCCCTCGCCGGCCGCTCGCTTTGGCGGGGACGGGGCTTTGTGCGGCCCCAGCGCCTCTCCCGACACGTGCGCGAAGCTGCCGGTGCGGGGAGGCGAGCCCGCGTGGGGCCCAGGGGGCGGCGGGTCCCGAAGCGGCTCTGGAGGGAACACGAGCCGCTTCCTGGACGTGAATCTCTCCGTGTTCTGGACGCGCCTCGGCCCCCGATTGGCAAACAGGGTGAATGGGATGCTCGGGGCAGCGGTGAAGGGCTCCGCGTCCTTTCACCTCAAGGTCACGCGTTTGAAACGGGTCGTGAGTGAAAGCCTTTGTGTCTCCCGGCCTTCTGGTTTAGCCTGTGTGGAATGAAAATATCCTAATAAATAGCCCTTTCCCTGGCACCTCGGCACAGGGGGATCAGCTGAACAGGCTGCGGAGAGGAAACATCACCTCCTCGCTCTCCTAGCAGTATAGAGAACTGGCATGGTGTACCTCGATGTTCCTGCCACTGCTCATACTGGTTTTGTTCTGAGGACTGATGGGTTGTCCAAACCAAACGAAACGTGGAAGTGAGCTAGATGTTAAGAAATCTTATTGCCCGTGAATTCCCATGCGCAGGGCTTGACAAACTATAGAATCTACTCGCCCATGGTGAGTAGATGTCAGCCGCACACCCCATTTACCGGAGGCTCTTGTGCATGCACAGTGCGGGACTGGCGAGTGGCTTTTGCCGCCGTTTGTCAAGCCCTGCCCATGTGTTACAGTTTTCATAAATTACATGTGGGAAGCTGCATATCTTCCTTCAGTGTATAGTATAAGAGCATAAGAACGGCCAGACTGGGTCAGCCCAAAGGTCCAACTAGCCCAGTGTCTTGTCTGCCTACAGTGGCCAATACCAGATGCCCGAGAGGGAGGGATCACAGCAGGGAATCCTCACGTGATCCCTCCCCTGTCACCCACCTCTAGAAAAACAGGCTAAGGACACCATTCCTATCCATCCTGGTTAATAGCCATTGATGGACGTAACCTCCATGAATCTGTCTAGCTCTTTTTTGAACCCTGTTAAAGTTCTAGCCATTACCGCATCCTCTGGCAAGGAGTTCCACAGGTTGACTGTGCGCTGAGTGAAGAGAAACTTCCTTTTGTTTGTTTTAAACCTGCTGCCCATTAATTTCATTTGGTGATCCCTAGTTCGTTCTTATATTGTGAGAATAAGTAAATAACTTTTCCTTATTCACTTTTTTCACACCATTTTATAGGCCTCTAACGTATCCCCCCTTAGTCTCCTCTTTTCTGAGCTGAAAAGTCCAAGTCTTTTTAATCTCTCTTCATACGGGACCCGTTCCAAACCCCTCATCATTTTTGTTGCCTTTTCTTGAACCTTTTCCAATGCCAGACACTCACTTCAATTTATTTTCTTCTTAATATCCTTATCCCATTCAGGGTTGACTTATGCACTTAAAATCTCACACTTTGTAAAAAGTTTTTACAACTTTCAAGTATCAAAACCTCACAATCTTATAAAAAGGTTTTGTATCTTTCAAGGAGGTTTGTAAATATGATTGTAAACCATGGCACAGACATAACATTAAGCTGATATAATGTGCACGGATGCTTGGTGTGGTATAATGCCAAAGGCTGAGAGCCTTCCTCTACCCAAAAAGTGTACTGGAAGGGTTATTGCTGTCATATGACTGCTTTACATGTACATTCCATTTTAAAAAAAGACAGTGTGCCTTTTAGATTTATATCTGTGGGTTTCTACTTTGCAAATTCTTACAAAAGGGACAAGAAAAACCAGCAGGGAAAATGTTTTATAAATACCTCTTACTGCAAATAATTTTAAAAATCTTCTTTGTCTCTAATTGGCCACTTAATTTTCTTTTCCTTTTAAGAGAACAACCAGCTTTCCTTTTGGTCGACTGTGGCATATACAGGCAGTCCCCGACTTATGCGGATCCGACTTATGTCGGATCCGCACTTACGAACAGGGCTTTTCTCGCCCCGGAGCTCACGGGCGGCGGGTCGCCACCTGTGTCCTCCCGGGTGAGAAAAGCTTCTCCCAGTCTCCCTGGTCTGCTGGGGGGGTCCAGCGGCTTTGCTGGGCCCCCCCAGCAGACCAGGGGGACAGGAGCAAAGCCGCGGAGCACGCCCGCAGCGGGACAGCCCGGGCATGCTTGAGCTGTCCCCCTGCGGGCATGCTCCGTGGCTTTGCTCCCCGTCTTCCGACCAGGGAGATGGGGAGCAAAACCTCGGAGCACGCCCGCAGTGGGACAGCCGCGGCGCGCTTGGGCTGTCCCGCTGCTGGCGTGCTCCAAGGCTTTGCTCTCCGTCTCCCTGGTCTGACCAGCAGACCAGGGAGATGGGGAGCAAAGCCTCGGAGCACACCAGCAGTGGGACAGCTGCGGCGTGCCTGGACTGTCCCGCTGCCCGCGTGCTCTGCTGCTTTGCTCCGCGTCTCCCAGGTCAGCAGACCAGGGCGACGGAGCAAAGCCGTGGAGGACTTGGGCGGTCCCGCCACCCTGGTCTGCTGGGGGGGGGGTGCAGCTAGTGCCCCCCCCAGCAACCAGGCTTTTCTTGCCTACCCCTGGGGTAGAGCAGCTTGGGGCTGCCGGGTTGGTCCCGCAGCGCCGCTCCAGACCAACCAGGCAGCACCCCAGCTGCTCTGCCCCAGGCATCCTGATTCAGCCGCTGCTGGTCAGTTTCAGCAGCGGCTGATTCAGGATGCCTGGGGCAGAGCAGCTGGGTTGCTGCTGGGTTGGTCCAGTAGCGCCGAGGAGCCGCGCTACTCGAGCAACCCAGCAGGACCCCAGCTGCTCTGCCCCAGGCGTCCCCAAGTCAGTCGCTGCTGAAACTGACCAGCGGCTGACTACAGGAAGCCCGAGGCAGAGTTGCTCTGCCCCAGGCTTCCTGGAATCAGCCGCTGATCAGTTTCAGCAGCAGCTGACTTGGGGACGCCTGGGGTTCTTAAGTTGAATCTGTATGTAAGTCAGAACTGGCATCCAGATTCAGCAGCGGTTGAAACTGATCAGTTTCAGCAGCGGCTGACGCCAGTTCCGACTTACATACAGATTCAACTTAAGAACAAACCTACAGTCCCATCTTGTACGTAACCCGGGGACTGCCTGTACATTGGCCTGTTGAACAGCTACCTATTTAACCAGTTTTCTAGTGTAAATGTTAGAACTGAATCAGCCCGCCCCACAAAACTGAAAAGGCAGTTTGACACACTGGGAGAGGAGGTATTTTAAACTGTTTTTCTCTCCTTTAGGATCATATTTCCTGTAGACAACTACTGACTTTTTTGTAATCTATCCCTAGATGCCCTGTCCTTGTGCTGATTTCCTCTCCCCCTCCCCCAATCCTCATAATAGGTATAGTGGGGGTTTTTGTTTGTTTCATTGAGATCTTGGCTGTACACTTTTGGGAGCTGGCATACTCTGTGACATCAAAAAGCCCAACCAGCCAATCAGAATGCTGCTTTGGGACAATGGGTGTAACAGGCAGACTTGACAGTGATAAGTGATTCACATAAAGCTGGGGGCAGATTGTTGGAGTCTTTTCTTCCGCATTGCTTTGTATTGCGTTCTCCAGTGGTAGACTGAGCATAGGAGGCTGTTCCAGGATGCTCACTGAAGGAATAAAAGATCTGCCTCCTTCAACAAGTAAGTTGTTGTTAAGGTCTCCCTAAAGGCCTGAGTTCTAGCTCTGTGACTATTATTTTGGCCCTAGGGAGCATGAAAATCACTTTGAGATTTTTCTTATGGAGACAGGTTCCAAGCCTTCCACTGTCAGGTTGGTGTCTTCAAGCTCAGTTCAGCCAGGTACTTTGGCACTGACCTCTGGTGAAACCGCAACATATATTGAAAACGCATCTCTGATCTGAGGTGTTTTTCTGGGTCTGTTACTGAAATCTGTATGAACATTGTTTCACAGCAATAAGAAATCTTTTCCTTCCTCTCTTCAGCTATACACATTTTCCTCACTAGTTGTCATTTCAGGTGATCTACCCTAGTTTTAAGGGTTACTGCTGCCATTCTTAGATTGTAAGAGCTTTATGGCAGGGACTGCATGGTCTTTCATTTGTACTTTTTCTACCCTGCTAGGTGATTGTAAATGTGTATAATGGAGTCCAACCTGAGAAATCTGATTTGAGTCTTCTAACAGGAAAAGTCCTCCCGTAATCCTTAACATCAGTGTGTGTTATAGGGTTACAAGATTTTAGTCCTTGCGCTTGTCTGGTACTTTGTGGGCATTCTCCCATCAATTTTTCTTAATTTTTATGGACCCCGTGTACTCTGATTTTCCCACGTGACTCTTCATACCTTTCTCAATATCCTTTCTCAGCGTCGAAAAATGAGCAGCAGACACAAGATCAGCCTAAACCACTAGAAGTCCTGTGGCACCTTGTAGACTAACAGATTTATTGGAGCATAAGCTTTCATGGGCAAAGACTGACTTCATCAGATGCATGAAGTGGATCTTCGCTTAGGAAAGCTTATGCTTCAATAAATCTGTTAGTCTACAAGGTGCCACAGGACTTCTAGTGGTTTATGCAGATTCAGACTAACACGGCTACCCCTCTGATACAAGATCAGCCTGACACACTTTTGTCATGCCCAGATAAGAATGTATTGTAGACCATTCAATCCCTCCGCTTAACAGTAGTTGGCACTTCCTGGTTTTTCTGGGTCTGATAGTGCCTTAGGTACTATGGATGGGATTTTCAGAAACACTCGATGTTGTCGTTACTCTGCTCCCATTGAAATCAATAGTAAAACTCGCTGTCTTCTAGAGTTAGGCCAGTGCTGAGTGCTTTTTACAACCCTCCTCGAATTGTCCACTGTCCAGGGAGGGAAGAGTCTCTCTCTCTCCATCCTCCCAGATGTGAGCTGCTAGGGACTAAAGACTAAAACCAGACTCTGTTTCGTTTATCTTGGGAATGTCCGGTACCAACTCTCTCAGCTGGCTTTTGACTACCTTTTAGTCCATCTGCAATCAGGGCCACTAGTCTTGGCAGTCACAGAGATTGGCGTGATAGATGACATCTGCGACGTGGTCCTACGGCAGCAGTTAACCAGCTGCAATCACAGAGAGGCTTCTTACATGCAATGAAACCAGTTAAAAAATCACTGGATTTGGTGCATGTGGCTCCAAATACTTGATGAGGATGTCTGAATGCACAGCAGTGTTTCTGGAGGCATAGAGATTTTTTGACCTGGAAAGGTTTACATCTCTTCTGGATAAGATTTGGCAGGCCAAAGGTCAATATGCAGAAGTATTTAACCAATTACAGAGTGGGAAGGAGTGGCTTCTCCGGCTCAGCCAGAGCAGTCCTTGCCTGTAGTCTCCCTGCCTCAGGCTCCGTGGTGACGGCCCCCACTTCTGCTCCAGGCAGGCGGGGGGAACTTCTCCAACCTGCACCAATGAGCCGGGAACCGATTAACCTTTCACAGCCCCACTCGGTAGATACGTGAGGCAAGATCCTCCTCATCCTTTGTCTGCTCCTTATCATAGATTTCTCGGAAGCAATCAGAGACCAAAAATACATGCTCTAGTTGATGGCAGTCCAGGTTGCAGGGGAATTGTGAATTTTCTCTCTCCTTTGTCCCCTAAGCCAGAGATTACTGTAGATAGTTAGGCTATGTCTACACTTGCGGCTTCTTGTGTGAGTAATATGCAAATGAGGCTAAGCGTGGAATATCGCTGAGCCTCATTTGCATACCTAATGAGCCACCATTTTTTTCAGAAGAGGCTCTTGCGCAAGGAGGAGCGTCTACACTGCCCCTTCTTGCGCAAGAAAAACCCTCTTGCGCAATGCCGTTACGCCTATTACTTGAGAAGAACGGCATTGCACAAGAAGGGGCAGTGTAGACGCTCCTCCTTGCGCAAGAGCCTCTTCTGAAAAAAATGGTGGCTCATTAGGTATGCAAATGAGGCTCAGCGATATTCCACGCTTAGCCTCATTTGCATATTACTTGCGCAAGAAGCCGTGAGTGTAGACATAGCTTTCGTGTTAGAGGATTGTTGGAAAAGGTTACCCCATGCCACCTACCAACCCTCCCCTCTCTTCAAGGACCTCTGTCGTGTGTTTAGTGAAGTAGCCTTTTTCCTGCTCAGTGTGACGCTAGCTCGCCACTATAGCTTTTTCCAGTCACTTTTCCAGAAGAGGCTTTCCTGCCTTTAGGCCCAGTCTAGATGGGGCCAAATGGTGGAAAAGCCTCCTCTTTTGGTGGAGCCCTTATCCCTCGTACAACGAGGAATACAGGGCTCCCTGAAAGAGTGCGTCTGCTCTTCCACAAAAAAAAAAGCAGAAGAGCAGACGCATTCCTTGGATGTGGCGGAGTTTTTCCGGGATACCTCTGGTATCCTGGAAAACCCCCGCAGTATAGACATACTCTGAGAGAGGAAAGTTCTTTAGAAATAGCAGGGATAGAGGTTTATTCACATTATTTTTCCCTGAGAAAAGGCACCATTGCTTATTGTAGCTAACATAACTGAATAAGTACATTAGACAGTGATGTTTAACATAAGAACATCAGAAGAGCCATACTGGGTCAGACCAAAGGTCCATCTAGCCCAGTAGCCTGTCTGCCGACAGTGGCCAGCACCAGCTGCCCCAGAGGGGGTGGACCGAAGACAATGATCAAGAAAATTGTCTCCTGCCATCCCTCTCCAGCCTTTGACAAACAGAGGCCAGGGCACCTTCCTTACTCCCTGGCTAATAGCCTTTTATGGACCTAACCTCCATGAATTTATCTAGCTCTTTTTAAAACTCTGTTATAGTCCTAGCCTTCACAGCCTCCTCTGGCAAGGAGTTCCACAGGTTGACTGTGCACTGAGTGAAGAAGAACTTTCTGTTATTAGTTTTAAGCCTGCTACCCATTAATTTCATTTGGTGTCCTCTAGTCCTTATATTATGGGAACAAGTAAATAACTTTTCTTTATTCACCCTCTCCACACCACTCATGATTTTATATACCTCTATCATATCTCCCCTCAGTCTCCTCTTTTCTAAACTGAAAAGTCCCAGTCGCTTTAACCTCTCCTCATATGAGACCTGTTCCAAACCC
Organism: Pelodiscus sinensis; assembly: GCF_049634645.1. Lineage (NCBI taxonomy): Eukaryota > Metazoa > Chordata > Testudines > Trionychidae > Pelodiscus > Pelodiscus sinensis. Next base: position 256,916,024 of record NC_134712.1, read on the forward strand.
CTCATCATTTTAGTTGCTCTTTTCTGGACCTTTTCTAATGTCAAAATATCTTTTTTTGGGGTGAGGGTTAAGTGATTTAGATGAATCAAGTAATTGAATAGTCGATGCGGTTTGCATCAACTGTTCGATTAGTCGATCAGGGCGCCTCTACATTTCAAAAGCAAAGTGTCACTGGGAGCACGGGGCCAGCAGGGGACTGTTTGAGTCCCCAGCTCGCCCCAAGCTCCCTGCAGCGCTTCTGCTTTTGAAATGTAGCAAGAGCCCCGCTTTTGTTACATTTCAAAGACGGAAGTACTACCAGTTCCCCACTGTACCTTCTCCCCACAGAGACAGTGCTGGGGGGAACCAGCTTTTAAGCCATCTCTCCCCAGCACCGGATCCTCCCCCCCACTATCTTGCTGCCTCTTGGATAGAGGTGGGGGGGTGGAGAGAGGAGCGACTAGTAGAGTCACTAGTTGACTATCTGATAACATTTGATTATTGGATGTTTGACTAGTTGCTTACATCTCTAGTGATGTTAACTTTCATTATCCTTTCCCTAAGTATACAAATTGATTTGAGGCATCCTTTTAGATTGAGAGTTCATTTTCATTTTTTTTCCTCCCTACCCGATCCCTCCAAACTCAGAGTTTAACAGTCCGGAGTACTCTGTACTCAGTTCTATGTGGTTCTGGCGATCTTGACCAGGTAAGTGCCTGGCAGAAGTAGTAGGCCATGTAAAACAGAGAAATCCAAGTCTCTCCTTGCCTGGTTTCTGAAAGCACAGCTCTACAAGAATCCAGTTGTCCCTATAGATAGCAAGGGCACGTTTCCTGTCTCTGGACTACAGAATAAACCTAGAAAATTAGATTGAGTCACAGAGATTGTTCTGGGTTGGAGAGCTGCATCTTTCTGTTCGACAGAGGATGGAATCCAGGATATGGGAGGTCAGTGGTCTCCAAAAGCTTTTCCATTTAATGTTGCTTGTGGCTTCTTACATCTTTTTGTCAGGCTCTATGTGAAAGTCCTGCAGATTTTGTTAAGGATAGTATATCGGCCACAGTACAACATACAGTTTCTCGCAGAAGATTCAGGATGTTCAGATATGCTTGCAAATGATACTGTCATCATTTCAGAGACAGCTTTTTCCATAAGGATTTCTGCCTGAAGAGAGAATGTTTTTATCCACACTTCAGAAGTAGCAGAGAATCAGTTTCTTGACAAGACGCCCTCCTCTTGGCTTGGAATCAGGCGTTCCCAGGTGTCTTCCTGCAGTATCTCTGCCACCAAGAGCTCTCAGCAAAACTAAACAGCATAGAGAGTGAAATTAAAAGCTGTGACTTGAACAGATCATTTCTTGTTGGCAGATCTCCTAGGCTTTGTGTTGGTGGCTAAACAGCTGGTTCTTTCTCTCCTTAGTCAATTATCTGAAATCCCTAATTTTTAGCAACCAGAATTGTAATGTATTGGTGAAATCTGACCGACCGGCCAGATGCAGCAGATCTGCAGCATTCTAAACCTTCCATGAAAGAGGCCTATGTCTTAAAGGTGATCTGCGAAGGTTCATTAACAGACTCTAGAATGTCAGGGGAATGTTTCTCTTACTGAAATTTGTGAAAGCGCTACCTGTGTGTGGCGGGAACATATGACACGTCGCTCATCTTAGCAGCTGGGCCATGTGCTCAATTTGGGTAAGCAGCCTTCATAATCATAGAATCATAGAATAATAGGACTGGAAGGGACCTCGAGAGGTCATCAAGTCCAGCCCCCCCCACCCTCAAGGCAGGACCAAGCTCCGTCTACACCATCCCTGACAGATGTCTATCTAACCTGTTCTTAAATATCTCCAGAGAGGGAGATTCCACCACCTCCCTTGGCAATTTATTCCAATATTTGACCACCCTGACAGTTAGGAATTTTTTCCTAATGTCCAATCTAAACCTCCCTTGCTGCACTTTAAGCCCATTACTCCTTGTCCTGTCCTCAGAAACCAAGAGGAACAAATTTTCTCCTTCCTCCTTGTGACACCCTTTTAGATATTTGAAAACCGCTATCATGTCCCCCCTTAATCTTCTTTTTTCCAAACTAAACAAGCCCAGTTCATGAAGCCTGGCTTCATAGGTCATGTTCTCTAAACCTTTAATCATTCTTGTCGCTCTTCTCTGTACCCTTTCCAATTTCTCCACATCTTTCTTGAAATGTGGCGCCCAGAACTGGACACAGTGCTCCAGCTGAGGCCTAACTAGTGCAGAGTAGAGCGGCAGAATGACTTCACGAGTTTTGCTTACAACACACCTGTTGATACAACCTAGAATCATATTTGCTTTTTTTGCAACAGCATCCCACTGTTGACTCATATTCAACTTGTGGTCCACTATGACCCCTAGATCCCTTTCCGCCATGCTCCTTCCTAGACAGTCGCTTCCCATCTTGTATGTATGGAACTGATTGTTCCTTCCTAAGTGGAGCACTTTGCATTTCTCTTTATTAAACCTCATCCTGTTTACCTCTGACCATTTCTCTAACTTGCTAAGGTCATTTTGAATTATGTCCCTATCCTCCAAATAAGTTGCAACCCCACCCAGTTTGGTATCATCTGCAAACTTAATAAGCGTACTCTCTATCCCAATATCTACATCATTGATGAAGATATTGAACAGTACGGGTCCCAAAACAGACCCTTGAGGAACTCCACTTGTTATCCCTTTCCAGCAGGATTTAGCACCGTTAACAACAACTCTCTGACTACGGTTATCCAGCCAATTATGCACCCACCTTACCGTGGCCCTATGTAAGTTATATTTGCCTAGTTTATCAATAAGAATATCATGCGAGACCGTATCAAATGCCTTACTAAAGTCTAGGTATATGACATCTACCGCTTCTCCCTTATCCACAAGGCTCGTTATCCTATCAAAGAAAGCTATCAGATTAGTTTGGCATGACTTGTTCTTCACAAACCCATGCTGGCTATTCCCTATCACTTTATTACCTTCCAAGTGTTTGCATATGATTTCCTGAATTACCTGCTCCATTATCTTCCCTGGGACAGACGTTAAACTGACCGGTCTGTAGTTTCCTGGGTTGTTCTTATTCCCCTTTTTATAGATGGGCCCAATATTTGCCCTTTTCCAGTCTTCTGGAATCTCCCCTGTCTGCCATGATTTTTCAAAAATCATAGCTAAAGGCTCAGATACCTCCTCTATCAGCTCCTTGAGTATCCTGGGATGCATTTCATCAGGACCTGGTGACTTGCTGACATCTAACTTTCCTAAGTGATTTTTAACTTGTTCTTTGTGTATCCTATCTTCTAAACTTACCCTCTCTCTGCTTGTATTCACTGCGTTAGGCACACCTCCAGACTTCTCGGTGAAGACCGAAACAAAGAAGTCATTGAGCATCTCTGCCATTTCCAAGTTTTCTGTTACTGCTTCTCCCTCCTCACTAAGCAGTGGGCCTACCCTGTCCTTGGTCTTCCTCTTGCTTTTAATGTATTTATAAAAGGTCGTCTTGTTTCCCTTTATGCCTGTAGCTAGTTTGATCTCATTTTGTGCCTTTGCCTTTCTAATCTTGCCCCTGCATTCCCGTGTTGCTTGCCTATATTCATCCTTTGTTAGTTGTCCTAGTTTCCATTTTTTATAGGACTCCTTTTTTATTTTGAGATCGTGCAAGATCTCCTTGTTAAGCCAAGCTGGTCTTTTGCCATATTTTCTATCTTTCCTACACAGCGGAATTGTTTGCTTTTGGGCCCTTAACAACGTCCCTTTGAAATACTTCCAACTCTCCTCAGTTGTTTTTCCCTTCAGTCTTGCTTCCCATGGGACCTTACCTACAAGTTCTCTGAGCTTATCAAAATCTGCCTTCCTGAAATCCATTACCTCAATTGTGCTGGTCTCCCTTCTACCTTTCCTTAAGATCATGAACTCTATTATTTCATGATCACTGTCCCCTATACTGTCTTCCACTTTCAAGTTCTCAACTAGTACCTCCCTATTTTTTAAAACCAAATCCAGAACAGCTTCTCCTCTGGTAGCTTTTTCAACCTTCTGAAACAGAAAGTTGTCTCCAATGCAGTCCAGAAACTTATTGGATAGTCTGTGCCTCGCTGTGTTAGTTTCCCAACATATGTCTGGATAGATGAAGTCCCCCATCACCACCAAATCTTGGGCTTTGGATAGTTTTGTTAATTGTTTAAAAAAGGCCTCATCCACCTCTTCCACCTGGCTAGGTGGCCTGTAGTAGACTCCTGGCTTGATATCACCCTCGTTTTTTACCCCTTTTAGCTTAACCCAGAGACTCTCTACACAGCTATCTCCTACGTTCATCTCCACTTCAGTCCAAGTGTGTACATTTTTAATATACAAGGCAACCCCTCCTCCCTTTTTCCCCTGTCTGTCCTTCCTGAGCAAGCCGTACCCTTCCATACCAACATTCCAATCATGTGTCCCATCCCACCAGGTTTCTGTAATACCAATGATATCATAGTTGTATTTATTGGTTAGCAATTCCAGTTCTTCCTGCTTATAATGTGTCCTTGAGTCACAAAACCAAGAGTTCTAACCATGAGGCAATCCGCATACAATATTTTCAGGCTTTTTGAAAGCGAAATAAATAAACATAGCTTCCTGACATCTCTTGGAATTCAGACCAGAATAGTTGTTAGTATATATTGGTACTGGAGTGTCCTCCAGTGGTGAGAGTCCAGGAGATTTCAAGGTTTCTGGATTCGGTTCCACCGACACGTTGCAACACCATGGGCAAAGCACTTTCTGCCTCCAGGTCTCCATCTGTAAAACTAGGAAAATATTAGATCTTATAGCACGCAAGTGAGATAAGAGTTCATAACCTGCTTAGCTCCTTTGAACAGGACTCTACAAGCATTAACATTGCATTCCCTTTTGTCATTGTTCTTTCAGATTCCAGAGACTTGTTGAAGGAATTTCCACAACCTAAAAACTTGCTTAACAGTGTGATTGGAAGAGCCCTGGGGATCTCCCATGCAAGAGACAAACTGGTGTATATCCACACTAATGGGCCAAGAAAAAAGGTAATTCTATTATTAACCCCTGGTTGTGCGAGAGGTGCTTGTAAGTGGAGGTGGCAAAGGACCAGTATTATTGTGATACTAAATGGTTTATTGCAGGGTAAAAGTCTGAGGGGTAGCCGTGTTAGTCTGTAACATTAAAAACAAGTAGTCCTGTGGCACCTTAGAGAAAATATATATATTATTTTTCCCCTCTTAAATGGGGGGGGGAAAAAAGGTGGACCCCTCAGAATAAGAAAGGAGAGGGAGGAAAATACCTTGTCAATTGTAGTCCTGGTGTTAATGAGGCTAATTGAGTAAGCTGAAAGTGTCCCACACTTAACTTTTGATGTCAATAAGGTGTTGAGTGTGAGGAAAGTTGGTGTTATAATAATGGTAACTAGTTCAAGGCTTTTTTCAGAGCAAGGAATACTGCGTCAGATTTGCATATGAAGGTCAATTCTGAACTCTCTTTCTGTACAGTTTATCCTGTACAGACTAATTCGGCTACCCCCTGAAGCTTCTCTTTCTGTAGTTGGCTTGTGAAATTCCTTTGTGGAAGAATGGCTGCTTTTAAGTCCCTTACTGAGAGCCCAGGGAAGTTAAAATATTCCCTTACAGGTTTCTGTGTGTTATCATTGCTAATATCTGTGATGTGTCCATTAATCCTTTGTCATAGAGATTATTTATTGCAGGGTAGGATGTGTTTCAATATACTCCTCCTTCCCTCTGGTTCTTCATCTCAGCACATTTAGTATGCCTACAAAAACCCAGACTCCACCTCTAACTCTCCCTGTTTGACATAACTCGTTTGCTATCGTTGGCTTCTTTCAGCATGTGCATAGGCTGGTACGCTAGGAGTTAGACCTCGGTTCTAATCTTAATTTTGCCACTGAACAACTGTAAGATTGCGGGCAAATCGCATCACTTCTCTGGGCTTCAGCTGTCACCTCCAGAAAAGAGGGCAAATGAAAAGCCCTTTGAGAGCCTCTGCTGAAAAGTATTAGCTGAAAATAAGAGCTGCTTAGTGACAATTATTTAAACCTTCCTCTTGCTTGGGATTCAGAGAGGTCACCTAAGCACTAGGAGGAAAGGGTGTGGACTCTCTCTCTCTCTCTCTCTCATATATATATATATGTCACTGCTCTTCTTTCCTTTTCAGAAAGTCACTTTGCACATAAAATGGCCTAAGAATGTGGAAGTGGAAGGCTATGGGACCAAAAAGATTGATGCTGAGAGACAGGCTGCAGCTGCTGCATGCCAGCTCTTCAAGGTGAGTTGCTTCCCTCCGCTCATCTCCCTACCAAGAATCAAGAAGAGGCCCCTAGACTTGCTGCCTACTGAATGGGTGTTTGACGGCTGATTTATTGAAAGCTCTTTCTGCCTCCATTTCCTCCGTTGTTGTGTTTCCTAATCAAGAATGGCGGCAGCCCCGCTGGGCTCATGACAAGCTCTTGGTGCGGTGGCCGGATGAGTCTGAGCGTGTGCACCCACTTGCTCCTGTGGCCAAGCAGGTCGCCTGTCTGAGCTCCGAGAGCCTTGAGTTCCCTGGTCTCTGTTCTCCATTGTGTTCTTTGTCGCCTTTCGCTCCATGCACCGCTCATGGCTCTTGGGGGAGATGAGTGTCCCCGATGCCATGCCCTTGTGTTCTTCACCGAGAAGCTCTCCCTGTCTGACCATATAAAGTTATATTGGCGCTGTCTGGGAGGGAGCGTGGGCTAGTGGCTTTAAGCAGCTGAAAACAAGGCTTCTGTAATAGGGAGTGTTGAGTATCTTCAGCTATCAAGGTGGTGATCCCCGTGCTGTCCGTAATAAATTGCTTACTCTCCAAGCCAACAGGTGGTACTGTCTGCTTAGGGCAGGGGACTGTCTTGTTATATTGTGCAGAGTGCCTCACATAGTGGGATTTGGACCCGGAGGCTTCCCACAATACAGTAATTTCTCATTTCACACGTGCCCGCTTAACATGTTTTCGCAATAGCACGATTTTTTTTTTTAGGGAACGTTTTTTGAATTTCACGACCGTCCCCGGAAGAACACGATTTCCCCAGCCGCCCTGTTGCCAGCGGCTGCACGAGACTTCCCTCACCTCCCTGCAAACCTCCGGAGGGTTCGCTGGTCGCAGCGCCATTCCCCACCGACTCCCCCTCACTGGACGCCTTGCCCCCACTCGAAGGCTGGTGGCTGGGTTTCCCCAGCCAGCCCATCGCCGGCGGCTGCGCAGGGCTTCCCCCGCCTCCTTGCAAGGCAGAGGAGGGTTCACCGCGCCATTCCCTGGCGAAGACTCCTTGCCAGACGCAGTGCGGGTCCCGGCAGACTCGTCACAGGGGCATACTTCCAACCCAATCCCCCCTCTCCTCCCCTTCCCTTCCCCAGAGCCAAACACCTCCTCTCCCTGCTGTAACCCAGTCCCCTTTCTCCCCCAACCTTATGTCCCGGTCCCAACAGACACCCCCGCTTGAAACGCAACCCCCACCTTTTCCATCATTTTCAATGGGAAAAATGACCCCGCATAACACGTTTTCATTTAAAGCGGTCGTTTTCTGAAACAGATCTATAGTGTTAAATGAGGAATTACTGTACAAAATAATATTGTTCCATCTAACAGAGGTGTTACGAGGCTGAAGGAATGATGCCAAAGCTCTTAGAAATGTCCCCGTATAAAAAACCAAGATATATATTGTCATGGATGTCCCCGCACCTCTAGGTGGGCACACATGCCTACAATGCATGTGTGGGAGTCGTGCAGTTACCCAAACTGCAATTGGGAGCTGTTTGTAGCTCCAGGAACGGACACGTTTTGGAGCTTTGTACATTACAGAACCCAGAAATACAAGCACCTGTCACTTGAACATAAACGTCTTACGTGAATGAAAAGAAGAGGAAGTGAGACGTGAATCTATTCGCTAATATGAGTCCTGGTGTTGGGTTTGGTGGGATGACCCAGCTAGTTCTGTTCTTTGAAGTAAATATGTTGTTTACTATGTGAATCAACATACTTTGTTGTGGGGGAGGAAAGAGGAGCCTAGCTAATTTGGTGTAGTCTGTGGTGTTGGGGTGGATTCAGTGCTTTAAAACACTAAACCGAGTGTTTGGTGTATAACAAAGCAGCATGCGCTGGCCCAGCCTGTGCGAACAACTGCAGGGCACCATGTGATGGGAAGGGCAGTCGGAAAGGAGCAGAGGCTTCCTGTCGCTCTCCTGGACTCGAGGGATTCATCTCTACACGTCTCCCCTTTGTCCCAAGTTTGCATCCAGTCTGCTTTAGAAGTTGTCCAGCCCAGCTGGCTTCCTACTGCTGTCTTAACCGAGTGCAACTCTTCCATTCAGGGCTGGGGGTTGTTAGGGCCCCGGAACGAGCTCTTCGACGCTGCAAAGTACCGTATCCTTGCCGACCAGCTTGGCTGCCCAGAGGACAGGTGGTGCCCGGAAAGCAGGTGGCGTTCTAAGTCTGGGCCGTCCCTGGCCGACTTGTCGACTTGCTGGAGGCGGGCGGAACCGGATGACTCCATCCAGTCCATGGAGCAAGGCAGGATGCCTAAAGCGATGAGACGAGAGGAGATGGAGGAAGGGGAGCTGGAGGAAGGAGAACTGGAGGAAGGGGAGCTGGAAGAAGACACAATTGATGTTACCGATTACCTGTCCATGGCGCAGAGCGAAGCTCGGACCCCGGCTAGAGACATGAGGTAAAGCCGTGTTCTGACTCGGTCCCTAAAGCGGGCGTCGGGAGGGAACGGTCCAGGCAATGGCTGGTGTAGCCCCACAGACCTCAAAGTTGACCTCTTGCCACGTAAACACAGTGAGCACGCCGCGCACTGCAGCAGAGTCTGACCCGAAAGCGCCTCTGCCTGGCGCTGCTTGTGCTGGGCCCTTCCCTGAGCGGGGGGGTCCGCATGTGCTCACACTGAGGCCAGCCCTGGGGGGAAAAGAATCCGGGCCGCAGCAAGGACCCCTCAGGCAGACGCCCCTGCTTGCCCTGCTCTCTTGTGCCGCTCAGCAAAGTGGCTGTGGGGCTGGGCCCTTTGTGAGCCATAAACTGTGAGCCAGGAGGGGGGAGTGGTGCTCCCGCCCCCCAGCACAATCCCATTGGCTGGTGTCTGGCTGGAAGCTGCCAGTCACCCCTCCCCTCAGGCTCTTACTCACAGAGCACATGGCCCTGCAGCCGGTGGGGGGAGGAGCCGGGCAGTTGGGTGGGGTTGCTGCTCTGGAGTCTCACTGGTAACTCTCCTGGCCAGAGCCTGCCCCTGACACTCCAGTCCTCCCCCGCCCCCCGTGTAACCCAAACCCTTTGCCCCCCTCCTGAGCTCATACCCCCTCCCAGACCCTGCACCCTAGTCCCCTGCCCTAGATCACAGCCCTCTCCTGCCCTAGGTCGCAGTCCTGCACCCCAATCCCGTGTTTCAGGCCACAACTGCCTCCTTCACCCAAACTCCATGGCCCTGGACCCAAAAAAGGTTCCCACCTCTGCCATAAATAAAGACAAAGTTGAAATCTTTTGTTGGATGTCATATTTTACTGTATTTAAAAATGTAGCCTGGCCAACAAGGCCCCAATTGGGGCTCCCCCCCCCCCCAGTCTGGCCACAGCGTCCTAACACTCCTGCACTCCCCCACACCCCACCTTGTGTCCTGAGCCCATCATACACCTGAACCCCCTGCCCTGAGCCCCTGAGAACCCCACATCCCCAGTCTCCTGCCATAACACTCCTGCACCCCACACACATCCCACCCTGAGCTCCCTTATACACCCCAACCCAGACTCTTGCACCCCCACATCCTCAGCCCCCTGAATGCCTGCATGAAGTTGGATTTGACCAGTTATGATATAAATTGCAAAGAAATGTGCGAAAAGATGCAGCAGCAGAAGTTCCATTAAATAAAGTCTGTGGGTTCAAGGTTTCATTGATGCTATTATTAATCATTATGGCAATTATCAATAACGTTAATTTGTATATTTTCAGTCCTGCAAATGGGCATTCTTATATGGCCCTTTGTTGACCCCTTGTTCTGAATTTTGATCTAGTTTGGCTCTTCGGTTTGAAACAGTAGCCAACCCCTGCTCTTTAGATTGCCAGCGTCCCCCAGGGGAGAGCAAGTCAGGACTTGTATTTCCATTTTTTTAAAAGGGAAACAGTTGGGGAGGGACGGGAATACTCTGCCATTGCCTGTGTCTCTAAAGGACTGGTGAAAACCGTTCCCGCACACCAGTTTGCACTGCAGCTGTAAATATTTGGGAGGACTGTTCCTTTCAGTAGAGGCTAGAGTTGGAGGTTTGGCTTGGAGGCCCCCCGGCGAGGGGAATTGTCTTCGTTCTGTGCTCTGAGCCGTGTAACGCAATGGAGGGGGAGTCCTCACTACCCGGCGAGGTGCAAACCCTCCACTGCTAATTAACTCCATACACTCCGGCACTCACCTTGGGTACGTCTACACTACATGGCTCCCTCGACGGAGCCACGTAGATTTGTTTATTGGGCAAAGGGAAATGAAGCGGCGATTTAAATAATCACCACTTCATTTAAATTTAAATGGCTGATCAGCTGTTTGTCAGCTCAGCGCTAGTCCGGACGCTCCGCGGTCGACATCAAAGCCCTTTGTCGACCGCCCCGGTAAACCTCATCCCACGAGGAATAACGGGGAGGTCGACAAAGGGCTTTGATGTCGGCAGGGGAGCGTCCAGACTAGCGCGCTGAGCGGACAAACAGCTGATCAGCTGTTTGTCGGCTCAGCGTGGCAGCCATTTAAATTTAAATGAAGCCGTGATTATTTAAATCGCTGCTTCGTTTCCCTTTGCCGACCACCCTCATCTACGTGGCTCCGTCGATGAGCCATGGAGTCGAGACACAGCCCTTGAGAATACAGTTGCAGACCTGGGCAAAGGAGCCGGGGGGAGGGGAAGTGGGGGAGTCTGAGCTCCGATAGAATTAGCGAGAAGGGAAATTGATTTTCACCTTGTTTGCCTTTCAGGGGAGGGGCCTCGGTGGAAATGACGGACGACAACAACGCCATCAGGGCTCTGACCCAGTTCCCTCTGCCCAAAAACCTCCTGGCCCAGGTGATTCAGATTGCAACCTCTTCCTCCACGGTCAAGGTGAGTTGCTGTGGAAATGGCCTTTCCCGCCTTCTCGGGTTGGGAATGTGCTTGTTGCAGTGTGGCCGGCTAGGCCGCGGCGATGGCACGGTGTCGCTGGCGAGGACGGGAGGGGATTCTTTGGGGCTCTTCGAGGACAAGGTGGGTAGCGCTGAGCTGAGGGCAATGAGGCTGAAGAGCAGGGAAGCCCTACCGGCAGCGGCCCTGCGGAGGAATCCCTTGGGAGAAGCAGTGGAGCCTGGTGACTCCAGAGTGGCGCTGTTATGTGCAGTGGTTGTGTGTTCGCTGGCTGCATTGGGCTGCAAGCCCCTTTTGTTTGTGTAGCCAGCCAGCGCTGTATCTTTTACTCTCAGAATCTGTTGTTGCAGATTGGCCCCGAATGCCATTCCTGCCTGCCTCTCTGCTCGCCTTCCCCTGCCCTCTTCCCCACCTCCTCTCCAGACTTTGTGCCCTGCAGGGGCTGGAACAAAGTTTAAGCTCTTCCCCTGGTACCCTTCACCTTCTAGCTCCCTCCTTCCATGAAGTTCTCCTCACAGTGGCCTGGTCTTGGTACAGTCCACTGGCTCAGTGTAGAGAGGGATCAGGTACATGCGTAATACCTTGACTTTCATAAGGTTTTTTCCACAGTCTGACGTGAGCAAATGAGGGAAATGTCTCCATGAAATGACTGTAAGGGGAGTGGGTCACTGATTGGAAGGCAGAGCTCAGTGGTTTGCGGTCAGACTTGCAGGACACACTGAATGGGGACTCCAGAAGTTGGTCCGATGGCAGATATTCCCTTACCCACTTGTCTCACTAAGTGCAAAGTACTTCACTGAGGAAGGAAAAATCAACCCCCCCTCCGCCCGTTACAAATGGGGAGTAGCTGGCTTGGTGGCGGTACTGTTGAGAGGGATCTGCGGGCAATAGCGGATCACAAACTGAATGAACCAACAATGTGAGGCCGTTGTGAGAGAAGCTAATCGAACCAGGGGTTTATTAAAGGGGTGTTGCATATAAGACATGGGAAATAATTTGCCTGCTCTGCTCAGTACTGGTAAGGCCTCAGCTGGACTGTTGGGCCAGATCTGGGTGCCATACTTCAGGAAGAGAGTCCAAATAAGAGCAACCACTGCCGGAGGCATAGAAAACCTGACCCACGAGGAAAGGGTTAAAAACTGGGCGTGTTTCATCTTGAGGAAAGGTGATAGGGAGAACCTGAGGGTGCTGGTCAACTGTTCTCCATGTCCCCTGAAGGTAGAACAAGAAGCAGTGGCCTTAATTGGCAGTCAGGAAGGTTGAGGTGCGATATTAGGAAAACTTTCTCCCTACAAGGATAGTTAAGATCCCCATTGCGGGAGGGATTTTTAAGCCCAGGTTGGACAGAGGCCTGTGGAGCGCGGTCTAGGGTTACCTGGTCCCTGTGCTGAGGCAGGACCTTGATGAGATGATCTTTTGAGGCCCCTTCCAGACCTACTTTTCTAGGAGTCTGTTCCAGACGGAACCGAGTTCAAGTCTTACCGGTAGACACGCCCTGCTGCTCAGGTGATGTCGCCTAGTAAACCCATTCAGAGGCTCCCCCCGGATAAACAAACCTCAGGCGCCTTCCTCTTCCCACAAAAGCTGCCCGTGTCTCTTTCAGGAGTTCATGCAGTTCCGCACTGTGGGCACCAAGACAAAGATCTGCAAGCTCACCCTGCGCTGGCCCTGCCCCATGACCTTTGCTGCCAAAGGCCGCCGCAAGGTTGAGGCGGAGAACAAGGCAGCAGCCCTGGCCTGCCAGAAGTTGAAGGTGAGTGGCACCTGTCTGGGAGCAAGTCTTGAGGCTGCTACCGCCCCATCCTTTCCAGCCGGCTGTTGGGGGCGCTGTTCACACCAGAACCGGGGCCAGGCGGAGCAGCCAAGCCCTAAGGCTGCTGCTGTTTCTGAGACTGTCTGGGTTTGCTGCTGCCACCTCTCGCTGACTCCGGGGGGAAGAGTTGGGTCAGATGATTGTCCTTGTCTCTAGGCCAGTGGTCACCACCCAGTCGATCGGGATCTGCTGGTGGATCTTGGAGCCTCTGACAGGGGATCCTGACAGGTTTGGCCGGGAGGCTGTCAAGTGCCGTTACTTCATCTGCCCCTCTAAGCACTGCCGTGCTGCTCCTGCCCTCTGCCTTGGAGCTGCCTCCCAGCCCCGGAGCCTCTTGCTTGCTGCGCAGGGGACACGAAGAGGAGGAGGGGGTGCTGCTGTCAGGGTGCTCTGCCCGGTATCCCACTCCACAGAGCAGCGGGAGCGGGGCAGGGATGGAGGGAGTTTGCTGGCTGCTTTTGGGAGCGGTGCAGGGCCAGGGTAGGGATGAGCCTGCCTTAGTCCCCGGCACCACCACCCAGCTGCCACCTGTGGTAAGCGGTGCCCAGCTGGAGCCAGCATTCCAAACCCCGGCCCCAGTCCTGGACCCCTGCTGCGCCCCTAGACCTGAGTCCCCCTGCACCCAAACTCCCTCCCTCGGCCTGCACCTACAACCCCCTGCCCCAGGCTCAGCTCAGAGCCCCTCCCACCCGCCAATCCCTTAGCCCAAGAGCAGGGTCCGCAACCCCAGCCTGATGAAAGGGAGCGAGGATGGGGAGGGAGGGAGGATGGAGCGAGCAGGGGCGGGGCCTTGGAGAAGGGGCGGGAAGGAGGCGGGTTTGGGGTGGATCCTGGGTCAGACTGAAATTGAGCAAGGTTGGCGGCCCCTGCCCTATGCTACCACGTTAGGAGAGGGGGTCTCTGACGTTCCACAGTCCAGCCTGCGCGTCCCTGTGGCCCGAGGGGCGAGGGTCCTCTCCCCTCCCCCCCAGCTCTGACCCTGCCTCTTCCCGCCCTCCCCCCCGTTGCACCCGTTCCCTCGAGCCCCCACCCGAAGGCCACGGCCGGGGGATGGCGCCGGAGCAGAGCAGGCTGCTGCATCGCTCTGCTCCCTGTGGCTCCCGCCACGCCCAACCCCTGCTGCTGGCCCCGCCGGCTAACCTGAGTGTGGGGGACCATCCCGTCCATAGGACAGTTGGGGCAACTGCCGCAGGGCCCCCCAGAGCAGAGTCTGGGGCAGCTGCCCTGAGCCATCCTATGGCTCTGCGCACCCCTCCCCCGGGCTAGAGCGGTGGGCTGGCAGTGGTGCGGAGCTGCAAACTGCTGTAGCACGTTGTGCTCATAGCAGAGGCAGGGGGAGCCGGGGGGGGGGGAGGTTAAATTGCCTGTGGGTGGCAGGCAGGGCCAGGGAACGTACGGGACAGGCACCTGGAGCCAAGAGACCCGGGGGGGGGGGGATGTGCAGAGACCCCACCCATCTCCCGGAGCCCTACCAGAGGGGGAGCTCTGGCGCTGATCTGAAGGGGAGCTGAGTTTGGCCTTGAGCTCTAGCTGGTGGGCCGCTGTGGCTCTGTTTTGGCCCATCAGCAAAGTGATGCGCGAGGCCCAGCCGGCGAGTGGAGGGTCTTTTCAGCCCCCAGCTCCCCCGGGAAAGGCGGGCTGGCTTCCTGCTCCTTCGGCGCTCTGGACTCCCGGCTCTCTGGCGCAGGGAATGGGTGACCCGGCTCCAAAACCAGCGTGGAGCGGGCGAGCAGGAAAGGCAGGTCTGGGCTGGCTTCTCCGGAAGGCTGTGGAAGTGCCCGTCGGAGGGTGACTGGCTCTCGGAAGCGGGTCCGGTTGGAAGCGACTGTACTCGCCTTTCCTCCGGCCTGGATCTTCGTTGTCTGCGTCGGGGCAGGGACAGCCCAGGGCTCCCGTTTCACAGCAGAGCGGCTGGGGCAGGGAAGATCTTCCAGCGTCCCCGTGGTCTCCGCCTCTTGCCCTCGGTCTCAGGAACCGTTGGGCTGGGGGCCTTCCTGAGTAGGGACACTTGCCGTTCCTTGCCTGCCGCCTGTCTTGGGGGCAGGGGTCTGGCCACGGAGGGGCTGAGGCAGATGAAAATGCTGACGGGAGTCTCGTCTGTGCCGTGTTCCCTTCCCCCCACCCCAGCCGCCACGGCGGGGAGAGCTCTTGCCTCTCTTACCGCCCCCGTTTGTCTCCTTCCTTTCCAGAGCCTGGGCTTAGTGGACAAGAACAACAACCCCCTGAGCCATGCCATGTACAACATGACGTCCCTCCGGGAGTTTGGCGAGAACCAGAGGAGACCCTGCCACATCAAAGTCCCGGAAGCCACCCTGCGTAAGATCGAGAACTACCTGAACCACGTAAGGCTTGTTCACGTGCAGCGGGGCCGCCTCGCGGCAAGGGGGGAGCTGGGTTCCCTGCCCTTCCGCCCGCCGAACCGCTGCTGTCCCACGGTACCGTCTGGACTGAGCTGGCTAGGGATCTCGGCATGTCGATAACTACATGATGAATCGATAAGCCTGGGCTTATTGGTTAATCTTGTTGGCTACGTGCACCCGCTCTGTATTGGGGGGTGCGCAGGAGGCAGGAGCTGGCTTCACCCCATAAGCACTGGATCCCATGGAGCCATTTACCCCTCCTCTTCTCCCTGCTTCTGCCTCTGATGGCGGGCGGGAGAGGCATCCTGGAGCCAGGACACACACAGCCCACACGTGTCAGCTCCCACGGAGCCGTCTGCCCCCACACAGAAGCATTGGGGGGAGGGGAGGAGGCAGGCTCCCTTGGAGCACCAGCTCCGCCTGGCCCCCCCATCAGAGGCAGCAGCAGGGCGGGGAGCAGGGCAGCCTCTGTCCGTGGCGGCCCAGGCTTGCTGCAGACAGAGGCTGCTCCGTGGGATGCCGGCGTGGTGGCAGCAGTGTGGGGTGGCAGGCTGGAGCCAATCTGCATGGGGAGCTGGCTTTAAACCTGGCTCCCCTCACGAGTCGGCTCCCGCCTGCCACCCTGCGCGGCTGCCTCTGGTACAGGGACTGCATCCTGCCCCTTGAAATCCTCCTCGCTGTCCGGGGTCTGAGAGTCGTTTCTTGCCGCGAGCTGTTGTTGCTTAGAACTGAACAGCAGCTGTCCCAGAGCCTCGGGGCCCTGCGGAGAGTCGGCCTCGCTCCCGGGGGTCTCTTCCTCGGCACCCGAAGGCAGCCTGGCTCTTGAGCGCGCTGCTGGCGCGTCGGGCCCCTGTTGCGGAGCTCTCAGGATCCAGTGTTCGGAGCAGGGCATGGGGGCGGGCAGGCCGGCCGGGCCGTCGCTCCACGGTGCTGCGTGCGGTTTCTCTGTTCTGTGGCGGGCACAGCATGGCGGGTTAGTTACCACAGCGCTAAAATCTTTGTGAACGGCCTGAGTGAGCCAGAAGAGGCTCGCGACGAGGCAGGCGTGGGGGGCTACCTGGCAGCTGGCGTGTCGCGCGGAGCGGGCCGAGTTCTGAGCTGAGCCTCTGCAAACAGAGAATTCAGGGGCTGCATTGCTCGAGGGAGCTAAGCGGTGACTGGCGCTGGGCCACGCAGTCAGTGCAGCGCCCGCGTCCCGCCTGCCCTGACCCTGCAACGCTCCCTCCTGGCGTACGGCCGTCTAAGGAGCTGCGGGAACGTTAAGCATCTGCCAATTTTCTCCCCCTTCCCCAGTACCCCGTGGACTCGAGGGAATCCAGGCCGCGGCTTGCTGACGACATGATGAACCTGAGTAAGGAATCTGGTGCGATCAGTGATGCCATCACAGGGAAGACGTACACGCCCCTGTCCGAGGGGGAGGAGGTCCGCCTTAGCCAGAACCTCCTGGCGCTTTGGAAGAGGAGGGGTTCGTCGTGGCCGGAGAGCCCCCAGCTGCCTGTGGACCCTCACAAGGACACCATCCTGTCGGCTGTTGAGCAGAATCCGGTGGTGGTGATCGCAGGAGACACTGGCTGCGGGAAAACCACCCGGATCCCGCAGCTGCTGCTGGAGCGTTACATCCTGGAGGGGCGCGGAGCCCGCTGCAACGTGGTGATCACCCAGCCCCGGCGGATCAGCGCCATCTCGGTGGCCCAGCGGGTGGCGCAGGAGCTGGGCCCCAACATGAGGAAGAACGTGGGCTACCAGGTGCGGCTGGAGAGCAAGCCACCAGCCCGGGGAGGCGCCCTGCTCTTCTGCACCGTGGGCATCCTCCTGCGGAAGCTGCAGGGCAACCCCAGCCTGGAGGGCGTCAGCCACGTGATCGTGGACGAGGTCCACGAGCGGGACGTCAACACCGACTTCCTGCTGATCCTGCTGAAAGGCATCCAGAAGCTCAACCCAGAGCTGCGCCTGGTGCTGATGAGCGCCACGGGGGACAACCAGCGCTTCTCGCAGTACTTCGGGGACTGCCCCGTGGTCAAGGTGCCGGGCTTCATGTACCCAGTGAAGGAGTATTACCTGGAGGAGATCCTGGCCAAGCTGGGCCGGCACCGACACCGGCACTACGAGGTGAAGGTGAGCGCGCAGCCCGGAGCCTGCTCTGCCCTGGGAGGGCCAGAGGGGAAGAGACTTGAGCTGGGGCGATTCCTTCCTGCCACACCTACCCCGGTGCCCTGGGCTCGCCAGCTACGGGCCGCGTGTGAATCCCAGCCCAGACCCCCTGAGCTTCCCCGTGGGCTTGGTGAGATCCCACTGCTAATCCTCTGAAACGGGGATCCGAGTTCGGACTCTCCTCTTGACCCCTGGGCTGGGAGTCCTAGCGCCCCGTGGGCTTGGTGAGATCCCACTGCTAATCCTCTGAAACGGGGATCCGAGTTCGGACTCTCCTCTCGACCCCTGGGCTGGGAGTCCTAGCGCCCCGTGGGCTTGGTGAGATCCCACTGCTAATCCTCTGAAACGGGGATCCGAGTTCGGACTCTCCTCTCGACCCCTGGGCTGGGAGTCGCTAGCGCCCCGTGGGCTTGGTGAGATCCCACTGCTAATCCTCTGAAACGGGGATCCGAGTTCGGACTCTCCTCTCGACCCCTGGGCTGGGAGTCGCTAGCGCCCCGTGGGCTTGGTGAGATCCCATTGCTAATCCTCTGAAACGGGGATCCGAGTTCAGACTCGCCTCTCGACCCCTGGGCTGGGACACGCTAGCGCCCCGTGGGCTTGGTGAGATCCCACTGCTAATCCTCTGAAACGGGGATCCGAGTTCGGACTCGCCTCTCGACCCTTGGGCTGGGAGTCGCTAGCGCCCCGTGGGCTTGGTGAGATCCCACTGCTAATCCTCTGAAACGGGGATCCGAGTTCGGACTCGCCTCTCGACCCCTGGGCTGGGGGACGCTAGCGCCCCGTGGGCTTGGTGAGATCCCACTGCTAATCCTCTGAAACGGGGATCCGAGTTCGGACTCGCCTCTCGACCCCTGGGCTGGGAGTCGCTAGCGCCCCGTGGGCTTGGTGAGATCCCACTGCTAATCCTCTGAAACGGGGATCCGAGTTTGGACTCGCCTCTCGACCCCTGGGCTGGGAGTCGCTAGCGCCCCGTGGGCTTGGTGAGATCCCACTGCTAATCCTCTGAAACGGGGATCCGAGTTCGGACTCGCCTCTCGACCCCTGGGCTGGGGGACGCTAGCGCCCCGTGGGCTTGGTGAGATCCCACTGCTAATCCTCTGAAACGGGGATCCGAGTTCGGACTCGCCTCTCGACCCCTGGGCTGGGACACGCTAGCGCCCCGTGGGCTTGGTGAGATCCCACTGCTAATCCTCTGAAACGGGGATCCGAGTTCGGACTCGCCTCTCGACCCCTGGGCTGGGACACGCTAGCGCCCCGTGGGCTTGGTGAGATCCCACTGCTAATCCTCTGAAACGGGGATCCGAGTTCGGACTCTCCTCTCGACCCCTGGGCTGGGAGTCGCTAGCGCCCCGTGGGCTTGGTGAGATCCCATTGCTAATCCTCTGAAACGGGGATCTGAGTTCGGACTCTCCTCTCGACCCCTGGGCTGGGAGTCGCTAGCGCCCCGTGGGCTTGGTGAGATCCCACTGCTAATCCTCTGAAACGGGGATCCGAGTTCAGACTCGCCTCTCGACCCCTGGGCTGGGAGTCGCTAGCGCCCCGTGGGCTTGGTGAGATCCCACTGCTAATCCTCTGAAACGGGGATCCGAGTTCAGACTCGCCTCTCGACCCCTGGGCTGGGAGTCGCTAGCGCCCCGTGGGCTTGGTGAGATCCCACTGCTAATCCTCTGAAACGGGGATCTGAGTTCGGACTCTCCTCTCGACCCCTGGGCTGGGAGTCGCTAGCGCCCCGTGGGCTTGGTGAGATCCCACTGCTAATCCTCTGAAACGGGGATCCGAGTTCGGACTCTCCTCTCGACCCCTGGGCTGGGGGACGCTAGCGCCCCGTGGGCTTGCCTGCAGGTCAGTGCGTGGAGACTGAGGGCGCTGCCGGCCAGTGTCAGTTAGCTAAAGGACACATGCCAGGAAGTCTGGACACGCCAGGGAGGTTTGAAGCCACCCCCAGCTCTGGTTCTCTCTGGCCCCTTAGAGGGAATGTCTGCGGAGTGTCCTGGCAGCAGACCAGTGGGTTAAGTGTAGATCCCCTGCCTGCCTGAAGTCGCCTTTCCCTGGTTCTGTCCTCGCATGTGCTGCAACTGGCCCTGTTTTATTAACTCCGCCCCCCCAGGAATGGTTCCCTACGTATCCCTCGTAATACTGGTTGGCTTCCTGGGGTGCGTGTCCCCCCCACTAAGCCCGTTACTCTTTCTGCTTCCGGGACCCTCTTTAAAGGCCTTTCCTACTCCAGTTGCCTGCCCCACTCTTCTCAAAAGCTGCTGCCACTTGATTAATTCACTGATGTCCCAGTCCCATAGGGCACCAGCCTGCCCCCACCCCAAACAGCCCTGATTTAAAGGAGCCAGTCTCCTATGTAATGCTGATGCTTACAAACCCCTGCAAGCTCACCGTGCCCCTGGCTGGAGAAGGGAGGTGGGACCTGCACTGCACAGGAGAGGTGGTGACCGGACTGAGTGTGTTGCAGAAAAGCCCAAACCTCATTCTGGGCGGCATTAACGCGAGTGTTGGGAGCAAGACGCGAGACGTCGTAATTCCACTCTGCTCTGCACTGGTCAGGCCTCAGCTGGAGTCTTGTGTCCAGTTCAGGGCCCCACATTTCCGGAAAGATGTGGAGAAATGACAAGGGGTCCAGAGAATGGCAACAAAACTGATGAAAGGTCTAGAGAACAGGAGGGATGAGGGAAGACTGAAAGAATTGGGCTTGTTTAGTTTGGAAAGGGGAGGACTGAGGGGGGATGTGAGAGCGGTTTTCAAGTATCTAAAAGGGTGTCCCAAGGAGGGAGAAAAATTATTCTCTTTAAAGTCTGATGCTAGGACAAGTAGCAAGGGAGGTTTAGGCTGGACATTAGGAAAAAGTTCCCAACTGTCCGGGTGGTTAGACACTGGAATAAGTTGCCCGGGGGGGTTGTGGAGTCTCCATCCCTGGAGATATTTAAGAGCCGGTTGGACAGACGCCGGTCAAGGATGGTCTAGATGGTGCTTGGTCCTGCCATGAGGGCAGCAGGGGACCGGACTTGATGACCTCTGGAGGTCCCTGCCAGTTCTATGATTCGGTGCCTAAATGTAAAGCTCCTGGAGTTCTTGGCTCATAGTCCTGTGCCCAGACCACTAGCCCAGGGGTCTGCCACGGGAGGGGGATGCTCCAGGACGGGTAGCGCCCTCCCGGGCCCGTTGGGCGTGGCCACGGCCTCGGAACTCACGCGGCCTCCTGTGTTTCTCAGCAATCCGATGACGAATGTGTCCTGGACCTTGAGCTGATCACGGACCTCGTGCTCCAGATAGATGCCCATGGAGAGCCAGGTAGGTGCTGCTTTACCTTCTCCCTTGCCAGGGGGCTTGGACGCTGGGGAAAGAGCAGCTGGAGCCTGGACCCTTTGCCAAGGCGGGTCAGAGACACAAAGCAGGGCTGGCTCCTGTCTTTCTCCTGAGGGTGCTGGGCCGGTCCGAGTCCTTCATCCTCGTATTGTCAGGGTCTCGCGGGCGCCTGGGGCTGCGGGGATACCCCGCGTCGGGCAGGCACCGAGGCTGCAGGAAGACACGGAGGAGCTTGTCAGCAAAGGGTGCAGTCCAGGGCAGCCTTCCAGGCTGCATAGCCCAGAGCCGTAACAAGAGGGAACCACAGAAGTGGATTTGGTGACGAGGGTTTCCCTACAGTTCAAATGGGGTGGCACTCCCAGGTCTCCTCGCGGCTCGTGGGTAGCCTGACCTGGGAATGCCCATGCGATGTCACATCGTGTCTGGGAGAGTGGCGGCCCTGCTTGCTTGAGGCCCCTGATGAGCAGCGTGGCGTCTGGGCACAGGGGGGGTACGGCACTGGCAGATCTTGGCACTTCTCCACCTGGCTTGAGAGGTGCCACGTAGCCAGCCACAGCGGCCTTCGTACCTGTACCCTGGGGCCTGGCGTCCCCACAGGACAGCCGAGCGCTCTGGTTACCTCTTGTAAGGTCGAGCACCCCACAGCACCCTGCGCAGGAGGCTGCCTCTGGAAGGAGGAAGGCTGGTGTGAAGCTATCTGGAGGAAGTCTGGCTGTTTCCAAGCCATTCAGCTCCGTTCCCTGTCGTGACACTGACCGGGGGTCCCAGGACGCCTGGTGCAGATGTGTCTCCGTGGCGGAATAGCCCGAGAGCTGGCCGGAAGCAAGGGGCTGGTTGTCTTGTGTCCAAGGACGTCCCCCTCTGCACTCTCACTCCCTGGGTCCCTGAGCTCGGTTGGGTGCCTCACGCGGGGCTGTGTCTGCAAGCCGCAGGGACGATTAGTCCCGGTAGGTCCGGCCCGCAGGCGTGGGAACCTGGGAGTCTCCTGTCCAGGGTTCTGGGGTGAGCTGGGGAACCACTGGGGTTCTCCAGGACTCCCTGGGGCGTGGCAGGACTGGCCCAGAAGCAAGCGTCTGTCTTCAGGTGGGAAAAGAGCCTCATGCATCTCCGGGGCGCCTGTTCTGCTCCTGATTCTTTGCAGGCGGGATCCTCTGCTTCCTTCCTGGCTGGCAGGAGATCAAAGGGGTGCAGCAGCGCCTGCTGGAGACGCTGGGCTCTCAGAACAGCCGCTACCTCGTCTTACCAGGTGAGATGCCTGGGGGGTGTGGGCCCAGTGGTGGCCCTGTCCCGTCACTGCATAGAGGGCAGATGGCCCATCGCCCTACACAGGCCACGCTGCTGCTGCTGAGGCCTGTGGGGAGGTGAAGGGGACGGATTGACTCGGTCTGCTGGGGTGGAGCTGTGGGCAGGGTAGCTCCGTGCTGTGGCCAGGGGAGTCTCCGTGGGTGAGCTCCAGGCCCCGGAAGGCATCTGCTTCCAGCTGGCGCCAGCGTGCGGAGCTGTCGGGGCGAGGGAGCTGGGCGGCGGGTGACGCCCTTACTGCCAGGTGCAGCGCTGCCCTGTGAGTGCCACTTCGGTCTCATCCAGATGGGGTATTTTCCAATCAACGGGGCTCTGAGGCCGCCGCTGGCCCCCACCGGCTGCAGCCTGCTGGGCGTGCGCCCGGGCACTGAGCCACGAGGAACGCGTGGGCTGGGGGAGGAATGCCAGGCCTTTGGCGCAGCCCCCCGGTCAGGTGGCACTAAGCTATCGAGTGGGGCCACAAGGGAGAGCGCCGGTATCTCTAACACGGGGGAGCGCGGCGTCTCGGGAATGGCCCCGTGCGCTCGGCTTGCTCTAGGCCGGTGGGTTTAACCCTTTCTTCAGTGGCCTGCGCAGTTTCAAATGGAGGCGCAGCCCCTTGGGAAAGCTTCGCCCCAGGCGGGGTGTTAAGTAGCGAGTCGCCGATGGAATGTCCATCGATTAGTCGATAAGCACCTCCGCGCTCCGCGGCCCCAGTCCGAGGTGGAACGCCGAGTGGAAGTCCCGCTGACTCTGAGCTCCGCACTGGCACTTCCGCTCTGTGCGTTTCAAAGCGGCAGCGCCACCTGGAGCCCGGGTCAGCTGGGGACCCCACCTGGCGTTTCAAAGCGGCAGCTCCCTGTGGACCCCCGGCCTCCTGCGGCGCTGCCACTTTGAAATATCTCCCTCTGTCTGATAGGCAGCAAGGGGGGTGGAGCAGCTATCCCGTCGCCTAGTCCGCCACATCCCTAGTCCCCAGCCGCTCACAGACCCCTTAGACGTTGCCTGCAGAGCAGAGGTTGAAAGCCACTGATCTAGGGAGCCACGGCCGGGCAGGAAGGGCTCAGCTGTCCAGGTCCATTGAAACCAGCCCTTCCTATCTGCAACCCCTGGCGTGTTTTGCCCTCTGCTGTTTCCTTTCCCCGGGCCTGACTCTGCCGCAGGTTGGCATTGGGACTGCTGGAGGGTGCAGCGGAGGGCCAGGTAAGCAAGCTGGTCGGCAGTTGTCAGGCCGGCGTTAGAAACCACTGTCTGTCCGTGCGCTGGCCGTGACTGTCCCCCGCCTCCCTGGGGGCTGAGAGAAGGTGCCACGTGGAGGCATGAGCAGTGTGGCGCTTGTCTGAGGAGATCGGGCCGGGCCGCCTCTCCCCAGCTGTGGTCGGGGGGCGCAGGGCTGGGCTGACGCTGCCCTTTCCCGCCAGTGCACTCCAACATCCCCATGATGGACCAGCAGAACATCTTCCAGCGGCCCCCGCCCGGCGTCAGGAAGATCGTCCTGGCCACCAACATCGCCGAGACCTCCATCACCATCAACGACATCGTGCACGTGGTGGACAGCGGCACGCACAAGGAGGAGCGCTATGACCTCAAGACCAAGGTGCCGGCCCCGTCCGCGCCCGGCGTGCGGCCTGCTCCTCCGTGGGCCGCGCGGCAGCGGGTGGGCCGGGCTTAAAGCAGCGTTCGAGATGCCCCTGCCGGCCACTCGGGGCTTGACGTGCTGGCTCGCGTTGCACACGAGCGCCACAGAGCAGGGATCATGTCCCCTCCCCCCGTCTCTCTCAGAAGCGAGTCAAGCAAGACTTGGTCGTATGGTGTAGGGGCTTGATTCCCCAGAGCCGGCACAGCCTGTCCCGGCAAGCGGACCTGCCTTTCCCCGCGTGCCCCAAGAAACACCCTGCACAAACCCAGCCCTGTAGGGCTCCCTGCCTTGCCGGGACGCTCCCCTGGGAGCCCAACCAGGCCGGCTGCCGGAGCCCCGTTGAGCAGCGGCAGGGCGGTGCCCGCTGGGGTGCAGCGGCTGCCCCCAAGAAAGAGTGAGGCGTGGTTAAGGCCGGTTCCTCGCGCGCATAGCGCTGGGCCCTGTCCCCGTTCTGAGGCTCACATGGCCGACTGCCGGCCTCGCCCCTGCGAGACGGGGTGGCTGTCCGAGGAGGCTGTGGATAGCGTGGGGGGAGTGCGCAGGCGTGGCGAGTCCTTGCCGCTCTGCCGGGGCTAAGCTGTGCCCAGCTGGCTGGCCGGCCCCTCCTTGCTGGTTGGTGGCTGCGCTGCGGCGAGAGCCGTGGGGCAGACATGGGAATCCAGCTTCCTTTACCCCGACTCCGGGGTTTCCTTAGGGAAAGGGCCCAGGGCTCTTTCCCAAGCCCTGCCACGGTGCTGGGGCGGGCGTGTGTCGGAGACGCCCTGGCATGCATGGAACATCCACCCCAGGCCATTGCCCCTTCCGGGATCGGTTCAGGATGGTTTTACCCAACTCCCCCTCCCCCAGACCCCCGCGTAGGTCTCCACACCCAGCGCCCCCGCAGCGTTCTTCGTTGCCGCTCCTGCGGAGCCGCTCAGCCCCAGAGGCAGCTGCACTTTGTGTCGAGTGCCTCGAGCTGGCTGCTTGCGAAGCGCTTGGCCCGGGAGGGAGAGCTGTGAGGCCCTGCAGAGCGGCCCGGCTCCCGCGGCGGGACGGCCCGCTGAAGGAGCAGCTTGCCAGGCAGCGAGGGCTTGCGGGCGGGCGTTCCTCGGGTCTCTGGGCTGGTCGGGACTGGATCAGCGAGACGCACTGGCGCTGACTCGCCTCTTCCCCCAGGTCTCCTGCCTGGAAACCGTGTGGGTGTCCAAGTCGAACGTCGTGCAGAGGCGAGGGCGCGCCGGCCGCTGCCAGTCGGGCTTTGCCTACCACCTCTTCCCGCGCAGCCGCCTGGAGAAAATGCCCACGTTCCAGGTCCCTGAAATCCTGCGCACGCCCCTGGAGAACCTGGTGGTTCAGGCCAAGATCCACATGCCGGAGAAGACGGTGGGTGTCGCACGCGGCTAGGAGAGCGCTGGGCTGGCTGAACAGCCCCTGCGCCTGTTCCCCTCGGTGGCTGTGAGCGCAACAGGCAGCGACGGGGAAATCCAGGGAGCTGCCGGTCGGTCGGGTGGGCGTTCCCAAGAGGCAGTGGTGAACCTGGGTGGGAAAACTCCCCTGGGCTTGTCCGTGGACCCTCAGTGAACATCCTGTGGGTCAGAGACTGAGACTTTCCCTTTGCCTGCCTGTAATCTCCGTGAGCTGCCTCTTCCTGTCCTCGCCGGCAGTGCCAGCGCCAGGGGCGCTCAGAGGGAGACGTGCCGGGGTAGCGCCCGGCGTGTCCTGCAGGAGGAAACGGCCTTGCCGCAAGGGGATGCAAAGCCGCCGTTTCCGGGCAGGGCGGCGCGTTCTGCCTCTAGCCCTGCGTAGATCCGGGGGGGTCTCATCTGGTCTCTCGTGTGCCGCAGGCCGTCGAGTTCCTCTCCAAGGCTCTGGACAGCCCTGACATCAAAGCGGTGGATGAAGCGGTGATCCTGCTGCAGGAGATCGGTGAGCTAACGGCAGCGCGTGGCCAGGGAGGGGAGCCGCCGCTGCGGGCCAGGTGTACGATGCTGGGCTGGGACAGGACCCCCTGGGTTGGGGGAGGGGGGCTGGCCAATGCACCTGTGCCCTGGCCCAGAGGGGAGCAGCAGCCCTAGACCAGCCCAAGCTCCGTGACTAATCCAGCGCTGGACAGAGAAGCCTCGGGGGAGATGGGAGCGGGAGGAGCGTGATGCTAAGTGGGAGCTCAGCTGGCCATGTGGTCGCCTTGCCAATCCTTCCTAAGAGGCCACAGGTGCTGAGGGCGGAGTTGTGGCTCCCTCAGGGCCGTGTGCTCCAGGGACTCATGGCTGGGTCCTCGGGGAGCCCTGCTCCTCCTGGAGGTGTCTCCTGCGCTCAGCCGGGGGGTCAGCGAGGTCCTGGCCGAGGGGCCGGCACCGTGTCCGGACTCAGCGGCTCCCCCTCCCCCGGGCGGGGAGGCTGGTGGAGACGCCTGGTGCACGGTTCTGTTGCAGGCGTGCTGGATCACCGGGAAGCCCTGACCACGCTGGGCAAGCGCCTGGCCCAGATCTCCACCGACCCGCGGCTGGCCAAGGCCATCGTGCTGGCGGCCATCTACCGCTGCCTCCACCCGCTGCTCGTCATCGTCTCCTGCCTCACGCGGGACCCCTTCAGCAGCAGCCTGCAGAACCGAGCGGAGGTGGACAAGGTGAGGGCCGCCCCCCGGGGCGCCGCGGGGAGGGGGCCGGGGGGCCCGTGGCGCCTCTAACTCAGCGTCTCCTGCTAGGCCAAGGCGGTTCTGAGCCGAGAGAGCGGGAGCGACCACCTGGCCTTCGTCAGGGCCGTGGCGGGCTGGGAGGAGGTGCTGCGGCGCAGGGACAGCCGGGCCCGAGACAACTACCTGCAGGACTACTTCCTCTACGCCCCCAGCCTGCGCTTCATCAACGGTGAGCGGCCCGGGACGCGGCCCATGGGGCGAGGGGGGTGCAGTGGGGTGGGACTCGGACCAGATCCCTCCTTAGACACCTGCTTGTGGGCGAGCCCCGAGTTTGGGCCTTGGCGCGGCTTCGGGCCGCTGGCCCCCGCACGGTGCTGCCGGGGAGCCTCGGCCAGGAGCGCCCGGGCCCCTCGGGAGTCCGTGTGTCTGGCCGTGGCGCCCATCTCGCTGCAGAAAGGGCCCCCGCTGAAGGCCCCGAGTGGGGGCTGGGCTCTTGGGGTGCAGGCCGAAGGGGTCCTGTGCCCAGGGCCTCACGTCTGGCCTGGCTCCTCCCAACAGGCCTCGTCAAGCAGTTCTCCGAGAACATCTACGAAACCTTCCTGGTGTCCTCGCCCTCCGACTGCGCCCTGCCCTCCGCCGCCTGCAACCAGTACAGCGAGGAGGAGGAGCTGGTGAAGGGCGTCCTCATGGCCGGCCTCTACCCCAACCTCATCCAGGTGCCTGCGCGGGGCCCTGCTGCGTGGGGGGGCTGCGCTCTGGGGGCGCGGGGACTCTCCCCGTCTCAGGCCAGCGCGCCTGCTCCCTCCGGCGTCCTCGCCGCCCCCAGACCTCTCCCGCTGCCGCGCCAGCTGTGGCGAGAGCCCCTCCCCCGTCGTGCCCCGCCTCCCGGGACGTGCTGGGCGGCCGTGCTGGCGATCACGACTTGCGCCTGCCCGGGAGCGGGCGTGGCTGCCCAGGGGTGGGGAGGGAAATCCCTGCTGGGCTCTTCCTGGGGCCCTGGATTCCCGCAGCCCCTGGCGGGCCGGTCGGAGCTGCCTCTCCAGCGTGCTGAGCGCCCTTCCCGCCCCCAGGTGAGACAAGGCAAAGTCACCCGGCAGGGGAAGTTCAAGCCCAACAGCTACTCGTACCGGACGAAGGCCGGCACCGTCCTGCTGCACAAGTCGACCATCAACAGGCAAGTGGCACCCGGGAGCGCGGGGACAGCCCTGGGCACGCTGGGCCGGCACCGCGGGGGAGGGGCAAGCGCCCGGCCAGTAGGGCGGGAGCCGCCGCCTCGGTGGGTTGCCGTTCTGAAGAGGAGCTCTGCTGACCGGGGCGGGCCCCAGCGGGTTGCGTGGCAGGGCCGGGGGGCAGGTACCGGCGTGTGGTGGACCGTAACCCCCGGCTTCTCCTGCCCAGGGAGGCCTCCAAGCTCTACAGCCGCTGGCTGACGTACTTCATGGCGGTGAAGTCCAACGGCGGGGTGTTCGTGCGGGACTCCTCCCAGGTCCACCCGCTGGCCGTGCTGCTGATGACCGACACCGATATTCACGTCCGAGGTGGGGGCTGGTAACGGGTGACGCCCGGCTCCCCTGTGCGAACGGGTGATGGGTAACCCAGAGCAGCCCGCCATGGGCGGAGAGCAGCCGGCTGCCCTGCCTGGAGGGAGGGGCGGGGGGGAGCTGCCAGCCTGTGCTTGCTCCTGGGCATGGAGCAGCAGTGGGGCAGGGAAGGGCTGCCGGCTCCCAGCCCCACTGCCCTGGCCTGCCCGTTTCATCAAACAGAACGGGCTCTGACCTCCCTCGTTCTTGCCGGCCGCGGGAAAGGGGCCTGAACTGAGGCATCTGTCGGCCGGGGCACTTGCCCCATTAGCGCCTCCACTTAACCCTTCAGGTGCCACGGAGGCGGGGTTACTTAGACACGGGCCTGCCTGGCCCAGCCCCATGTCCTGCCATGTGGTCAGCCCTTGCTTTGGGCTGATGGGCTGGATACACTCCGGCTTTCGGACCGTTCCCCTCCCGCGGGCCTAGGGCTGCCAGAGCCAGGCAGGGTGTGAAGGAGCTTGTGAAATCTCATGTCCCGGGAGCGGGGCCTGGTTCCTCCCTGTGCCAGGGGGCCGACTGGCGTCCAGCCCAAACCCCGGCACTTGCTGGTGTGGCTGGGGGCCGGAGCTGAGCCCCGGGTTCTCCTCCCCTGGGAGATGCAGGTTTCTCGCTTGAGATGTCAGAGCCGCCGCAGGCCCAGACGCAACGACCCAGGGGATGTGACCTCCGGTTCATGGGCCTTTCCCAGCCCCCTCCGAGGGGCCTGGAGCGAGTGAGGGGCTGCGCCCTGGCTCCCTTTGCCTGCTGGGCTCTTGCCTGCCGGAGCACGAGATCTGCTTTGGCAAGCCAGGGGCAGGGGGCAGTTGGCTGCACTCACTGCTCCTTTCTCCCCCCCCTCCCCCCCAGACGATGGCTGGCGGGCGACGGTCTCTCTGACCGACAGCGACCTCCTGGTGCTGGAAGGAGACTCCTACACGATCCGCCTCCTGCGTGACTTCCGCGTGTCGCTCTCCAAGATGGTGGAGACCTGCCTGTGCTCTGAGATGTCTGCGATCCCGGGGGACCTGCACCATCAGCACAGCCAGCTGCTCGACATCCTGGTGGATCTGCTCAAGGGACCTCCTGGCAGCTTTGGCGCCTAGGCCGGCGGAGGAGTGAGCGTGGGGACTTGTAATTTGTATAAAGATGTTCACAAATGTTTATTTAAATAAAAGTTCTATTTATCCCTTGTGAAGTCATCTCTCTCCATCCTAGAAGATCAGTGTGGTCAGACCCTCCGGCTGGTGGCGCCGTGCATGGGCATCGTGTGGGCGGAACCGGCACGGGCCTGGCGGCGGCCCAGAGAACGGACCCCAGTGCGGACACCCCAACGCGCAAGGGAAAGCCACCACTCTGAGCCGAAGGTCGTGGGACTGGAAAGCACTCGCCCCTCTGCACCCCACAGGGCGTGCCCCTGGCGGCTCCCCTGGCCCCGAGAGCTGCTCTCAGGAGGAAGCTGGACTTAAGCTCACGGCTGGGCCTGCCCGGCGAGCCGAGACCCGTCCGTGGAGGCAAGAGGAGAGCACGCCCTGGACCTGACATTCCTGCAGCGGGCGTCTGAGCCTGGAGCAGCCAGAGGCGGTTGGCCGCGCGGCGCGCGAGATGTCGTGTAGTTTCTAGCTGCCTGTATTTCTGTCCTTTGCTTTTTATTTTTTACATGTCTTGTTCTCCCTGTACCCTGGGCAGCCCCTGAAACGGGTGCGGGTACCGCTCGATCGGGCAGCCCATCTCTGAGTGATGCTGTTCCCTATGAACCGGGACCCAGAGTAGCACAGGCCGAGGGTTCTGTGACTAACGCACAACCACCTGAGGCAAGAGATCCCCCCCCCCAGCTCTGCCTCAGTTCCCTAATGCTAGCAACCTACCTCACAGGGCTGTTGTGAGGACGAATTCACTAATGGCTGGAGGGGGGACTACACCGGAGCGGTGTCTGGCAGTCGCTGGTAGATGGGCCAGGGGCAAGTTCTGCGTTGCCCATCGTGGACAGTCCCGGGGCCACTGGACTTGTGGTTTTTTATTTCTACTGCTCTTTGTAACTGAAAGAGACGAACCCGCCCCTCGTTGCAGCCGGCAGGGGCACTGGAAGGGGGGACGTTCCTCACCTGCCCAGTGCGTGTTTCGGGGCCCTGGCACTGTAATGGGGCCCCAGTTCCCATTCGAGTGGGGCTGGTAATGAGCCTTTTATGTACTTCCACTAAGAGCTGGTGCCGGCTTCCCAGGGCAGAGCCCATGGCTTGCCTGGCCTATAGCAAAGGCATGGAGCAGCCCCTTGCCACTGGAACTGAAGTGTTGTGGCTGCTGTTGAGGAATATCTGGGGGCAAAAGCAGAGGGGCCAAGGCTAGGAAAACTCTGGGCTCAGTTACAGGAGGTCTGGGTCAGCAAGCTCCAAGGAGGGGGGTTCACGTTGGCATCAGCCTCTCTCTGAGTAGCTTGTTCAGACCTGACCCTGGCGGGGGGGGGGGCTGTCCGAGGCAGCCTGCGCTCAGACTTTTCATCTCCATTTCACTTGCTTGAGGTGGTCATAATAATTTAACCGGTGTTTTACTTTCAGCCTGTACAATACACAGTATGGTTTTTCCCTCCCAGCAGGTACAACAAAACTAAGCTATTGTCTAAATGGTTGAGAACTAGTGTGATGTTGGGATACTTCAGTGGCTGTTATGTGATACTGGATCTTTTTACAACCTAGATTTAAAGACAATAAAAAGGGATAGAGTAGTAACCGGTTCTGTCCTTTCTTAACCACCAAACCGGGGCGTGGAAAGCTGTGGCCTTGTATCTCGCTCCAGGCTGCAATCGCACAGGCCGATGGGGGTCCCAGCTGCACCCTGCTTTTAGCATGTGCATTGGTGGGAGGAAGGGGACAACGCTGCCCTTGTGCTGAGCCTGGAGTCTGAAGGGAGCCTGGGAACTTCAATAGAGGTTGCCACTCACGACTGGCTCATCACTGGGCCTCCATATTCTGCTCAGAGGGGACCTGCTGGGATTTCGCAGCACTACACCAAGCCGGGGGCCTTTAGCTGGCCCTGCCCTGTACAGTTAAGTGTGCAGGCATTCAGCCACTCACTGTGTAAGTGGTCAGTTTGTTGGTGGAGGCAACAGGCACCAGTCAGCAACACTCTGGCCAGTCAAGAAACTTCCTGGCTAGGACTGAAAACATTTCCTTGGGCCCTCACTCTCCAGCCTCACCGAGCAGGAACACTCATGTAGCCCCAACGAGCAAGTGCAGACTCAGTCCACTGCCGGCTGCTGCTCGACTCCACCTTGTTCTTTAGCCTCCTAGTCCTCAGGTGCAGCTTCTACATGTTTGAGTTAATTCCACAGTTGCCTTATTTCCTTCTCTGCACCTGGGGGGCCAAGGTGGAGCCGCTCAGCTGAAAATGGTAAAACCAGGGCTGAGGCTGTATGATGTGTGACAACAGGAAATGAGGAAGGCAAGTACAGTCACTCAGAAGGGACCCACCTCATCTAGTCTGATGCCCTGTGTACCCCAGGCTGCAGCCAGCCAATGCCTCAAATTACAGGAGGATACTGAACCCCCCACCCCCACTGCACCTGAATAGGGCACCGACTGGAGGGAAGTGACCTGTTGTCTTTCCACCCTAGAACGGCACTGATCAGGCTGGAACCACCGGCCGCATGGCTGCACCCGGAGCACATCCCACCCAGAACACCCTAGGCCTCAGAAGCAGCTTGCTTTGGGGTAGAGACGAGGGTGATCTTACTGCATGCAGGGCCTTATCCTGTGACCTCTGCCATCCCTGCGTTGAGGCTCTGTCGTTCCATTTGTTGCCTGGAAGGAGCCCGTGGTGGCTTAGGGGACTTGGTGCCCTGTGGGAGCATTACTCAGCCCATGAAACTGGCTAATAGCCTGTCCTGGCTCCACTCGCCCCAGGGAAGAATAAAAGCCAAATGAGTCCAGGCACTGGTAGGCCAGCCCAAGCCCACAGGCAGTGGTGTGGTACTGAAGGGGGAATCCCTAGAGGCAGGCAGCAGTTTGCATTAGGCCTCAGGAGAGGAAGAGGAAAGACGCCATTAGGGCAGAATGAAGAGCAGCTGTTTCCCTGCAGCACAGGGAATCAATCTGATAAAGGGACAGAAATGAGAGGAACCAAGTGCAGGGACCTGAAGAAGTTTCATTTGGGATCCAGCTGCAGGAGACACCTGGCTGAGTGTCTAAAAAGAACAGCCCCACCCAAGTTCGGCCTCAGCTCGATTTATGCTTCCTGGCTGTGAGCTGCTGCTCTGCGCCCGGGCTGGAGGGCCTGTCATGGAGCTTTGTGTTTTACAGCCTGCTCAGGGAGCAAGATTTACCCCCTTTTACGCATCGGGAAACAGTGAGCGACTTGCCAACATCACTGCGTCAGCCAGGAGATGAAACTCAACTTCCTTAGGTTCCAGTGGGCAGCTCTGCTTTGCATTTCCTCCCCGTGCCTGGTAGCGGAAACGAAGCAGCACCAGTGACCCCGCAGGAAACGTGACAGCCCCTCTATAGCGCCCCATCAGCACTCGGATCTAAGCGCTATTAACTCCGCTCAGTTCCCTGGGGTGGTCCGGCCAGAGAGAGAATGTACCCGGCTCCCACCTCTGTCCAGGTTAACCCCCCCGTCCAAACCGGGTTCGTTTCCCAGAACATTCTCAGACCCCACAAATGCAAATTCACGCTGGAGTCCAGGTTGAACATCTAGAAGCTTTATTTCAATCCTTTACAATAGTAAGAATCACAACGTCAAATCAGGAAATGTTACTAATGGAGACACCGGCCTTGTACACTCGAAGAGGAGGGTGAAAAAGGCAGAAGTAAACAGTATGAATTCGCTCCCTGCTGGCCATACGAGGGGCTCGCTTGCTCTCCCCCTCCGGCATTCTACCTCCTCCCCTGAGGCCTTTACATCCATGCAAAAATCTGCCCTTCCCCTCCCCCCATCAGCACCCTCTAGATTATAGGAACATTTGTATCACTCAACATTACAGCAACAATTGGCTGCACAGTCGCTGCCAAAACAGGACAGCTCCGTGCGCTCCTCGCTCATTACGGTGCGTCTCACGGGACACAGAAGGCGCCTCTGTATAATATTCCTACAACACAAAAATGATAATACTTGACCCTCAGAGAGCACCTTACACATACTAATCACACCTCACAGCACCTGTGTGAGGTAACTATTATTACCCCCATTTTGCAGATGAGGAAAACTGAGCCCGAGAGTTTTATGCGACTTCCCAAGACCACAGAGGGAGACAACATCAAAGCCAGGATTAGAACTCGAGTTCCTTGCTCCTAGCCCTGTGCTTGAATTATAACTTGCCTCTCAACCCCACCCCCTCTCCCACTTATGGCTTGTCCACCATGTACCTATGTTAAGGGACCACTGAGCCTCCCGGCAATACCGAGTGCCAGTAAGGGAAGTCAGCAGAGGGCTGGAATTAAGGAGACTCGACTGACCTTACACTGACCGAGGCGTGAGAAGGAGAATGCACTGTGGTTAGGCGGAGGATGCCTTACACAGCCCTAGCTCGACATGTCTCTGTGCACCAGACTCCCGTGGGAAGCGTGGAATCTTCCCGCGTATCTCCCCCCCCCCATGCCCCAGAGTGCCTTGGGGCAGAGCCACACGGTGGAGATGGTCTCATCTGTTCTGGTGGCCAGAGCTCACCCTTGTGCTCCGCATTGCTCGAAAGCGTCTCCCCGCAGCAGATGTTCCAATAAAGAGGTGAACTCTCCCCCGCCTTGTGTCATACCCTGGGACCGACGCGGCCACGGCACAGCACAGGCAGGGGCAGAAGGGCGTTTCTTCCCCCCAGAGACCACACTGTTCTCTAGCCAACTAACCAGTGGCGGCTCCCCCCGAACTTTAGCACGGCAGCCCAGCGAGAGCACTACAGGAAACGGCCCGAGGCTAAAGAAGTCCGGGCCTTTTCTCACCTTCGTCCATCCCGTGGTAGAGCCTGGGCCCCCTTGGCAGTTCTGGACTAGCCGCGTTGCAACGCCCGAGGAAGAGGACACCACACCCCCGGGTGCTAGTCTAGGGCCCCATTCGCACACAGCGCGCTACACTCAATGAGCGGTAGGGGCCATGGACAAGAGGTGACGGGTTCTGGCTGTCGCCTGGCCTCGGGGGCCACGTGCTGCCCAGCAGAACAGACGCAGCCCTGAGACAGCCAAGGGCAACGCAGCCGCAGCCTCCTGCCGCCGTGGCCCCGAGTCCAGCTTGGCCTGGCAGGCTGGGTGGTTAGGAAGCCCAAGGGGGGACGGTGGAACCGAGTCGCCACTGAACAGCAACTGCCAAGCTCCTGCAGGAGTCGCTTCCCAAAGAGCCTGTTAACCTCCCCTCTGCCGGCAGCAGCCACGCCCAGTATTAGCCACATGCCCAGAGAGGTGCCAGGCCCCAGCACCCTGCCCTGGCTGCACGGGAGCCGCTCTTGCTAGCAGGGTGGATCCCCCTTTCCAGCCCTTCCCATCCTGCCTGCAGCTTTCCTGCCCCTCCCCGCACAAGTCCATGGTCGCCCACGGTTTCCTGTCAGATGGGCTTAGCAGGTGGGGGGTGCCAAGGAACACCCCTCCCCCACCCCATCTGGCCCCCCGGTTATGCCAGCGGCTTGCAGATTCCTGGGAACCCAGAGGAACTCACTAGGTCTGCAAGGGCGTCTCAAGCCAGGAACCTTTATATTCAAGTCTCCCGTGTAATTTGGACTCCATGGTTCAACAGGGAATTGACTTACTACAGGGGCCTAGGATCAACCCTCCCCAATCCCCAGCTGGTTGAAGCCCACCCAGCCGGCATCCCTCCACCCCGGAGAGAGAGGCCCAGCTCACGAGAAGCCTCTTGCTACATGCGCCAACTGGAGACGATGCAGCTGAAGAAAGAACCTCTGGCCCCTTCGCGCAGTGCAATCCCCGCTGCCCAGAAGCTGGGCCCTGCACAGGGGCCCGGCCTGCTCCCACTGGCGTCCGCGCCGGACCGCAAGGGAAGCGGCTTTGAGCAGCGAAGGGCGATGGCTCAGGCATGGAGCCAGTGGGTCCGCGTCCCAAATATTTCAAGGCAAACCAGGACGAACGGCATTTCCTGCCCCTCTCAGGTATTTCCCAACCTGCTGCAGAACGGCCCTGGCGTCTCAGCACAATTCAGCGCTTGTGCCCATCCCTCCATGCAGGGAACCAGAGCCGTTTCCACCACACGCGGAGAACCAGTTCCCGGCTAGCAATATTTACAGCTGTTTCTTTACAATAAAATAAAATACAAATCCCCTGGTAAAACTGAAACTGTCCTAAGGAACCCAAGCTGGTGTCTCTGGAGCTAGTTTAAGTCACCTACACACAGGCACAAGAGTTAGCGAAAAGTGGCACAGAAGCAGAGCGCTGGCAGCCCTGTGAGCATGTGGGATGGTTTGTGCACACGTAGCGACCGGCCTGCCTTCCGCAGCTGCGTGAGCTAACCCGCCGGCCACGTCAGCGGATAAAAGCAAATCGGGAGGGGCGGCGGGGGCTGAACCGTTCACTCTGGGTTCTCTTGCAATCTCAGAACATAAAGTGCCGTGTTGCTGTCCGCCTTCCCGCCGCGGCCCCAAATGAAAACACTCGCGGCTTGCTGCCGCCAGCCCAAAGGACTGTCCCACACCCTGCCTCAATGGCTTTCCTCTCCCAAGGGCCCCGAGAACGGGACGTTGCCGCGTGCAAGCCAGTCGGAAGAAAACAACCACGCACTGGCCACAGGGGTGTGGAGCAGGTGGCTGGGGTCGATCAGCCGGCCCCCCCGGTACCGCCCTCAGTAGCGCACGTTTCTCCACGCCGGGGCCCGCAAGGGAGTCCCACGCCTGACTTCCGATTCCCGGCCTCTGGTGTTCCAAGGCTGGGGCTCCCCAGGCCAGCGGGGACGGAGAGACTGCGTCCCGGGGTGACGTGCGCCCACCCGACGGCACAAACACGCCAGCCAGTGCAGCCCTCAGCTCTCCTACGGCCGAGCCCCCGTCCAGCGCTGCCCTGGGAAGCAAAGTCTGTGCCGTCTCCTGTCCAGGGGATTCGTTGTCCCTCTGAACAGCACCTCCCCCGCGCCGAGGCCCCCTGCCCGCTCGACCCCACCTCACAGACTGACAGATCTCGCCCGGGTTTCGAATTTAGTAACCAAACGGAGGAAGCCTCAGAGAAGGGGCCGTGATATATACCGAGAGGGCGACATGCAGGCGATGGGTCTTTAGGAACATGAAGAAAGATCTGAGCCAGCACCTGCAGAACCAGCGCAGCTGCCACGGTGCTTCCATTCTGCCCTCTTGCCCTGAGGGGAGACTTGGCGCCACACAGGTTCCGTTCCCTCCCTGAGGTAGCGGGACGGCACGGGCTGCTGGGCCACCTCTTAACCCACCCCACTGGGAGGAAACTGTCAATCGATGGGTTGGCCACTTCTAGCCACCTGTGGGGCAGCCTCAGCCCTATGTCTCCAGCGTCCCTCTTTCCAGGTGGAGGTAAATGTTGGAGGAGAGGGAAAAGAGGGCCTGAGACTAGCAACCCCCTTGGGATGGGCCCCCAACGCAAGCAGTGAGAGATGAAAGCAATTACGGGAAACTTTCAAGCCCAGAGAACCTGACGGGCCCAGCAACTTCTCCCTGGCCCTAGGGGTAGAGCGTGCGTGTCATGAGCTGGCGAGGAAAGGCGGGGGGATGGGGGAAGGGGAACGGGAACGGGAACGGGGAGTTTTGGGGAGAGAACAGGGTATATATCACAGCCCCGGTTAGGTGCAAATCTGCATTGTTTATTCAATTTTGTATTTAGAGGAAAAAGCACTTCGGAGACTAGCAGACCACTTGGATGCACACTAGTACATTTTAATGCCATTTTATTAGAAATCATGCAAACTTTAATATAAAAAATACAAGTGCAATAAGAATCTTTGTGTGTAAATACAGATTCTGGGTTATCGTATCCTTGTCAGCTTCCCAAAGAGAATAGTCCCACAAGCAACGGAAGCTGTGGGCCCTCTCCACCCCCCCTACTTCAGACAGGCCAGCCCCTCAGCAGGGTCTGTCCTCAGTTCACTTTGATCCCTGTGCTTTGTTATGCTTTTTGCGTGAGTTAGTCGGATGAGTCGAGAACATGGATTCTGTTGATGGACATTTTGTTTCTTTAGTGTCGTTTGCAACATAAAAGCGGAGCTCAGACCATAATGGCGTGTGCTCTCCGGGCGAACCCGGGTGTGACTCCTTCGTATTGCAAGCCCGCCTTCTCTGCTCCCCCCGACCTTCCACAGACTTTCCGGTCTCCCTCTCTGGCACCCCGGATGGGAGACGGCCTTTCCCATCCTCGCCTCTCACCAGACTGCATGTAGCCAGGTAATCCGGTTACCCCTACATTGGCCTTTTGGTTAAAACCAACACACATCACACTGAGTCCCTTGCATCAGACAACGCACCCTGCATTAACCTGCCACACACTGTTTGAAGCAGCCTCCTGCATTTCTCCCTGGCAGAACACCCTGGCCAAACAATACAAATAAAATCACCATCACCTCCACCACACGGCCTGTGGCTATTCGAGTTAATAAATACACTTGGCGCCCTTTGTTAAGCCAACAGAAGCAACGACAAAGGTGCCAGGGCATCGCAGGGCTTGGTTATTCCCCTCCAGAAGGTCTCTAAGCATCTCTTGTTGCAGTCAATACAAAGCTTAGTTGAAGTTACAGCAAGAGATTTTTTTAGCACATTCTTACGCCGTTCCTTTCAGCCATGGCTTAATCCCAGGAATTTGCTCCATCATTTTAAAATATTAAAAAAAAACCAACACAAAGAAAAACAAGAGTTACAATTGCTGGATATGTCGATAAGAAGCCAGCACGGCAGCAGCGGTTAATGTTTTTACTCCTATGGTTAGGGAAAGAAGGAAAGAGAGAAAAGGAAACTTAGCCTGGGTTCAGGGCACAATAAATCATCGGCAACACTTCATCACAAAAAAAATATAACGGTTAAAGTCAACATTGAAAACAGCCTAATGAGTGTGTATAATATAGATAATCCTTCCATAGGAACAGCAGAAACTGAAGCAGCGGGAGAGAACGCTACGAAAGAGGAAGGTCACCGCTTATCCCCTTTAACTCCGGCCTGGCTTTGGCCACCCGCAGCCCCACCTCGTCCGCCCAAACGCGGCCACAGACCGAGCCTCGGTGCCCTTCCCAGAGGCTTTACGCACGTGGGGGCTGGAGACCTGCCCCGAAGACAGACGTCGAGACGCGCCGGTGGCCTGGGCGAGCGAGAAGCGTTGAGGTGAGAGGAAAGGGCGGCCCTTCTGCTCAACATGGGGTCACCAGAGCCTGAGACCCGCCTGGGCCTGTCACACGGAAACGATTCCTGGGCTGGGCGGGTGAACCGCTACGCGGCCCCGGTGGCAGACAGCACCCCTGAAAGGGAAGCTGGCCCTTCCCCCCAAAGCCAGGTGCTGGGTTAAGGGGTCCAAGCTGAGCGACTGGGAAGCACACGGGGGGTGGGGGGGACGAGTCACAAGCCTTGCTGAGCTGGCTGCCGCCGCGGTGAGGAGCCAATGGAGCCGGGGCTCTCGCTGACGGACGTGCTACGCCAGGGGGAAGTGCTGCCGGAAAGGTGGGGGGTTTGGAGACGCCGAGGTCCGCTCCGTGGTCCGTGCGAGCCGGGGCCGCCTCACGGAACGTCAGTGTGTGGGATTCAATCTGCAGCGACACAAGGGGGCAGGTGAGAGGGGCAGGGGGAGGAGAGAGAAGGGGCGGAGGATGATACCATAATGTCATCATTAGAGGCCTGGAAAATAAAAGGCAATTTTCTTCATTAAAAGTCAGGCAAACGACTGAGGGAAGAGTCAAGCGCAAAGCGGTGAGGCCGGCGGTCCCCGGCGGCTGCGAGTGCTCGCCCCTCCCCTACCCTCCCCTCCCTTCCCCGCCGGGCAGAGCTGAGAGGGGAAGGCCGGCGTACGTACTTGTTTCTTGTATCTGGGTGCCAAAGCTCTGGATTTCCCTTTGGTCGCTGCCCACAGCGGGCGCGGTCGGCCCGACTCCGTTCTCCCGCGTGTCGCCGCCTGCCTGGGGCACCGGTGCCGCTGCGTTCTGAGGGGCTGTCTCTTCGCTCCCCTCGGGCTACAATGAAACCATGGGGGGGGGGGGAGCCACGTGTCAGTAGAAGGGTGAGGACGAAATGGAGGGAAGAAGCCACCACCAGGGTTCCAGAGACGCCCCTTCAGCACACCCCCAGATTGGGGGTGGGGGTTAGCCAGGGAGCAGAGACATGCTACAATCACGTCCGGCTAAGCCGCCTGTGCTGAGCAGCACGTGGCAGGGCCACGCTTTGATACCCTGCAACGCCAGTCTCTCACAAAACCTCACTGGCCTCCCACATCTGGGCTAGCGAGCCGCACCGCTGCCCCAAACCAGCTCTCGCCGTATTCACGCCTAGCCGCTCTCAGGGGAGACGCAGCACATCCCCGCCCGGCGCCACACTAGCAGCAGACTGGAACAAAAACGACACCACCAGAGGGGTCGACAGACTTGCCACTTCCCCAGGCCAGGGTGGGAGGGCACCCGATTTTGTGCTCCAGGAAGGGGCGGGGTCTCAGGCAGAAGGGGCGGGGCTGGATTCAATCCGCCAGCCCGCCACGCTGCCTGGATGCACGTCTGCATCTCACCACACCTGAGAGAACGAGCAAGTGTTACCCTGTACGATTAAAACGGAAGGGACCTGAACATAGTACAACGGGACAATCTCTAATTTACTGGTTCCTGTTGCTTACTGCTTACCACCCCCAAAGGCAAGCTCGCACAGGAGAACGACCCGCATCCAGGCTGAAGCTGGTCTACGGCCATTTGGGGCAGCTCAAGGGACGGGACTCTGTCCTTTGGCACCTTCCCCTTAGAAAACGGGCCCCTCCCGCAGCCAAGAGAAAGCGTTTGGGAAACGGATTCTGCGTTTCCTGTCAGGGAATCTGCACAGGGGCTGGGAGACCTCACTGATTACGGAAGGGCCACTGCCTCGTGGGGCTGCCCATCCGGCAGCAGTTTGCAAGGCCACGCCCGCCTCGTGCAGCCCTCGCAGACCCCGGGCCCACGTCTGTCTGGCATTTAAACCCGAGTGAACGAACCTGTCATTCCGACAATGCCAAAGGAACACGCACGGGCACTCGCAAGGCGCCCAACTCCACGCCACTGTCCAGCAAGCAGCGCAAACACCGCGCCCCTCGGCCATCACTGAAGGGCAGTTACAGGCAGAAAAGCCCCTTTCCTCTTCTGTTCCGTGCCTCAGACTTACTGCCTGACCCGCGGAGCCCTGAATGGAGTCTCGCCAGCCTCCCACGCTGCCAACAGAGCACGAGGCCTGGCAGGGTCTGTTCAGGTGAGAGGCTTTGGCACGCTGCCTGGGCTCTGGGCCCCGGGCCCCCAGCGACTGCCAGCTCTGACAAATAACGCCAACTGGTCGTGGGGTGACAGACACTGCCTGGGCCACCAGCAACCTGCACTGGTGCAATTACTGTCGAGCAGAAACCGACGGGCCAGCCTAGCACAAACCAGCCCCACCCGCAGAGATCAACTACTTTGAGAGCTACCTAAAGCCATCTGCCTGCTGAGGTCTGATTGTCAGAGCGCTAACATTGAGTAAAAAGATTCAAACTCGCAGGGAACACCATTGAAACGACGGAAACCGAAAGCATCTGGCAGGGGAGGCCTCTCTCCAGCGGCCGAGATGACTTTGTTCTCTGTGCTGGAACGCAGGGTTCCTCCCTTCCTCAGTGCTACCGGCGAGCCCCTTTGCCTTGATGCTTAGAATTAAACCTCTGGCGTGAGCCACCCGACCCTTCCCCGCCCGCCCCCCTCCCCCAGCTCCGGTCTCAGGTGCGCGTGGTTTGAAGTGTTTGCGCACCCCCAGGGAGCAGCTCATCTGAGCGGAGATGGGTTTCCCGCCCCTAAAAGGCAGCTGCCTCGTGGCTGTAGTAAAGCAGACGCTCCAATGCAGTTTGCAGAGCTGTGGCTGAGGGCTGCTGGAACGATCTCGTGTCCTCGTAGCAGAGAAGTGCTGTACTGAGGCAGCTTCCCAGCGCTTCCGCAAGAATTCATTCTCCCAGCTGTCCAGAGGAAGGGCTCAGGCTGGGGGTGGCATGAGGATACCTGTACCCAGGGAGGATTCGACCAGACAGATTCCTTGCTGTAATAAAATGCCTGCTCACAGCCCAGAGCGCATGGATCTCAGCGGCTCCGTATGGGAGAGGACTTCCAAAGAGCCTTCTGGTTGCTGTGACCGGTGCAGCTTGGAAGCGACACAGGCGCCTGCCGGGCTGAGCGAGCTGGTGCTCTACCAGGGGAGGGATAGCTCAGTGGTTTGAGCATTGACCTGCTAAAGCCAGGGTTGCGAGTTCAATCCTTGCGGAGGCCATTTAGGGATTTGGGGCAAAAATTTGTCCGGGATGGTACTTGGTCCTGCAATGAAGGCAGGGGACTGGACTTGATGACCTTCAAGGTCCCTTCCAGTTCTGGGAGATAGGCATCTCCATTAATTTATTTTATTTACCAGCACCATGGAGGGAGGAGAGTCAGCTGTGAAGCTTCCCTCTCACCCCTGCAACATGGGCCTGATGACCGAGCTAGTCTAAAAGGTTCAGCTTCTTCTCAGACCCTCCCGGGGGAGCCACACAAATTCACTGGACTCTCTCTACAGCA
Source organism: Pelodiscus sinensis (assembly GCF_049634645.1). Lineage (NCBI taxonomy): Eukaryota > Metazoa > Chordata > Testudines > Trionychidae > Pelodiscus > Pelodiscus sinensis. Next base: position 256,957,525 of record NC_134712.1, read on the forward strand.
GGTTTCCCCGGCCTGGAGCTTGGCAACACTTACGTTAGCCTCGCTGGGACCCAGGGCTGACGCTGACGCCGACTCCCACGGGTCCGAGGCCAGGCCGTAATCCCTGCGGCACGGGTGCGGCGCACTGCAGTAGAACAGAATGGAGGAACGGCCGCGGGCCCACTGGCAGGGGCAGCCGGGAAGCACAAGCCACAAGACAGACCTGAACTGAGTTCAAGAACCCCCCCTCGCCACGTGAGAGCCGGACGACACGCACCTTCGCCGTGCCGCCTGCTGGCGCGTGTCCCGCGCTGTCCAGAGAGCCCACTTTCGCCTGCGCCTTCTCCTTGAAGTTCAGCTTCTGGTTCTCAATTTTGACATCTCCCCCGCCTGCAAGGAGAGAAGAGGGGGAAATTCACCACGGCGTCCACAACAGGCGAGCACGAGGAGCAGAGTCTGAACCAGGGCCTCCCTCCTCCTGCTCCAAACCCGCCCCCTCCCCGAGTTCTGCTGCGCCAATTCCCTTGGGGGGGTCGAGTGGAACAGGGCATCAAGCGTCGCAGCCTTTAGCCAACTGAGGCCTGGGCTCGAATGGGAGGATGCTCCAGAGGAAGGCTGGCGCGCTCGCGCTCTGCGTACCAAACCGCAAGCCACGTAAGGACGAGTCCCAGAACCCAGCCCGGGCAGAGAATGCTCCACGTCAGCAGGGGCACGCAGGGAGAACGGCACATTACACCAGAGACGCTGCCCACGTCTCTCCTCCAGAGGAGCATGGGCCAGCCATGGCCGATCGAGGTTATTTTGGAATCCCTCCTCTAGCTACGTCTGCAGCTCCCGCCCCCTCCAGGCCCTTCGGGAACCTCATCTCGTTATTCACACGGATGCTTGCGAGGGACCCACAACCCGATCTTGGCGGGAGATTTCGGACTCCCCTCCCTTCACTTCATTCCCCCATTAGTTTATCCAGACCAAGACCGACCCGCAGGGCGAGCAATGGCTGCCAGCCAGCTAGGGCAGAGCCGTGTCCCATGCCTGTTTGCCAGAAACCAGGAATGGGGGACAGAGGATGGGCCACTGGATTGTATGTTCTGTTCCTCCCACCTGGGGCACCGGGCACTGGCCACTGTGGGCAGCCAGGATGCTGGGCTCGATGGGCCTGTGGACTGACCCAGCCTGGCCGCTCTTATCTTCACTTCTTTTCCATTCCCTCCCCGTCCCCATGAGCTGCAATTGTAAACCTGCAGCCACGCATCACTGTCGTCTTCGGACGGGGACCTGCCTGATCCCAGACACGCCAGGGACACGGCACGAACGGCCCAGGGGGCAACCCTCTGTCAGCCTCACCCACAGAACAAGCACGTCCTCATCTTAGGTGGGGTACTGAAGGCCTGGAGGCCAGATGAGGCCCCCGGCTCGCCCGGCTCTGGCCCCGAAGGCTTGGGGCTCCCCCAGCACTGAGGAGCCTGCGCTGGTGCGCTAGACCCACCCCCCTCCATTGTCCCCACCACAGGGCCGGAGCAGACAATCTACTCGCCTGGGCCCCTCTAGGCTCTGGGGTGCAAGGGGAATCGGGGGAGGGTCTTTCTCCTTTGCAGCCGGGGCCACGGCAGTGAAGGTTTGGTGGTGGGTTGGGTTTTTTTGCTTCTCACTTTCATGTGTGGCCCCCGACTGATTTTTCTGGGGGTCAGCGGCCTCCAACCCACCCCTGCCCTACCTGAACGTGGGAGGGAGGGGAGGAGAGGGAGAAATAAGCCAGTTCCAAGATTTGACAGAGCTGCACTCTGCTGGAGGGACTGGGAGGCCAAGATCCACTCGAGACCAGGACTTGAACAGGGTTCAAAAAAGAGCTAGGTGGATTCATGGAGGCTAGGTCCATCGATGGCTGTTAGCCAGGATGGGCGGGAATGGTGTCCCTGGCCTCCGTTTGTCAGAGACTGGAGATGGGCGACAGGGGAGGGAGCACATGAGGAATCCCTGTTCTGTTCACTCCCCTGGGGCCCCTGGCACTGGCCACTGTCGGCAGACAGGGCACTGGGCCAGATGGACCTTTGGTCTGACCCGGTCTGGCCGTTCTTATGAGATCTGTGGGAAGTTCTCCGTGAATGCGGCAGGGCTGCAACTCCTACCCAAGTAACAGGGGACGTGCAGCGTGTCGTTCTGCTGCCTCTAACAATTTTATTCGAAAGCAAACACTGGCGAGGGACCTCATTAAATACATAAGCTCCTCAGCATTTGAAAGGAGTTTCTCAGTTTTGCTTGCGTGAGCAGAACTCTTTCTGGCCGAGGGATTTTATCCCACCATTTTGGCCACACACAATTGGTTCAAAATGTGACATAACAGATCGTTCTTGCCAGACTATTGCCTTCCAGTCAGCCCTGGACAAGAGCAGTTACTGGAGTGTAAAGCTCGTTACTGCAAAACACTGAATACACAGAGGTCAAGCTTCTGACACGATGTTCTCGGAGCGGGAAGAGAGTTTTTCATGCACGGGGCCATAACATTTTGTGCACAAGGTTGAACTGCTTCCAACCCAAGAGACTCCCAGGCTGGGCCTGGGGGCCCTTTGGAAACAAAGACTAACTTGTAGCGTTTGTTCTCCGCTTTGCTCTGTAAACTTGGGTTTCTTCGCCTGCACACGTTTCATTGCAAGGGGACCCGTGTGTGCGGACGGTCGGCCCTGGCTGCTGTAAAAGCCAGAAAGTCCAGGGGCTGGACCATACTCTCTGGGCTTACTCAAGGGTCAGCCTGATCTGACACAGAGCAACATTCAGATAACTGGTCTGCAACTGCAACACCTTGGACCGCGACCCTGTCAGCATTTCAGAGAGAGGGGCCTGCTCAGCCCTCAGATAGTGGTTCAGGCTCATCTGACAACAAGCATTCTATAAAAGTATGAATTGTTATACCACCACAAGGTCTCCTGCATCTGTTCCCCAGAGGTGCTGAGAGGTTATTTCCCTTCTCTCCAAAGCCTTTCCTCTCAAGATCTCAGTAAGCCTAAAAACCCTTAAAAAGACAGGGCTCTCACCATGTAGAGTCAGGGAAACTGAGGCAGATTTGCTTTGTTTGAAGCTTGTGTAACAACTTGCTTTTGGGGCAAGACACTCTTACAGCTGGGATGGACACAGCTCTCCCGATTCCTTCCTTGAACCAGGCACTCACGCTGCATCCACACAAAACTAGATACTTCCCTTCCGAAGACCATCCGCCCCCCCCCCCCAACTTGTTCCAGTTGTGATGGGAGGTTATGCCCGGCTGACACCCAACACTCACAAGCTGGCAACGCGCGAGGGGACAGGGCAGGTGTTTTACCTGGCTTGTGCTTGATGTTCGTTTTAGAGCCGCACTTTGAGGACACTTTGGAAATGTCGACTTTCTTGCTGGGGATCTGCACCTACAGAGACAGGCAGGGACGAGCTCAGCACAAAGACATTTCTTATGAAAGTGAAAACCACTGTCCCACCAGAAAAGCAGTTTCTATTTAGGAGGTCTTAGTCTCCCCTGGCCACACTTTTCCTCTCAGTGCCCTGGCTGGCAGGTGTCAAGCAGCACTGCTGGTGAAGGTTTCAAGAATTCTTACGAAAACAGCAAACAGTGATTAGGATCATCAAAGGCCCTGCCCCAGCCAACGAAGAGTTCATAAGTGCAAGTAGAAACATGCACCGAATAAAACCAGCACAGAAGGATAGTGACCAGAAACGCACCTCACACACCATAGGGCATAGGCCGAAGAAATCGATTCCACCAAGTTCCCCAGGCTGTTTCGACTCAACACCAGCCTTGATTTTTAAACCTCTCCTGTGTTGCCTGCTGCCAAGTGCCAGGAGAGCAATCAGCAGTGTTGGTCCATCCCTAGAGATTTTTAAGTCTCGGCTTGACCAAGCCCTGGCTGGGATGATTTAGCTGAGGCTGCTTCGGGCAGGGGGCTGGACTCGATGACTCCTGAGGTCTCTTCCAGCCCTGGGATTCTATGATTTGGAGCCAGGCTAGCCTTCTGTGGCACCAACATGTGCCATGGGCTCCAATGTTTTCCTACCATCTTCAGCCAACGCACCAAGACAGGGATCCACCTGATACTAAGTCCGTTCCTTTTGGCCATGTTGACAGGCATGCACTGCTACGTGTGGGGATAGCACTGCCGCACCTAGGACTGTGTCTTACCACTATTATAAAAACAGGCTGGTTGCGGGTAGGGCCAGTCCTAACCAACTGACAGCTCCAGGCAACTGCTGGGAAAAATTTGTTGGGGGGGGGGGGGGGGGGGGGGGGGAGGTCGGGGGTTGGGCCGAAATGCGGACACGGCCTCTTTAATTGCCGCGTGTATCAAGTGGACTTCCGTCAGTAACGAGTCAGTGTCCTAGCATGAGGTTAGCATGGGGTGGGTGGAGGTGCCCTCTTTAGGGAAGGATGGAAAAGCCAAGGCTGCTGCTACTGTAAGTGTTTTCACAGCCTTTCCCCCAGAACGGGGTGTTAGCCCCGGTACCCTCCATAACTGTGCCACGGGGAGTTTCCAGTAGCGTGTGACCCTTCTCTTCTGGCCTGTCGCATTGCCGCGTGCCACCAAAGAGCTGAGCTGTGCCACCCAGAGGACGCTGCCTTTCGGTGGCAAAGGAAGTTATTCTTGCATGGTTAATTTAAAAAATACTGCATGGAAACTGCTCTATCGCCAAGGTTTCCCCCGCGGGGCATTCGTAACGTCCCGTGACTTTAATAGGAATAACCTGTGTGGGCAGGGACTCGGGGAGATCCACTTATCTAGTACCTCCTGGCTTGGAATATTCAGTATCAGCATTTCCTGCCCACTGAGTTCATCTCTGTACAAACTAGAGGGGACACGAATGAGGGACTAGCTTTTATGGGACCAACTTCTCTTGGCAAGAGAGACACGCTCCCAAGCTTCCCCAGAGCTCTTTCGCAGATCTGGGAGCTGAGGAATCATTGCGATTTCCACACGGACCCCCACTACAAGCTTACTGAGAAGCATCGGGATTCACATGTGAAGCTGTGGGGGGGGGGGGGGGGGTGAGCTGGCTGGACTCGGTGCTCTGTTCACAGTAGATACAGTCCAACCAGAAGGAGAACAAGCTCCCTCTATATTGTCCCGTGCCGCTGTCTCTCAATCCTGACCTGGAGGAGCCAGTGAGCCCTCCAGAGGTTAGAAGAGAGTTCAGTGGCCGGGATCCGTTCAATCCTTGGCCATCCCAGAGTCTGCCAATAAAGTTGCCAATTAGTGATGGTGGCTTTTATAGGACATGACCATTGGTTTGCTGAAAACTGGGCTAAGATTAAAATTTATTTCGCTCAAGCCACTAAACCACCTTCAGAAGATGGGAATGTTCACGGTTAGCTAGGGCAGAGAGATGCACTAGGTCCCATCATGCTCTCTGAGCTCTCCAGTTTGTAGCCTGGCTATCTGAATGGTAACATCTGGATACGTGAACAAGGACTTTGAAGAAGACATTGTGATTGACAGCTGTAAAAGTCTCAGTCTCCCATAGCTAACTCGACAACGAAACTTACTATGTGAAACAGTGACCTTCTCCCTCTAAAGGCCATGTTCTCAGCCTCTGGTGCTCTGATTTAGTTGCCTCAGGAAGTGTGCTGTTGCTACCTTCATTAGCCTGCGAACAAGGTGGTAGCCTCAAGGCACAAAGAATCCACCTGCTCTTAGAAGAATTCCAAATGATCTAATCCAGACCCTTTGGTAACAGGGATAAAATGCATCTCCAGTGGGCTAACCAAATGTCTTACCCCTCGCTAGAGTTAAACGTACAGTAGACATTTTATTTCTATTGCTTTACTTTTGTATTGTTCTCCTTATTTTTAGAAATCTAAAACATTTCCAGGTAAAGTCTAATGCTGCTGCGTTGGGGGTATTTCTGCTAGGCATAGTGAAAGCAGTAAAATAGTCTGCAGCCTTTGACCTTAACTTCTCAGGTATCCAGAAAGTCAATCACCCCCTGTGCACGCAGAAGGCAGAGCAAGCAAGTTTCCCTGTTTTTTCTGAGGTCACTGAATGAATTGGCCAGTGAGTCCTAGTCACGTCTACTACAGCACAGCTGTGGTTTTTTTAATGACAACACTAACCCTGAATCGCTAAGCTTTTGTTAATCACTCTGTTCCCCACCAGCCATTACTGAAGAAAGAGGCAGCACTGAAACCATGGACTTTTCAACCCATGGACTCCTGTCAGTGTGTGGTTAAAAACTTCCAGAACAGGGAGCGTCTGTGAGTAGAGGCAAGGATATGACTCTCTCATTCTGCCTGCCTAAGGAAACACCTCAGAAGGGGATACCTGGTACAGTAGCCAGGTATAGCAGAGGGAATGCAAAACGAAACGGAAATCCAATCATAAGCAGCCAGGTGCACCTGTCTGGCTCTTCTACTCACATTGGTACTGCTTGGACTGTGTTTGGGGGCGTTGGACGGCTGGGAGCGGCTGCCTGAAGTTGGCTTTGGGGCATTTGGAACCTGAAAATGATAAGCACTTTATTCTCTGTTCACTAGTGGACTGTGGAGGAGAGATGCAGCGGTGAGAGGAAGAGAGCAAGAGCGGGAGAACAGAGCTGGAAGAGGGCAAGCCTTTTCCCTAGAACTGGAAACATCCCCTCGGGGGGATGGAAAAACAGAAAAACTGAGAGAAGAGGACAGGTCTGCAGTTGATTACACGGGATTTTTCAGGTAAAGTGAGAAACATTCCCCGCAACCCAAGGTTTGATTCTGTAACATTTCTGTTGAGAACAGAGGAGGAAAATGTACGCGAGGCCCACCCAGAAAAACACTGTACAAAACACCAATCAGCAGAAAAGCAGCGGTTTATAAAATAAAGCCCCTTTGAGTGCATAACAGCTGCTCTTCAGCAGTATGGCTGAAAGAAACCTGGGCCAGCAATCCAGATTATATAGAAACATTATGTTCCAAGCTCTGGGGATACAGTTAGACCAAATTAACAGTAAGAGCCAGGAACGTACCAATTAGAAAAAAGCATTGTATGTGCACACAAACAACGGTTGACGAGCCAGTCTTTAACCACCTCACCTCAATCTTCTGGCTGAGCCGCAGAGCAGAAAAGTAAAGTATGCCTACAAAATCACCTCTACAGGAGATTACACACGCTCCAACCCCCAGAACATCGCACATCCATGGAGGATACAATTGTACCACACACACAATGTATGCCAAGCTCTGGCAAACTGAACTGCGAGACATTAATCTCAGCACAAAGAGAATAAAAACCTGATTCAATGAAAATTACACTTGTACTCCTTGGTAGCTGTGCTCTTGCTACACCTGGAAGAAAAAGCTGTTATCTAGCTGTGAAAAGGAGGAGAGGCCTTTGATTTAACAAGTTTATTAAATAAAACCCACCATGGAGGTCTTCGGGATCTTCTTGCAATAACTTATGGAAGACTTTGATGACAAGAGTTGATGCAGAACCAAGACGACAACCACACCTGTGTATCTCAAGGAGGTGCTTACAGAGCACGCTCTGCACCCCACACAATTTTCAAGGCAATATTTACAGCCCCTCAAAATCGAGTGAGTGGCTCAAGATGCAGAAGCAGGTGACAACGTACAGAGTACATGGCCAAGCACCAAGTTTGCCCCCAAAGGCTGGATACTTGCAGGCCACGGATGCTGCACTCCTCTCTACTGCATCCTGTAAGAGGAGCTGAAGGGATTCATGTCAGCTTTTTCAGACAGCACTGCTTAAACACGTTTTTAATCTGACAATTGCATCGAGTCAGTGGAACGGAGAAAGGAGAGCCAGGACTTCACTCCAGGTGACACCCTCACTCAGGACATGAAGCAGGGGCATTTTGAACTTCAACAGCAACAGCTGTCAGCATGTTGGGCATAGGGACAATGGAAAAATTAGCAGCAGCAAGCAACAGACACTCCCACCTGATCACCCTCCATATTTAAACAGTGGCAAAGCTGCTATTGCTTCTAGCATCCAGACTCTGCCTTCCCAGAAACAAATAATTACTTTCAGGGTAAAACACTCTGGCATGGACCCTTTGTCTTGCTACGAGCTGTGACTGGTGGGACAGGTGGCCTGGCCCGACAACACAGGACATCTTTAAAGCCTAGCGTTTTTCAGCATCCAGATGGGAATTTGGCATTGCTCCACCCACTCAGCTCTAGAGACCTAGCCATACTACCGCCATCTGAAATCCACAGTGTGTATGAACACTCACCAGCTCAGCAAGCCTCGGCAAGCACACCTCCCTACTTCCACTGCAACCAGCAGCCTTGAATGTGAGACGCCACTTTTAAGTTACTAACTAAACAAAGATCAGAACTGTTCACCCTCAGAAGCTTTTCAAGTTTTTCTCCTGATACAAGTCCTCCTTGCTTTAGATCACTGGGGAATGGGTCAAATGCTCGTCTGAGAAGTGGAACAGGCGCTCACATATTAAACCTGCTACAGCTCAGGAAAAAGTCTACCTACATACTCTGCAGAAGTCTTAATTCTGTCGTGCTGATCTGCCTGAAAAAAATATTCTCAAGACACCACATACAAAAGCAGTACAAGAACAGTTAGTGGAAAGATAGGTTATCCAGGGCCCATACTTACATTCCCACCTCCAGGGACATGCTTAATATTGTCCTTGGAACCACACTTGGACTGAACATGGCTGTAGTTCGCTTTTTTGGAGACTATCTGGACCTGGAGTGTTACAGAATGGAAAAACGACACAAGGGAAGAGGACTGGTTAGAATTGTCATACGGCAGACTGGAGTCATGCTGCGACGTGATGGATAAACAAAGAGCTGTGTTAAACTTCAACCCAACTTCAGTATTAGGTGTGAAAGAACTGGAGAGAGAGAGAGAGAGAGAGAGTGAACAAAGGATAGAGGCAGAGCACAGCTAAGCAGACAGTAGTAGTAGTGACAGCTTTAGTGCTATTATGGAGGACAATGTTTTCTGAGCGCAATGTACAGACCAGCGTTCCAAGAGTGCCTGACTGCAGCTCCCCACGTGGAGATCAACAACAAGTCTCTCGCAATGACTTCCTCAAGGGATGCTCAGCCATGCATTGCAGCACTGAGAACTGGCATGGTCTTCTCCGTTCCTTCACTCGCACACTTTCACCTTGTTGAGCCAAGTCGCTGCCTCTGACAACCTACCAACTGGTTAGTCTCTGCAGTTTCAAACCTTTCCAGTTTCCTGGGGAATGACTCAAACATTGGACAATGCATCTGAAAACCTCTCAGCAGTAAAGCCTAATCCTGAAAGCAATGACTACATGGAAGGGTGTCAAACCACCAATTTAGTTTAATTGGCACCAGGTCTGATGCTAGCCAGATACAGGAGAAACAGATTATCTAACACACAAACAATTCCAGACCCATTAAGCACACGAAAAAGCTAAGGCTATGAGCCCTCAAAAGCTAAGGGAATGCTACCACTCTATTCTTAAAAAACCAATCCTGTAATGGTAAGTCCCCGAGTTCAGTCCTAGAAGTTACTGACTGTACAGCAGTCAGAAACACCAAAGGTACAACAAGATAAATTAAAAAGAGGCTGAAAGCTTTACCGCTTACAGCACTTTGTTTTTGGACACCGAAGATGCCACCAGTAGCTAGAACCATCAACAGATTCATAGTTTCAGAAGGTTTTTCAAAGGGTACTTGCTGATTTAGGTAGATTGGATTTAGTGCAACAAGAAGCCTCAAATGTATCCTGCCGTGAAAACTTACCAGTTTGCTCACTCTAATTTTGTGGAACAAAACATTTAAAAGCAAGATCAACGCCATCTTCTCTTTCTATATCCATCCAGCCATCCGTCTAGTCTACCTGATAGTGTATCAGAAGCTAGCACCAGCTCACAAAAACCACACTTTCACTGCCAGGCCTCCTCTTCTCTAGTCCTTCCCCCACAGGTCATATGCTAGAATACGACTTCATGACAGAATTTCAGGATAGAAAGCCAATAACTAGTGGTGAGGGGTTAAAAACAATACTGGTGAAACCCGGGGCGGCCCTAGACTAGCTGACAGCAACTGGAGCCCTAGGCGAACCATGCAATCGGCGTCCCCACCTCCAAACCCCTCAATGATCTTGCGCCACCATTTGGCACCCCATTTAACTTGGCGCCCTAGGCGACCGCCTAGTTTTCCTATATGGATGGGCCGCCCCTGGGTGAAACTAGGCCTGGGCAGCTAAAGGGATGCCGGTAGGTCACCAGTTCTCAATTTTTTTGGTTGAAAGTGCCAGGACCTTAGCTCCTTCTTTCTAATCCCAAAATGGCAGCATCCACAGAGAAGGGAGGTTTTCCTCAGAGAGGACCAGCCCATCAAAAAGGAAAGGCAGAGGATGCCACTCCAGCAACGTGGAAGTCAGGTTCTGAAAAGCTATTTGCGGAGTCACAAGGAATACACCCGACTGCATTTTACTGGCAGTGTCCCAGGAAAGATGTGGAAACGGTGCGCGTGGGCAGGTGGGGGGCAGGGAACAGTGACGCAGACAAGAGAAAGCAAAACAACTAAATAGAAGGGAAAGTGACTCAAGTGGAAAAAAGTTTTCCTTTCATCTTCCAAGGATAAAAGACTGAAACAAAACTCACTTTCCCATTAGGCTGCTTTTGTGCACCCTCTTTTGTTATAGTTGTTTTAGTAGTAGCCATTTTAGAGACTGCATTGGGTTCAGACTTTCGCACAGCACCGGCTGATTCTGGTTTTTTCTCTACTTTAGCCTATATGGAGACAAATGGAGGATGATTTTAACCATGAGAATCAAAGTAAACGATGGGAGAAAATGATAGCGTTCAAATCAACGACCAAGACAGAGTCAGCGGACTGGACAAGCCAGAGCGATCTCTTTAGAGCTCAACACATTAAAATAGCGAGGCAGTGTGAGATCTCAGATCTGGGACTGGTCAAGCAGAAGGCACGGTCTTACTCAGAGAAGTGAAATGCTCGGAAAAAATCCCTTCATGAATCAGAATTGTAGGGCTCCTTAATGGGGTAGGTGGTCACGGCTCCGTGGAAGAATCATGCTCTTCACAACTGAACACTTGTACCAAATTGTGCCCTAACTGCTGAGCCCGTGCTATAGTTTTTTTAGCTCCATAGGTTTAGCTGGAGATTTCCCTCCCACCGGTAAAATGTTACTACCGCAGGCGTTCTGCTAGATGTGTCTGCATTTTATTTCCATTACTCATCGCCCAGAGCACCTCCGCTTGATTCATGTGGTAAATTATGCTGAGTACAGGGGTGAAGACACATGACTCATCGTATGTATTAAGGGTTAGTCAATCTAGATGGGTGCAAAAGCAAAAAGTTGCACTTAGTTCAACATGAGGATTTGTTGTTTTCGAAAAATGCAGCGTCTGCCTGAGAGGCACCACTTTTCGGTCGATTTCTTACTTTGTAACCAATGCTCATCACCAACGGTGAGTGCACCCACGGCTAATTTTTTTATTTAAAGATAAAGGTTTCTGTTCCCTGCTGACCCAATTAACACAGCAGTAAAACAGGCAACACTTCAAAGCCATTCTTCTTTGGAGAGGGTCCTAACAAACAGAAGCAACTTTAAAAGCCCTGCAAAAAACACAAGCCTCTTTAACACACACACTATCAGGCATTACTGATGTTATGAAATGGAAATGGTACAATAAAACGAGGGAAGGTCTCCTGTACCGCTAGAACCAACAGCCCTCAAGTCTAGGCAGAACATTTCCATGCCTCTACAATTCTTACACAGTCTTTGATCCGATTTCTGAAGGACCTTAATGGTGTTTAGTGAAGTTCTATCTAGTCTCAACTTGCGTTCAATTTGAGAGCACTCCTCCCCTGGTTCTCACTTCCAGGGCTCCAGCCAGCTCTGGCTTACCCTGTTTGGATCCTTCTCCCTCTCTAGACGCTGGCACAGCTTTCCTTACATGGCCTGACATTCTCGGTCAGTACTTAGCCATCCACCTTCAGTGTACCCCCCTGCATACTTCCAGCAGCACTCTCTGGGCTTCTTGGCTCTGGAAACAGGTCACGTCCTTCTACCGTTCTAACATGCAGGACTTTACACAACTTGGTGGTACCTTATTTTTCAAGTAGGTGATGTGGTTTATGGTACACCCCAATGCAGCTCACGACTGCCCTTAGGATTAGTGCCTTTCAGAGACTAAGGCTCCCACTAAAAAGTGCTTCTCCACGGTTACAGAGATCAGAATGGAAAATCAGTTTCAGAATGGAAACCACTCCTCTGTATTGAAAGGAAAGGTGCTGCAGTTCACTCCATTTTACACAAAGTAAAGCCCCTGGCCAAAGGCAAGTTGCTAATTCAATACACCATCAGAGTTGGGGAGTAGGTGTCATCTGATGATAGCTTCCCATTTCTACCTCTAGAAGATGGACGGAAATGTCAATTTTGTCTTCGGATGAAAAATGAATACATGTTAATCAGTCTAATGGGTGACCCTTACAAGGAACTCCACGGAAACAGACCAAGGCTTTTCTCATTCAGAGAAGCACACGGGAAAAATTAATGAGCACCTCTGCATTGAATGAAACAACATGCTACCCACTCCTTAAACTGGGGCATCTGCTTTTTCCCATGGCAGTGCTCAGTCCATCCCCCTCTTCCTCAGTTATCTGTCTGTGGCCACCAGAGGGGGTCCTACGACTAGCACATGCGGCCCCCCTCCACCTCTGCTTGAGGTGATAACCTTTGCAGGAGAGATGTAGGTCCCGGGACTTGCTCCTTAATCCAGACTGTCTGTGTAGTGGCACATTACTTATCTGCTGTACAATTCAGCAGACCTAAATCCTCTGCTCAAACAGATCGTCTGACATGTAAATGCGCTTGGTGGTGTCACACAAGCTGGTCTCCATATCAGGAGTGTGCCTCTGTTTCTCCATGGCAAAGAGCTGAGGAATTCTGTTCATATTCCATACTCTTCCGTGCAACATTTTAAAGCGTACTTCTCTATATGCTAATGGTGCTTCCTTGCAATTGCCTTGTGCACATGGGGAACCCAGAAGGAGCTCTGCAGAGTCTGAATACGGGAAGGCAGTGAGCACAGAGTAACTGAAAGCAGTAAGGACCAACAATGGCTCTTAAGTGCAGGTGAGCAGTCCTAGGAACCAACTGAGGAGACTTACCCTTCCTCCACCAGGCTGATGTTTAATGTTATCTGTGGATCCGATTTTAGATCGTATGTTCTTCAGGTCCGGGGCAGACACGCTGCTGGCTGGGCGAGGCGGCTTGGCAACAGGGCTGGTTTTAAGTGGTGCTTTAAATGTTGATGGTATTTTAGCTTCTGGAGTTACGCGCAAAGCTGTGGTGGGTCTGGCTGCAGCTGGCTTGGGTTTGGGGCGGCTGGTGGTTACTCCCGGTGAGGCAGGAGTACCTGGGGTGGTAGCCGTAGGGGTGGTGGCACTGCTTTTCGAAGCGCTTGCAGGAGCACTCTTTGGGCGGCTCAGATCTGCTGCAATAATCATGGCAGAAAGGGAAGACTGAGTAAATAATCACCTCAAGCAGGCAGATACCCAACTGGAAAGATACACAATAGCGCGTTGATTACACAGTTCTGCAGTCAAGTAGAAAAGCATTTAGATGCAAGAACCGAAGGAGGTTACCTGATGGTGACTTCATGGGGGTCTTCTTAGCATCTGCAAGCTTTGTTTCAGTCTTGATAGCTAAAAAGTACAAAAGCTGTCAAACTTTTCTGCATTTTTTCATTGTGAACAGATGCATTGGTGCTCCTGGAAGCGAAAGCCAATGCACAGACTGATCCTTTGGGCATGCTAGCATAGCTTCTACGAGTGGCCAGGCATTCTTTGCTGCTCCTTAGCTATCAGCTCCTTCTGCAATGTATACTTGTCCTTTTTTGGATCTCACGACTGCCACTCATTTTAGGGTTACTTTCTTTCCTGCTATTTAGAGGGAAACATCAAAGCATCACATCACATCAACTGCTCCCCATGCCTGGCTGATCTTGCCTTCATTACAAGAGTGTCATCTTATTTCATGAGATATGGAACAACTTGCCTCCTTCACAGGGAGAATCAATCACACAGAGAAAAATTTCAGAGAAGACTGAGAAAGTTAACAGGGCTAGGCCTCAGGATGGTGAGTGAGAGCTACTTTGTTTTTATTCATCTTTATACAATGGTTTTCCTATCTCTTTCAGCAATTGCTTGCTGGGGACATTCAACTGATATCTTTCATGACTCCAGCTCTCTGCTTTACTTCCATCAATTTGGGGCCTTGTCTCAACTGTCTCAATTGAATACCAAATACAAAAATGCATCCTTATTTATAAATTAATGGAGATTGCCTATCTCCTAGAACTGGAAGGGACCTTGAAAGGTCACCGAGTCCAGTCCCCTGCCTTCACAGCAGGACCAAGTACCATCCCTGACCATTTTTTTTTGCCCTAAATCCCTAAATGGCCTCTGCAAGGATTGAACTCACAACCTTGGGTTTAGCAGGCCAATGCTCAAACCACTGAGCTACCCCTCCCCCACAGGGATTTATTTATCCTTATTGGCAAACGTATTTATCTATAAACTTTGGCCTCATCTCTTACCTGATGATAATTTTACTGGATGGTTTTCTGATAAGAAGTTGTTGCACGCAATACAAGGTAACTATTCTGAACCTCATGATGACAGATAAAAATGAATTATTCAAGAGACTGGAAGTTCGTGGTTGCCTAGGGACCAGTGATCATGACCTGATTACATTCAATATAGACAAACAAAAGACAGACCCACGAGGTAATAGATATATTTAGTGCTTTAAAAGAGCTAATTTCTAAAAGTTAAGGAAACTTATGAGACAAACTGAGAGGGAAGAAAAATTTTGAAACAGAAAAAAGTAAATGAAAATTGGGAATTCTTTAAGATACGGTAATTAGATGTCCAAAAACCCATAGAACTCCAACAACAACAGAGGACAACTTTGACTTACAGCCCACCCTCAGGTGGTAAATTGAAATGAACAATTAGAAACCATACCAAAAAAAGACACTAATCAACAGAATAAATTAGAAGTTAGGAAGTACAGAAGATTGATAAGAGACACTAAAGACATTAGGGAAATTCCATGGTGGGCAGGGCTACGGAAAATAAGGAGGTGGGATTTTTTGTTATTAGTATGATCAGGCATAAAAATAATAGCCGTGGTATAGGCCCATTACTAGATGTCTCTAGTAACATTGTTAACGATGCAGAAAAGGCAGTGTTCGATAACTATTTCTGTTCTGTATCTAGAAAGAGGCAGGATAAGGTACTCCTATCACATGAAGTTGAAACATTTTCCAATCCATTAATAATCAAGAAAGATGTTAAATAACATTTTTAAGTTAACAGGTCTGGAGAACTTGCGACCAAGAGTCCCAATAGTTGCCTACAAAGATCACTGCTCTGCAGTTGCTCATTTTTAAATGACCATGGAGTCCAAGGGAAATCCCAAAAGACTGGAAGAGTGGTAATGCTGTGGAAATCTTTGAAAAGAACCAGCAGGGTGGCAGGGCAACTGTAGAGTTGTTTAGTCCTGTCACCAATCCCAAGCAAAATAGTAGAAAAGGTCCATAAAGGACTCTATAGGCAAAGAATGAAAGGATCTGAATACGAATAATTCCAGTCAATATGGTTTGGTGGAAAATAGATCTTGTCAAATGCACCTGATTTCACTCCTGATGAAATTACTAGTTTGACTGACACAGGTAATTGCATTGATGTAGCAGACTTTTCTTAAGGCATTTGATTTACTATCACGTGGTATTCTGATTAAAAATGGGCACGATGCAAAAATCAAGAAAACACAAATTCATTGGATTAAGAAGTGGCTAACTGAGAAAGCAGAAATGAGGAATCGTCTTCACTGAACAGGAGTTTCAGAGGTAGCCATGTTTAGCAGTTTCATGTTGCAGCCTGTTTTTGAAGTTTTTCTGCTTGAGAATGGCAACTTTAAAATTTAACCAGGGAGGTTAAAATGTTCTCCCACTGGTTTTTGTATGTTATCGTTCTTGATGTCTGATTTGTTCCCATTTAGTCTGTTGAGCAGAGACAGTCTGGTTTGTGCAAAGTACATGGCAGAGGAGCATATATGGCCCATGATGGCATAGATCACATTAACAGATGTGCAGGTGAACACGTCTTTGACGGCATGGATGATGTGGTTAGGTTCTATGATGGTGTCACAAAGGAAGAGGTGTGAACAGTTGGTAAACATAACAAAATTGTTAGTCTTTAAGGTGACACTGGACTTTTTTTTTTTTTTTTAAACTGAGTAGGAGTGTCTCTACTAGGGTTCCACGGGGCCCGGTACTAGGCCCAGTGCTATTCAACGTGTTCAGCAGTGATCTGGAAGTAAATATAAAATCACTGCTGACAACATTTGCCAATGACAGACTGACAGTAGTAACTGATGAGGACTAGAAAGTCAGGCAGAGTTATCTGGATTGTTTGGCAAGATGGGGGCACGTTCAGTCAAAATGTGTTTTAATATAGCTAAAGGCAAAATTACCCATCTAAGAACAAGGATCGCAGGCCAGACCTACAGACAGGGGGACTGCTGGCTCTGAAAAGAATTTAGAGGTCATAGTAGATGAGTAACACAATATATTCCCAGTGTGATGCTTTGGCAAAAGGCGAATATGATCCTTGGATGAATAAATAGGAGAATAATGAGTAGAGGTAGGGAGGGCACAGAAAACAGCCAAAAAAATCATTTGATGGCTGGAGAAAATGCCTTATAGCGAGAGACTTAAAGAGCTCAATCTGTTTAGCTTATTAACAAGACAACTAAGAAGTGAGTTGATTACAAGTCCCTTCACAGGGAGAACATACCAAATATTAAGGGCACTTTAATCTAGCAAAGAAAGGCAGAACAAGAAGCAATGTGTGGAAGCTAAAGCCAGACAAATTCAATTAGAAAAAGGCTCACATTTTTAACAGGGATTGTGATTAACTATTGGCGCAAACTACAAAGAGGAATGAGGGGTTTCCCATTTTTGGTGTCTTCAGATCAATACCAGATATCTTTCTGGAAGAGAAGCTTTAGCCAAATACAAGTTATACTTCACTTAATGAAAAGGTAACGGTGAAAATTAGATGGCCTGTGATGGGCTTGGAAATAGTAGATGCGTATCAGTAAATGTTGGTGAATGACATTTTCATTGTACACATACAAGCCAACAGAAATATTTCCATTGATAAATTTACAGCTAGGGAAAATTTTAAAAATGCTGATGATGAACTTAGATGTAATGGTATTTATTTGATTATTTTGGCATGTGATATTCACAGTTTGTGTTTTAGACAGTGAAAATTTAAATAGACAAATAAATAAATGCTTAAAAAAAAAAACTTCCGTTAATGACTGTTGAAGTTACCATAAAAAAAAAATCTAATTCTGCCAAGCCTACATATACAGGCTGGATCATTTAATGGTCCCTTCTAGTCTCAGACTCTGAATTTATAAACCTTGAATTTTCTGTTCCCTGTGCATATGCATCTGCCTACCACCACCTCCACAATACTGCTAATTGTACCTAGAGCCCTGCAAGCCTGCAGATATCCGTTTTGTATGCACGGGTGTGGATGAGGAGATCTGCAGCTCATTTTTACAGGTATGTATGTGGATACAAACTTTGTATCTGTGCAGGGCTCTAGTTGTACCACTGCTTTAACTCCATCTCTCCTAAACGTCTCATTACTGCCTCAGAATTCGTTTTCGCACGTATCTTCCCCTTTAGTCTCTCCAAACTCCAAGTCCATGAACTCCAGTAGATGCACAATGCTGTATATTCTCTCCCATCAAACCCTTCACCCCAGCTCTACCCTCCACCTTTGCAAATTTTCCTGTTAGTTTCCAGATGCAGATCAAAAGTACTCAAAACACCCACACCATTCAGACATGCAGACACCAACGGCTCATGGATTTGCTCCCGGTGTCCAGCAGACCAGGGACCCCGCCGGGAACCCGCCGCTGCTGCGGGTTTGCTCCCGGTGCCCCTGGTCTGCTGGAGACGGTCCCCAGCAGACCAGGGGCACCGGGAGCAGCTTTTCTCGCCCCGGAGCTCGAGGTGGCTGACCGCTGCCTGTGAGCTCCGGGGCGAGAAAGCCCCGTTCGTAAGTGCGGATCCGACATAAGTCGGATGCGTGTAAGTCGGGGACTGCCTGTACCGTTAAGCTTCTAAATCATGGGAGATGAACATGGCAATTCGCACCTCATACAGCTCAAGCAGTCCTCAGCATTTGCAGCCCAAAACGTGAGCATTTTATTTGCAACGAAAAAGTAGCCGCATTATTTAGTGGAAGCCTAAATGTGACAAACTGATGGACAAGCATGGAATTTGCTGCTTATTGCCTCCGTTCAAACTGGTACTCTCAGCTGCAAGACATGGCTGCAATTCTGCAAATTAATCCAAATACGAACATTTTAACACAAGCTGGCACCAGTTTAGACAGCAAAGGTGCTCATTCTGAACTTCACAGGGCAATGCTTACATGTTGGCCGTTTGGGTGGGGAAGCAGCAGTGTTTCTTGGACCGGCGGCTGTTGTAACCGGAGATGCTGTCGTCGTCTTGGGCGTGGTGGGGCTTCCCTTTGCAGCAGCTCGAGGTGTCGTGGCAGACAGTGGCTTTGAAACTGAGGTCCGTTTTTCTGGGCTCTTTGCATCTGTTACCTGATAACGAAAGGCCACACTGAAACCGTGGTCCATTTACAAACATGACTCAAGAAATAGCTGAAAGAGTTTGGAAAGCACTGATACTCCTTTTGAAAACTGCTGAAGCACAACTTTTTGGAGACTTAACTACAAAAGTTCTGTAACACTGACATTATAAAACCAATGTCCTATTGACATGAAAACCTGAGGCTGGTTATATTTAATGAAGGACACATGGGACTGTGAGGCTGGTGCACCTAAAATTCATTAGTATCTGGGAAGCTCCACCAGATTCCCGGCTGATAGGAGTAGTCCATTCGGACACTAACAACATACTTATTTTGCCTCCACTGTTCTTTTTCAGTCACTAGCTCCCTAGCATCATGTCTCTAAGCTCTGGAAGAGGAAGCTATTTAATTACAAGCCAAGATGCTTTCCAGGCTAAAAAGGCATTTGGCAGATCATCTGGAACACAATATATTAATCAATTTATGAACTGATTCATAAGGAAAATAGAGAATGGTCCATTCCTTCCTAGAAGACTAAACAGATGGACAACTTGACTGCAACATCCACAGAAACTGGAAATAATTTCGTATTGGGATTTTAGACAAGTAACTATGGAAGGGGGAAATGAAAGTAGGATTACTTTCTCTAAAAAAGCAGTATTTCAATCAGAATATATATTGGCTTTGTTCAGCCAGACACATTTATTTGCTTTTTTGTAACCACCTGTTCGGGGGCACTCAGACACAATCCTTTAAATCTGCGTTTGACAAGTAAGGCTTTAAACATACTGACGAATGTAAAGAGTTACAGCTGACGTTTATTTTTAATATTCCTTTGCAGTTTTTGTACTACTACATGAGAAAAAACACGCAAAGTTATAAACAAAAATGTCTTGCTTCAAATTGGATGTAAATGTAATAGTTGATTCCATTTAAACATCTAGGGTGTGTCTACACTACAAAGTTAATTCGAACTAACAGACGTTAGTTCGAATTAACTTTGATAGGCGCTACACATACAAACCGCTAGTTCGAACTTAATTCGAACTAGCAGCGCACTTAATTTGAACTAGGTAAACCTCATTCTACGAGGACTAACGCCTAGTTCGAATTAAGGGCAGTGTGGCCACTTAATTCGAACTAGCGGGAGGCTAGCCCTCCCCAGCTTTCGCTGGTGGCCACTCTGGGCACCACCAGGGAAACTCGTATGCCCCCCTCCCGGCCCCGGAGCCCTTAAAGGGGCACAGGCTGGCTACGGTGCCAGGTGCAAGCCTGCCAGCACCCAGCCAACAGACCCTGCACCTGACACGGCACGAACCAGCCACCCGCTGCCACCCAGCCCTCTGCCTCTTCCCGGGACCAGGCTGGCGGCTCCCAGGAGCCTGCCCAGGTCTGCAAGAGGTGGGCGCCCACCTGGTCTAGTGCAGAGATCGTGGACCTCATCCACGACCTCCGCACTACGCACAGGATAGTGGCCGTCTAGGGCAGGAGAACTGCCAGCCTGGCCACCCAGAAGCAGGTTTGCATGAAAATCAGGGTGGTCCAGTGAGACCCCCGACCCTGAGCTTAGAATGGCCGTACTGGGTCAGACCAAAAGTCCATCTAGCCCAGTAGCCTGTCTGCCGACAGTGGCCAACACTAGGGACCCTGGAGGGGATGGATCGAAACAATGACCAAGCCATTTGTCTCCAAGCCATCCATCTCCAGCCTTCCACAAACAGAGGCCAGGGACACCATTTCTACCCCCTGGCTAATACCACTCCATGGACTCAACCTCCATGGAGGTTTATCTAACTTCTCTTTAAACTCTGTTCTAGTTCTAGCCTTCACAGCCTCCTGCAGCAAGGAGTTCCACAGGTTGATTATTTGCTTTGTGAAGAAGAACTTTCTGTTATTAGTTTGAAGCCTGCTACCCATTCATTTCATTTGGTGTCCTCTAGTCCTTCTATTATGGGAACTAATGAAGAACTTTTCTTTATGCACCCTCTCCACACCACTCATGCTTTTATAGACCTCTATCATATCCCCCCCTCAGTCTCCTCTTTTCTAAGCTGAAAAGTCCCAGTCTCTTTAGCCTCTCTTCATATGGGACCTGTTCCCAACCCCTTATTTTAGTTGCCCTCCCCTCTCCCACCCTCTCTCTTCCCCTCTCCCACCTCCTTTTCCCAGTCTCCCCGAGTTTTGTAAAATAAAGAGAGTTTCTATTTTTGACCACACGTGTCCTTTATTTTGTATATCAGAAAGAGGGGCTAGGGAGGGGTAAGAGGAAGGAGGTGAGGGAGGAATGGGGTACGAGCCCCCGATGGGGAGGACTGGAGTGGCTCTGCAGGCTCCTCAGGGTTGAAGCTCTCCTGCAGCCCTCCGATTGACCTCCCCCCCCCCCCGGATGGCAGCTTGCGGCAAGTGCAGCCGGGCTGATGGCCGAGTGCTGTGATGTGCCGAGTGTGGGCACTCTGGGCACTCCAAGCCAGGACTGCTTTGCAGGCGGGGAACCCCTGAGAACTGTCTGTCCAGGGTGGGGGTCGGGACCCTTTAAGCACAGCCCTCGGCTAGCCTGAGACAGCAGCTCCACGCTCTAAGTCCTAATCTGATGCCCTGCCGGCACTGCTTCCGGCCAGCCTTAACCTCGGTTCAGGGTCCATTCAATGTGGACATGCTAGTTCGAATTAGCAAAATGCTAATTCGAACTAGTTTTTAGGTCTAGATGCACTAATTCGAATTAGCTTAGTTCGAATTAACTAATTCGAATAAAGTTAGTTCGAATTAGTGCTGTAGTGTAGACATACCCCTAGAGATGATGCAGTGAAAGGTAAAATAAAGAATTTTATTTTCCAAGTTGAGTGAGGAGCAGAAAGTTCATTAGATTTTCAAATTGCTCCACTTCAACGATTGCTGATGGAATGACAAACAAGATTTTTTTTTAAACAGTTGTATTTTGTCAGTGTCTCTTTATAAGTCTGGTATTCTACAATACCAAATACACACTTGCACAACCCACTTGCAGGTCACAATCAGTGTGGGGAACATTGAAGACAGGCTTCCAATTCTCTATGCTGAGTGCTTATATTCTTCTTCAGCTCTACGATATGATGCTTTAGAGTTGTCTGGTGCTTGAACGACTACAGTCTACAAACGGTGAGCATTTACTGGGCAGATGGATAATCGTCCACAAACACCATTAGGGTATATCTATGGGGCAGGGATGGGTCATTCCTGCTGCTTATCTCAGGAGAGTGTTGGTAGGCCATTCTTCAGGGCGTTTATTTGAGAAGACACCGGAGAAGATTTCACAGAACTATGAATGGAAGCAGCTCTATTCGGTCATCTAGTCTATACCGTCATTTGTGTCACAACTGATATTACCTAAGAGATGGGTGTTTAGTCTGTGTTCTTGAAGAGATCCAATGACTGTAGATTTTCACAACCTGTATTGGCAGCTTCTTTCAGTCCCTTATTAACTATCTTCTATGAAGTTGCATAATATTTAAGATGACTTTTCCCAGCTATAACTTAAACCCAGCTATAATTGCAATAGTCTCTGCTTTGCCTTGTTAGATTGTAGCTATGCTCTACCTTTTCCCTCCTCCCCCCATACTCCAGTAGTTTTATTTACCTAGTGTTTTATCAGTTTTTCTTGTTGACTTATATTTTGTCTAACTTTTTTGTACAGAATTTGGGATTTAACATTAACATTAAGTTCCCAATCCAATCCCATTAAGTCAACAATTCTCTGAAGTATATCATAAAGAACAAGGTTATAAGCTTTTGCTTTAAATGCAAAACAAATAAAGAATTTTCTTGAGCACCTTTTAGTAGTTCAAGAAAATAACCACCAACCCCAGAGGCAAGTTTCAACCCTCTCTGGCTCTTCCTGTCCCATCGTGCCAAAATACACCTATTGCTTAGATCCATGGAGGCAGATTCCTCTGCCCCTGCAGCTCTGATAGTAAGCTCAGGGCTTTCATCCTCTTGTCGCATTGTTGTCTCTAGAACTATACTATCAGTGATTCCTACTGACTGCTGCTAGTCAGAGAAAAGTTACCTCGATTTTAGTCTACAAGTCCTTGGAGCCTCAATATGGAAATGAAATAGTCTCGCTTACCTTTGGTTTAGTGTCTTTAGGAGTTAAAGTGGAGGGACGTGTAGTACTGGTGGGTGGGCGTTTGGGAGTGGTGGCCGAAGTAGGACCTGCGGTAGGGCTGGTGGGTTTTTTGTTTTGGCCAGGTGTGGCAGAAGCTGGCCGCTTGGGGCTTGTAGTGGACAGTGGCTTGGTTTTCGCTGCTGCAGGTTTTGCTGATGGTGTGGAAGCTGAAGGCTTTACATTTTTCAAAAAGCAACATCCAATGTAAACAAACAGACAAAAAGAAAAAAACAGCGCATTGTAAACAAAAATGTTAAGCAGCAAGGAACATAAAATGCTATTCAGAGGAAATAAAAACATTAAGCATCCTGTTTTCTGAGCATAGGAAAAGAAAGGCTAGGAGCTGGTACGTAACACTGATGGAAAGTGATGTATTGCCAGTTTGACAGTTGAGGAAGAGCAACACTTTGACCAGGATTTTGCCCTCTGAAGTCAGTAGTTTTGATATTAAATTCAATGGGGGCACAATTTGGCCCAGCGACAGTGAAGGGTCCAGAAGGGAGTCAGAGGTGGCGTTTCAATTAATATCTGGAGTTCCTGGCATTTAGTCCAATGCTTAATGAACAGGACATTTGTCATATGTACACACATATTTTTGAGAGTTTTTAGAGAATTTGCGCACGTCTGTCGTCTGAGATCTGTTTGTTCAAGTCCTCCTAACCTGTAAACGCTAGGACCAACACATTTGGTAGGCAGCTTCCTCTAATCCTAACTTAAAGCAAGGCCAGGGTTGTGCCAGGAAAGCAGGATGACCCCTGGAAGTCGAATGATTTCCATAACATGGAATGGGAGGGAACTGACTGGAGGGACAAGACTTCACTTTGCCGGCCACCAGACCTGTAAGTGACCTCCCTGTCCCAATTGGGGTGTGTGTGTGTGTGGGGGGGGGGGGGACAGAGCCCTGCCCTCCAGGACTACTTCCATCACACCGCAGCACAACCCCCAAACAAAAGAAACCACTCCCTCCCCCCCCCCCAGGAGAGGCTGAGGCCTGGAATGGTGCCCCTCCCCTCAGGAGATGCTGGGGCCAGGAACCGCAGCCCAGCCTCAACCCAGCAGCAGGCCAGGAGAGGAGGCCACTGGAGGCCAGGACCAGCCCCATGGAGCCTGCCCCTCCCAGACCAGCTGGAGGCCGGGGAGCGGGGGAGGGGGGGGGAGGGGGGGGGGAACAGCTGCAGGCTCCCAGAGTCCCACCCCTGTGATCAGGCTGCAGGCCGGAGAGGGGGAGGGGGCCCTGTTGGAGTCCAGGGCCAACCCGCAGACTCAATGGAAGAGCCCCACTGGGACCAGATTGGAGATTGTTGTTTAAAATTTATTCCTCTGGATTCACCGGGGACAATATGAATGAAAGTAAAACCAAGGTCCTCCGGGAACGCCTCACCCCACTGACCGAGTGGGGCGGAGGCAGGCATTCACCAATACCGAGATTACTGCTTAAGCTCAAAACTCGAATAAAAGTTCTGGCTCAGACTCCACTGATTACTGCCACCTCCGAGGCAGAGACAATCTGTTCCTTGCCTAGCAGACTAGGAGTGCTACTGAAATGCAAACACATTTACAATAATGAAACTGCAGTTAGTCCTTCGTCTTACTACAGACACTATTAAGTGGGCCCAAATATGAATATTTTTGAAATGTCATTATGAAAATCTATTGTTCTCCCTACCACAGACATTGCTTAATATATTATTTTGCATTAAATTTAGCATAAATTTGCTGGGCTAAATCCAGTTTTAGTTAGATTTATCGAAGGCCAGTTTGTTTGTTACTTCACAATTGAATTACATTGTTCAGTGTTCAAATTAAATATTTCCCAGGAGCCACCAGCTCAGAAAACAGAACTGTCTCATCACAGCTTAAGAAGCAGGGAGTGAAGCAGGCAGGGGAAACCAGATCCACGGAGCAGAGTATAAAGAAGCCATGAAATAATGGCCCACCTACCTTTGCCTTTTTCTCAGGGCTTGGAGGAAGCTCTTTGTTTGGAGCTGCTGTGATGTCACTTCCTGTCACAGGCTCCACTGGTTTTAGCTCTTCTGGTTTTGCTGACCCCCCCCCAAAAAAAGAAAGTTCAAGTTCATTTGTTTACAAAATGCCGCTAATGGCATTGAAAGACAAATGCTGCACGGCTAAGGTTATATGATGGCTGTTCTGGAAAGGCTTTGGGAGTCAAAATGCTTTTTATGAGCCTTTCCAGAGATCATGAACTTCCCAGATACCCAAATGGATGAACTAGGGAAACTAGCAACCGACCCAATCAGCCATTATTAGCAGCCATAAAAACATTTTTTGTATTGTCTGTAAGAAAAATCATTGTCCAATAGGTTACTGGTTTCCTTGGACCAATTTCAATCCAGAGTATAAAACCCCAAAATATAAAACTACTCCTACACTGTCCCTGTTTTATATCCGTACTAGTGTGGTTCCTTTTAGTCACCCCAAATTGCAATTCCCCACATCCAAATTTTACACTATAATAAAGGAGATTCTGAGCAGCCAAAACAATTTGACCAAGATAGCAATAGAGGTTACAAAGGTAAAGTAGAGATGTTGCAATTACGTGTAGACATAAAATAAAGAGTACAGAAATGTATTAGTGTAGAAGCCGTTAGAGGTATCATGCTTCAGCATTGAGCGTTTCACAGCACAAAAGCCTTAATTTATGGGTTACAAAGTCAAGGGATGCAAGGATTTTGACTGTAATTTCTACATTTCTTCACCCTTCTCCCTCAAAAAGAATTCCCAGACATCAAAATTATATTTACTCTCTCAAAAGAAGTAGGACTATTGCTAAACGTGTCCCTGTCCACTTCCAAAAAATGTATCTGAAAACATGGTCCAAACACCAATGAAAGAAAAATCCCCCAAAAGAACCCAAGCAAAAACCTTTAAACAGCATCTTAATGATTTTTTTTTCTTCCCAAATCTTTTAACTTGGCCCAAAATTAAAAGACTTGACGCTCTGAAATAAAGTATAATAGAAAATTGCATTTACACTCTGTAATGCATTGAAACTAACGTCTGCTTCTCCATCACCAGGGTTTTTCAATATTAGAACGATAAGCAGAATCCACTACTACTGTGAAGAGATTTATTGTTGTACTTTGTGGTATCTGAACTCTATGAAACGTGTCTCACAAAACCTCTAAAGTTTACTCAACAGCATTTTTAAACAAGACAAACATTACATACTTCACTATGCAACAGCCTGTCATGTAGTATTTCCATGGCGAGGGACTACTGGAACCGATGTGCAATAAGTTGAACAATGAAGGGATCCCTTCCTAAGACACAGTCTCAAAAAACATGCACTCACAGGGCTATTTTTGCTCACCCAAAGCATGCTTAGTTTCTTACCTGCTTCTGTCAACTTGGCATTAACTCCAGAATGCTTACTGTTTTTTTCCCTCTCCCCCTATACTAATTACAGGCAGCTTTTCCGTGCATTCTATTTAGTTTTTCTCCTTCTCCCTAGCCCTGAACGACATTAAAGTTACAGAGCTGCAGTTTCTTTTCAAAACACAAAAATCTTTCCATAGAAAAACTGGCTCTGAAACAGATAGATGTGTTTATTTCTTACTGTAGGCCTGAGACCAGAACCATGGATCAGCTCACGTTCTAATAATCTGAGCGCCTAATTACTTTGTATAACTAAGCTAAGTTGTCCCTCCTCCCCCCAAGGAACTTCCACTAAATTCAATAATCCATTATATTTTTCCTTTAGTTTGGTAACTTTAATTGTAACAGCAGCACAGGAAATAATCATTGTCCACAATTCTGGGATTTGAACAGCACATTTCTGTTTATTGCATGGTTGAGTCTAACCAGCATTTATTCCACCTTGAAACTTATATCTAGAGAGAGTTTTATTTATTAACTCAGATTTGTACAAAATTACAATGGTCTTATAGAAACACACACACATCTCTACCTTCCTATGGCCTCTCTGGTACCACAAATCCCAAGATCCTCCACCAGTCAGCAATACATGTAACACCAGCTGCTTATCATTTCAGCTAATTCATCAGCCACACTGTATTTCTTAGTTGATGACAGCATTTGCACACTCCATGGACAGAACGCGAAGCTGTTTATTAAGGCACGGGCTTTGTCACCTAGTTGAATCCTATTCAGATGCATTCCTGATTAGCATCTTGCTGGCTTCAGAGTAAGAAAGGAACCCAATGAATTCCCTTTCTTTTGCAGACAGCTGTGTAATCCAAACCCACGGAAATAAGAATTGGACACTTTAAATGTTCTCAATACACCCAAAGCGTAAGCGGAACAGAAATTCTGAGACGATGTTAAAGTTCCAAAAACTAAACATTAACTTAAAGGGAAGAAAATCTTAATAGAATGCTGAAGTTTAAAAAAAAATCGTTCCACCAAGGAAAACTTGGGTATTTTACGGTGATCCAGCTACAATGTATTATCAAGGGAATAGAGCTACATTGGAGAATACCATTATTACATTGAGCTTTAGAAGGTAATTTGGGTAGATAATCATTAGTTATCTTATGTATGCAAGACTGGTGGGGTTTGGCAGCAATTTCTGCCCAAAGAGGGCCAACCAAGGGAAAAGCATTTCTGCAGGTGTCTCCTTTCTTGTTATAAATTCTGCTATGCGGGGAAGGGAGGTGAGGGGACCTCAAGGGACATCACATAGGCAGTTTTGTTTTACATTCTCTTTCTTTCATGTATTTAATTAACCACCCAACATGCTCATCAGTATATTTGCCTTCGTTCATCACTTAATTACTGGGTTACTCTCTTTTCAAACATGGAGCACAGCACTGCCTGGGAAGATTTGCTAGTTATAGGGAATATTAGGAAAAGCTGCCAAACCTTAATGAAATGTGTTCATTAGTTTGTAAGAATCATTGAGGAAACCTTTCAGTTTGCTTGCTCCTCCAGTCTCAGCAGTGAACCTACCAAAAGGTATTTCAAGGACATTGTTGTTCTACGCCACAAAGCAGCCTATTGCTACATTCTCCTGAGTAGAATTCTTCCTTTGTCTCCTCCAGCTCTTGCTTCTCACTGAGTTTGCTGATGGTGAAACAACTCAGCTCAGCTGATCCATCACAGAGAATCCAATTAATCCCTTTGGGGAAAAGTGAGAAGGGGATTTGAAGGAGAAAAAAGAAGGGCATTCCACATAATGACCTGGTACAGAGAAAATGACTTGTATACGGCTGGGATCAATTGTACTGGCCACATTGTTACTCCAAGTAACCATGGAAATGGGACTAATGGGTGAGATGCTGTAACGGCATTCTTCCTTTTCCCAAAACTAACCATTAATCCAGATGTAAATATAGGTGCATGGAAATTATCCATTTTTTATTATATTTCAATTTAAGATAGAACAATCTGACACTGACGAAGTGGGCCTTTGCTCACGAAAGCTTATGCTCCAATAAATCTGTTAGTCTATAAGGTGCCACTTTCTCATTGTTCTTGTAGATTCAGACTAACACAGCTACCCCTCTGATACTAATCTGACACTGCCTCTAGGAATATTAAAAAAAAAAAAAAAACTTTCCTACTGGAGCAAACTTCCTCAAACAAAGTTAACTTGAGACATCAAAGCCACTGAGAAATCCCAAACAAGAATTTTACACAACATTTCTCACGCCAATGCTTTATGTTCAAGGCTTTTATAAAGAAATCGACCCCAAAGGAAGTTTTTATTTCCAGAGTGACCTGGTGGAATAATGACAAGGAAATATTCTTAAAACACATCTACAAACCTGAATACAGTTATATCGCTGGAGTACATTGGTAGTTAGCTACATCCAAATCCCTGCTACAAGGTATCTGATGAGAACAACCCTCTCATGGAAGATATTGCCATGAATGAAAAAACTAGGACAGATACACACCATGCTTGTTTTCTTCTCTTTCCTGATCACAGTTTGAACGATAACCATGTTATGAAAGTTCACCCACCAGCACGTATCTAGATTGTCTCACTGCTTTGCTGATGTACATTTTATAGACCTAGAAAGTACATAAGAACGGCCGTACTGGGTCAGACCAAAGGTCCATCTAGCCCAGTAGCCTGCCTGCCGACAGTGGCCAGCACCAGGTGCCCCGGAGGGGGTGGACCGAAGACAATGATCAAGCGATTTGTCTCCTGCCATCCATCTCCAGCCTCTGACAAACAGAGGCCGGGGCACCATTCCTACCCCCTGGGTAATAGCCTTTTATGGACCTAACCTCCATGAAATTATCTAGCTTCTCTTTAAACTTTGTTATAGTCCTAGCCTTCACAGCCTCCTCTGGCAAGGAGTTCCACAGGTTGACTACACGCTGTGTGAAGAACTTTCTTTTATTAGTTTTAACCTGCTACCCATTAATTTCATTTGGTGTCCTCTAGTTCTTCTATTATGGGAACTAATACATAGTACAGGCTGCACCTCCCAAAACCGGAGCTTTCCGGTCCAGTGGACCCCAGACGTTCCTGGACCAGAGAACCTGGTAGCCTACTGGCAGGAGATCAATCCAGGTGGGGCTGGGTTGAAGCAGCGGGATGGGGCAGGGGCTGGCAGCAGCCCGACAGCCTGCAGAACTGGGACCAGGTCAGGACAGCCCCTGGGAGAACAGGATCGGCTGGTGACAGCACATGGCAGCATGCTGCTGGGGCCAGAGGCCCGGGTAGCCCGTGGAAGTGGGATGGGACGCATGATTGGAATGTTGGTGTGGAAGGGTACGGCTTGCTCAGGAAGGACAGACAGGGAAAAAAGGGAGATGGGGTTGCCTTGTATATTAAAAATGTACACACTTGGACTGAAGTGGAGATGAACGTAGGAGATAGCTGTGTAGAGAGTCTCTGGGTTAAGCTAAAAGGGGTAAAAAACGAGGGTGATATCATGCTAGGAGTCTACTACAGGCCACCTAGCCAGGTGGAAGAGGTGGATGAGGCCTTTTTTAAACAATTAACAAAACTATCCAAAGCCCAAGATTTGTTGGTGATGGGGGACTTCAACTATCCAGACATATGTTGGGAAACTAACACAGCGAGGCACAGGCTATCCAATAAGTTTCTGGACTGCATTGGAGGCAACTTTCTGTTTCAGAAGGTTGAAAAAGCTACCAGAGGAGAAGCTGTTCTGGATTTGGTTTTAACAAATAGGGAGGAACTAGTTGAGAACTTGAAAGTGGAAGACAGGATAGGGGACAGTGATCACGAAATAATAGAGTTCATGATCTTAAGGAAAGGTAGAAGGGAGACCAGCACAATTGAGGTAATGGATTTCAGGAAGGCAGATTTTGATAAGCTCAGAGAACTTGTAGGTAAGGTCCCATGGGAAGCAAGACTGAAGGGAAAAACAACTGAGGAGAGTTGGAAGTATTTCAAAGGGACTTTGTTAAGGGCCCAAAAGCAAACAATTCTGCTGTGTAGGAAAGACAGAAAATATGGCAAAAGACCAGCTTGGCTTAACAAGGAGATCTTGCATGATCTCAAAATAAAAAAGGAGTCATATAAAAAATGGAAACTAGGACAACTAACAAAGGATGAATATAGGCAAGCAACATGGGAATGCAGGGGCAAGATTAGAAAGGCAAAGGCACAAAATGAGATCAAACTAGCTACAGGCATAAAGGGAAACAAGAAGACCTTTTATAAATACATTAAAAGGAAGAGGAAGACCAAGGACAGGGTAGGCCCACTGTTTAGTGAGGAGGGAGAAGCAGTAACAGGGAACTTGGAAATGGCGGAGATGCTCAATGACTTCTTTGTTTCGGTCTTCACCGAGAAGTCTGGAGGTGTGCCTAACGTAGTGAATACAAGCAGAGAGAGGGTAAGTTTAGAAGATAGGATACACAAAGAACAAGTTAAAAATCACTTAGGAAAGTTAGATGTCAGCAAGTCACCAGGTCCTGATGAAATGCATCCCAGGATACTCAAGGAGCTGATAGAGGAGGTATCTGAGCCTTTAGCTATGATCTTTGAAAAATCATGGCAGACAGGGGAGATTCCAGAAGACTGGAAAAGGGCAAATATTGTGCCCATCTATAAAAAGGGGAATAAGAACAACCCAGGAAACTACAGACCGGTCAGTTTAACGTCTGTCCCAGGGAAGATAATGGAGCAGGTAATTAAGGAAATCCTATGCAAACACTTGGAAGGTAATAAAGTGATAGGGAATAGCCAGCATGGGTTTGTGAAGAACAAGTCATGCCAAACTAATCTGATAGCTTTCTTTGATAAGATAACGAGCCTTGTGGATAAGGGAGAAGCGGTGGATGTCATATACCTAGACTTTAGTAAGGCATTTGATATGGTCTCGCATGATATTCTTATTGATAAACTAGGCAAATATAACTTAGATAGGGCCACGATAAGGTGGGTGCATAATTGGCTGGATAACCGTAGTCAGAGAGTTGTTGTTAACGGTTCTAAATCCTGCTGGAAAGGGATAACAAGTGGAGTTCCTCAAGGGTCTGTTTTGGGACCCGTACTGTTCAATATCTTCATCAATGATGTAGATATTGGGATAGAGAGTACGCTTATTAAGTTTGCAGATGATACCAAACTGGGTGGGGTTGCAACTTCTTTGGAGGATAGGGACATAATTCAAAATGACCTTAGCAAGTTAGAGAAATGGTCAGAGGTAAACAGGATGAGGTTTAATAAAGAGAAATGCAAAGTGCTCCACTTAGGAAGGAACAATCAGTTCCATACATACAAGATGGGAAGCCACTGTCTAGGAAGGAGCATGGCGGAAAGGGATCTAGGGGTCATAGTGGACCACAAGTTGAATATGAGTCAACAGTGGGATGCTGTTGCAAAAAAAGCAAATATGATTCTAGGTTGTATCAACAGGTGTGTTGTAAGCAAAACTCGTGAAGTCATTCTGCCGCTCTACTCTGCACTAGTTAGGCCTCAGCTGGAGTACTGTGTCCAGTTCTGGGCGCCACATTTCAAGAAAGATGTGGAGAAATTGGAAAGGGTGCAGAGAAGAGCAACAAGAATGATTAAAGGTTTAGAGAACATGACCTATGAAGCCAGGCTTCATGAACTGGGCTTGTTTAGTTTGGAAAAAAGAAGATTAAGGGGGGACATGATAGCGGTTTTCAAATATCTAAAAGGGTATCACAAGGAGGAAGGAGAAAATTTGTTCCTCTTGGTTTCTGAGGACAGGACAAGGAGTAATGGGCTTAAAGTGCAGCAGGGGAGGTTTAGATTGGACATTAGGAAAAAATTCCTAACTGTCAGGGTGGTCAAATATTGGAATAAATTGCCAAGGGAGGTGGTGGAATCTCCCTCTCTGGAGATATTTAAGAACAGGTTAGATAGACATCTGTCAGGGATGGTGTAGACGGAGCTTGGTCCTGCCTTGAGGGCGGGGGCTGGACTCGATGACCTCTCGAGGTCCCTTCCAGTCCTATGATTCTATGAAGTGAGACTAAGGCCGGGGCTGGCCCAGGTTGGATATTAGGAAAAACTATTTCCCTAGGAGGGTGGTGAAGCACTGGAATGGGTTCCCTAGGGAAGTAGTGGAGTCCCCATCCCTAGAGGTGTTTAAGTCTCGGCTTGACAAAGCCCTGGCTGGGTTGATTTAGTTGGGATTGGTCCTGCCTAGAGCAGGGGGCTGGACTTGATGACCTCCTGAGGTCTCTTCCAGCTCTATGGTTCTATGATACTGTCTGCAGAAGTGAGGCCAGAGCCTGAGAGCTACCATGGGACAGGAGCCTACACTCTCGGCAGCCTGCAGCAGAGGGACCAGGTCTGGGGCTGAAGCTGCAGCCAGCCGACAGAAGTGGGGCCAGAGCCCGCAAGCTGCCACGGGCCTGGGACCGGAGCCCAAGTCCCTGGCAGCCTGACCAGGGCTAGAGCCAGCCCGTAGTAGTGCGGGGCTGAAGCCTATGGGAGCATGGGCTGCTGGAGCCCAGCAGGCAGTCCAGCTGGGGCAGCAGCAGAGGGGTCAGCAACCCAGCAGGCAACCTGGCAGGGGCCGGAGAGAATCCCTCAGCGTCTCCCCCTCCCCTGCCCCAGCTGTCAGAGTCAGCGTCTGGGGGCTGTGGCAGGGAACCATCTCTAGTCCAACAAACTCCCTGGTTCAGGACAGGTCAGGTGCTGGATATGAGATGTCTAACCTGTGTACCAGAAGATAAAGTAGTTTACATAGTGTGCATCAGCTGGTACACCTAGGAAAAAACATTATCTAAGTTTATTCTAAGGCCAAGAGAATGACACATGAAAAATACATCTGCTAAGAATGCATCTTAAAAGTCTCAAAGCAGGGCATTATATTTATAGCTGCACTTCTTAAACATCTGGGGACGTCTGGCTGAATTAAAACAGTGTGCACAAGATAGGAAATGGGTGGAGACAGAAGGTAGGAATAGCTTAGCAAGTCTGAAAAAATCTCTCTGAAATGCTTAGGTCTTCTTTCCCATTTATTTTTCTTTAAAATGTTATGAACTCTTAGTGTATCAAATATTTGGGCGTAGCAGTTCACTAATTAAATCCATGCCTTCCTACTCATGTCCTGGGAGAAACTCAATTCAGTGTTATGCAAATTATTTATTCCATCTGCCTGGAACATGAATATGCCTAAAAATGGAGGCACAGTCATATTCAAATGTGTTTGTGAATGAGGCTATGCACTCAATCCCGTATGTTTCTCAGCAAGGGATAATTCAGCAGCCTAAGCTGAACTGAAACATCATTCACTGAAATAGCTCCATAATTCTCAAAATGGATTTTCTACTGATGGCTCTAATCCTTAAAAGGAGCAGATTAGGCAATAAGGGAATAATCATCCTTACTCTCCTTCTTAAATTAAAATACAACCAAGCAGCCTTTGAAACAAAATGTTGATGCTTTAAACAATATTTTTTAAAAAGAAATGTTGCTGCAAGACCAGATTAAACTTATCCGTCTGTCCCCCACAGAAAGCTGCTGCAGCAACACAGCAAAAGATCAACCCCCACTTAAACCTTTTCACTGTGTAAAACTCTCAAGGCAAAGCTTAACTGAAAATATAACACAGCTCTGGTTAAGTAGAGGTACAGTCCTCACCCCTCCTCTTGCAAAAAAAAAAAAAAAAAAAAGGCTAAAGAAAATGTTAAGTCTCTTCTTTGACCCAAATACAGAATCCCTAAGGGTTTTATTTGGCAGAGAATGTAACTCAATCAAGCTGTACATGTTCACTTAATATCAAGTATTGAATACATCTGATTTATACCTCTCTGCCTGAATCCTATGCATTTAAGCTTGTTTATTGAAGCAAGCAAGCAAAAACAGAAGGAATCTTTGCTCAATGTCCCTTGGAAACTATGAAATCCAGCTATCTTGAGCACTGAAGAAAAATAAATATTATTCTCCAAACTCAGTTTTATGCTGGAATGCCTAGTAAGATAAAACGTCTGTATTTTGAGATGAACAAAGTAAGTATATTCTACTGAATTACACGGGTTTGCACTTAAAATTTGACACTAGGCTATGAAGAGGACTAGTTAATGCACTAATATATCTCACTTGTCACTTCTTCCTTCCCACTAATGTTAATGAGACTCAGTTACACAGCTTCTGAACTATTAGATGGCCAGCAATTAGGCATGATCATATGACTATAGCTAGTTATACGTGACTCCCCTTTCCAAGTATAACAGTCAGACACTTCTCAAATATATATAAAAACAGAAACTGCCACCACCATGAAAAAAACGGCCATGGTTCTTAACTCATCAGACAGTAGGAGATAAGGCAAATGGGCCGAGGGAATATGCGCACACACACACGCACACGCGCGCACACACACACACACGGATCACTATGAGGGAAAGCCTAAAAGATGAAGAAAAGTCTCAAAAGTTTTTAAAATGGCAGCTCATACTAGTGCCAGTTCTGCCATTGGCGAAGGTAAGTCATATATTTACTACAGGCGGTAGAGTCCATTGTGGTATTTCACAATCTCAGCTCCTCTGAGGTTGAAAGTGTAACCAGTCTTGTCTATGTCTGTTTGTACAGTGTAGGGCTACTCAACTTTGGAAGCCCTGGGGGGCCACAATGATACTCACAGCACATGCAGAGAGCCGCAACTTAAGTGTGGTTACATGTACATGCAAATATATATGCAAATAGCTTTTCACACTGATGGGCATGAATACAAAGATTAAGGCAAGACTACACAACACACACGCCCCATTTAAGTCAGATCTGCTAATATTAATAAAATGCAACAGTGACCCGATTTCCACCCCTACGACAGCACTCTGAATGAGTAATGACTGTCCAGGACTAACTACTAAAACGCATCTCAACAGGAGGCCATTCTATCGATTCACCGTTGTGGAACGTGTTCCCAGTGCAGGATCCCAGTTGCATGTTGACCCCCACGTAAATCCAAACTGCACCGCGGGCCGCAAAGAAATGGGCTGCAGGCCGCCTGTCCCCCGCAGGCCGTGTGCTAAGTACCCAGTATAGTGCCTCGTATGCTGTTGGCACCATACAGATGGATTGTTCTAGCCCAGGGCTGGGCAAGATGCAGTCTGCCTAACCCTTTGGTCCGGCCCGCAGGCTGCATGTGGCCACTTTCTATTTATATCCTGCTGCCTGTGCCACCGAATTTCCAGGCAGTGGCTCAAGCAGCAGGATCCTATTGAAATGACTCATGCTCATGGTCACAGCACTACTCTGGCTGGGGCCAGAGCCACGAGTCCTTTAAATTGCCACAGCAACTCCAGGTGGCTGCCACAGGCTGGGGCTGGGAGCCGCGAGCCCTTTGCTGTGTTTTTAATTCAAAGCCTCTGGCCCCAGACAACTCAGAGGAGAGGCTAGTCCTCAGCCCTGCTCCTCTGTCCCAGGCCCCAACCTTTCAGTCCCACGCCCCGCCCCTTCTGGGGAAGGAGCTGGCCCATGACCAAGTGCCAAAATTCATTTGGTGGCCTCCCCCTGTGGAAATCATTGCCCACCCCTGTTCTAACCTTAGGAATTACCATGCCAGATCAGGTCCAGTTAGTGCGGTATTCAATGCCAGACACTGGCACTTCCTCAGGACTGACAATAAGAACATCAGAACAGCCAAAGGTCCATCTAGCCCAGTGTCCTGTCTGTCGACAGTGGCCAATGCCAGATGTCCCAGAGAGAGGAAACACAACAGGTAATCCTCACACGATCCCTCCCCTGTCACCCATCTCCAGAGAAATAGAGGCTAGGGACACCATTCCTACCCATCCTGGCTAATAGCCATTGATGGACCTAACCTCCATGAATCTATCTAGCTCTTTTTTGAGCCCTGTTAAAGTTCTAGCCTTCACTGTATCCTCTGTCAAGGAGTTCCACAGGTTGACTGTGCGCTGATATGAACTGACCTGTACAGGAAGTTTCTTCCAAAATCCCACATTAGATAATGGCTGGTTTATATCCTGAAGTATGAGTGTTCAGATTCATTACCTTTTGTTCTATTTAATGTAATTGTAGGCAGTTGTCATTGTCACAGTTCAGGGCAATTACACGTGTATTCCTCCTCAATGATCCCCACCAGACACCCACTTTTCGCCTTCTGTCTCCCAGCCGTCACCTTTCTGGGGCATCCTATTCTTTCATGCTTCCAATGATGGCAAGTTCACAATCTCCTCTGGAAGCTTAACTATCCTTACAGAAGGATTTTTTAAAATGTTAGTTAAATACATGTTTTCTTAAAAATAAACTATTTTAATCACGGCTTTCCACGTTCTGATTTAAATCACCCTTATTTAAATCTGTCCACCTTGTCTTATAGTTAGACAATGTTTCCTATTGTGTAACTTAAATCTCCCTTGCTGCAGATTATGCCCTACCTTCATCAGACATGGAGAACAATTGATCCCCATCGTCTTCTCAGCTGATCTGGCTCATCATTGTTTTCAGCATTGAAACTTATGAAAGCAGCAAGCTTTATAATATTGGTCTGGTCTTTATTCTGCTTGTGCATTATAAATGCGATCAAGTGATAATCATTTGTAAACTATTCGTTTCTAATTCTGTGATCAGCGACAAGGTCTAATACAACATTCTCCCTTGCTGGCTGTAAGACTTTTATAGTTAATTGCCACCCATAATATTTAGAAATTCCAAGGATGTTTTAGTACTGGCATCATGACACACCCCACCCTGTGGCATGTATCACTCAAACTAAAGTCCCCCGGGACCATGTAGGTTTTTTCTCTACACATCACAGACAGGTACCTAAGGAGGTCTTGCTCCTAGTGTTATTTGGTGGTCTTAAGCATACATCAAATAATATCCCGGCTTGTGTTTTATCTGGCAGATTACAGATCCATCCACATTCAAAATCATTTTCTTCCAAGTTATCGGTACCTCAGAAACAGACAATACCAGGTTTTGACAAGAGTGCCACTTCCCATATTGTTTGCCCACTTGATTCCCCCTAAGTAAACTATAACCATTGGTTTTAACATGCCAAAGGGTGCAAATCATCCCACCAGGTCTCAGTAATACCAACTAGACTGAAGTTATGCTAATAAATGAGCAATTCAAATTCCTTGTGCTCATTACCCAGGCTCTTAGCATTGTTGTATAGGTAAGTCAAGAATTTCTTCTAATTATGTCCTTTGGTTCCTTGATTTTTTTGTTCAGCATTTCAATTCTGTGCCAACCTTCGCTCTTTTTATACTTTCCCTTTGGAATTATTTGAGCTCTCTCCTGACTACTCTGGGCAGTTTATCCCCACTGGGATTGAACCCTTTTCTACTGAGGTGGAGGCCTTCCAAACAATATCACAGAATCCCAGGCCTGAAAGAGACCTCAGGAGTCATCAGGTCCAGCCCCCTGCCTAAAGCAGGACCAATCCCAACTAAATTAACCCAGTCAGGGCTTTGTCAAGCAAAGACTTAAAAACCTCTAGGGATGGAGATTTCAGCCCCTCCCTAGGGAACCCAGCCCAGCGCTTCACCACCTGCCTAGGGAAATAGTTTTTCCTAATCTCCAACCTAGACTCCCCCACTGTAACTTGAGACCATTGCTCCTTGTTGTGTCATCCGTCACCACTGAGAACAGCCCCTCTCTGTCCTCTTTGGAACCTCCCTTCAGGAAGTTGAAGGCTGCTCTCAAATCCCCCCCTCACTCTCCTCTTCTGCAGACTAAACAAACCCAAATCCCTCAGCCTCTCCTCATAGGTCATGTGCTCCAGCCCCCTCATCATTTTGGTCTCCCTCTGCTGGACCCTCTCCAATGTGTCCACATCCTTCTGTAGTGGGGGACCCAGAACTGGATGCAATACTCCTCACATCTGGAGTACTACCTCATTTATTACCACCAGGCCTCCTCTCGGACTACTTCTTCCTCCATTTCCTTGGTGGCCAGCTCCATTCTTTCTGTGGCACTCATGTTTCCAGAAGCTGGCTATGTCGGAGTTCCTCAGGGCCTCTGCTAATCAGCTGCTTCTCAACTTGCCCCTCCCCAAGAATCTTTTCTTCCAACAAAGCCACCAAGGGTATGTCTACACTACCCCGCTAGTTCGAACTAGCGGGGTAATGTAGGCATACCGCAATTGCAAATGAAGCCCGGGATTTGAATTTCCCGGGCTTCATTTGCATAAGCGGGGAGCCGCCATTTTTAAATCCCCGCTCGTTCGAACCCCGCGCTGTGCGGCTACACGCGGCACGACCTAGGTAGTTCGAACTAGGCTTCCTAGTTTGAACTACCGTTACTCCTCATTCCACGAGTTTACCAGCAGTCACCCCAAATCCAGCCTCAGCTCTGACAGTTCCAAACCCACAAGTGGATTTTCCCCAGGGTTACAAGTTCCTAACTATCTCAGAGACTGGCCAGTGCAGCCTGTTTCTTTATACACTCTCAGACCTTGACCTCCAGTCACTGGGAACACAATCAGGCAGTCACCTGCTCCTCAGCATGTAGCTTGAAAAGACTGGGTTTTTGCATAATCAAAGGTGGGGAATTTGCATTCACCTCTCCCTAAGTATTCCACAGGAAATCCCCGTGACATTATTCCAAAAGCTCATTTCTACCTAGGATATTTTTCATATAGGCCTTTGAACTGCCAGTTCTCACATCTCCCCAACAGGGAAATTACGTACAGTCTGAGGCCACACAATATGTAAACCGTTCATTTCATACAATGGCCACTGAACACATTCAATGAGGTCTCCCAAGGATGTGGCAGGACATTGCCACCTCTGTCATGATCCATATAAATATCCAGTCTTATTTCATTTCAAGTCCTGCTAAACTCTTGGCCTCATTGATTGTGATACAGGTTCGACAGATGAATTGTGTGCGGTGGCAAACAGTACTTCTTTCTCTCCAATTTGAGATGTGTTGACTTTCAATACCACTGAATTCTTCTTGCTCTTGTACAATGGGAGACGGTAAATAGGAATTTCTGATTTGCTTTGTTGGGATCTCCCATTATTTTGAAACCATCTCTTGTAGTAAAAATTTTCCCGGCTCTGGGGGTCGCGAATGAAAAAAGGTTGAGCAACCCTGGTCTAGATCTAAGGGTGTTGTATACTGGGTCCTGCTTCAGTATGGGGACGGGGGGAGAGAGATCATCTAGATGATCGAGGTATCTTCTACTCCTACAGTGTTGTGAGTTGGACTATACACCCTCTGATTTGTCTATTTCTAAACTAAACTCTCCCAATCTTCTCTCTTTCCCCACCTTTCCTCAGTTAACAACGTATCTCAAATTATGAGACAGGAAGATAAAAACGGAAATGAATATTGCAGAAAAAAAAGGCAGGACCGGACCGGCCTTAGGGAAAGGTGGTTGCCTTGGGCCCCGTGTCGCCCTGGCTGGGAGCTGTCCAGCCACCGAGTGCAGCCAAGCACAACACGCCACCTTGGGCCCGGCAAACTTTTTGGCCGGGCCGGGAGCAGGACATTGGTTCATATAATTATATTACAATATTTTCTTCATTATTGTCTGTTTTATTCCTCCCCACATACTACCATTTTGTTTGCTTTAAAGATTACCAGGTGCACATTGTGAACAGCTCAATACAAAACTCTGCTAAATGACACCCAGGCATTTCTAATTTATTTATCAGTGACAGGGTCATTTCCATTTCCCCCTTCCTCACGTAGTCTATCTCCTTTTCGTGTTACCCATCCAATTTAAGATACAAGCCTTTTGGGCAGGAGCCTAGCTGCATGTCTGTAAAACACTACCCACACGAATGGCTTTATAGAAATAAATAAATTGCAGCGTATCATTACGGGGTAGTGAGGGAGTTTGACATTTTCCACTACCTTCTAGTCATGTATTAACATTGAATACATTTAACCTCACTTTATATACTACCACAATTTTAATCATTACAAATGTTTGAAGCCTTTCTTTGAAGAACTTAAGAAGTTTGACATTCCCTCCTACACAGAATAATTCAAATGGTACCTCATTTATCAAGACTGCACTGGAAACAAAATTATCTGTATATAAAGGGATGTGGGAAAGTAACACTGTAAACTGTAGTATATATTCACACAAAATATGCCAATTGGGGAGAAAAGCACTTGGAAAATAAGATGGCAGCAGGAGACCTGGAAGTGATAATTGCTCATATTGCATACAGACTTGTAACAAATAAGTTGGTCAAAAGTCAGTCTAGATTTTGGGCTGCACACCCAAGGATATCAGAAATCAGAAAAGTGATAGTCCCTTTACAATTCCAGTCCAATGATACCTAGAATTTGGGGACCTCAAACACCCAAAAGATGGCAAATTATTGTTTGTAACCTAGTACACAGTCAAGTTGGATTTATAGTTGCTTGAAAAGCATGACAAGGATTTTAAGTTCTACAGCTGATGATTAAATGATATGGAACAAACAAATGCTATTGTTGTGGACAGTTTTATGCATCTGTAATGTAATTGCTTTTTAAAACATCAGCTCAGGTACTTAAGAGCTTTGGATGCACATCCTATAAAGTAGAGGCTGAAATCTACACACATTTTTTTAGACTGAAATCTACATAAATTTGCAACACCCACAAAATCTGAGCTCATGGGTAGAAAATTTCTTTCATGTGACCTAAGTATATATACAGGAGTACAATGAAGAAAGTTAACAAAGGAAAGACTAGTGCAAGAATCTTACTCCAACAGAAAAGTCAGCAGAAGCATCATTATTTGAATAATTCAAAATTATTCTTGACAAATCATTCATGAGTATTTGGAAGGGAAATGTAGACAACTGATGAGAGAGGCAGAACCTTGAAAGGAGGGCCAGAAGTTTTAACTTAATTCACTGAGTGACAGGAAATGAGCAGAACACGAGATCCAAGGAGGAGGAAGATTATGGCTGTACCAGCAGACGGTAAAAAGGTGATTTTGGCAATGGTGTTTTGGACAGAATGATTGTGTGTATGGAAGAGGACTGCATGGGTAGGGTACAAATAAAACCAGAGAAAAGGAAGCTGCCATTCTTGACGCAGGAAATTATTAGGATGTGAGCGAGCAATTTAGCTATGAGAACAGAGAGGAAAGGACAGATTGTCGACTCATATCAAAACTTAGCCAAAAATCTGTTTGCCTGGCCGAGTTACTTGTGTCACAATTTCACCATTC
Source organism: Pelodiscus sinensis (assembly GCF_049634645.1). Taxonomy (NCBI): domain Eukaryota; kingdom Metazoa; phylum Chordata; order Testudines; family Trionychidae; genus Pelodiscus; species Pelodiscus sinensis. The sequence continues at coordinate 256,998,821 of NC_134712.1, forward strand.
AGTAACAAAGAAAACTCTGCGTAGATGCTGTGAAGCCATTCTAGTAACATCCCAGCAGTTTTTTCCCCGTTTACTTGCATTGCAGAAAGTGGTATTAATATATGCAGATATGAACCAGTAAAAGGAACATTTACCATTTCCATTGCAATCTAGTCTATGTAGATTAAATCCAGTGCCTGCAAGCGTGTATCAACGGGGTGAAGTAAACATGACTTCACAATTTTACCATTGCTCACAGTTTTTTGGATAGCAACACTGACCAGAATTGTCAATTTCACTGTTCACTTCTTGGGAAAATATGACCAGTACCAAAGGCACTAGAGCTGTCCACAAACTCAGACCGTATCAAGTCATGTTCCAAAGGTTGTCTGAGCAACAACTATAAACTATTTTTCATAATAGTCCAGTTCTGGGCGCCACATTTCAAGAAAGATGTGGAGAAATTGGAAAGGGTACAGAGAAGAGCGACAAGAATGATTAAAGGTTTAGAGAACATGACCTATGAAGCCAGGCTTCATGAACTGGGCTTGTTTAGTTTGGAAAAAAGAAGATTAAGGGGGGACATGATAGCGGTTTTCAAATATCTAAAAGGGTGTCACAAGGAGGAAGGCGAAAATTTGTTCCTCTTGGTTTCTGAGGACAGGACAAGGAGTAATGGGCTTAAAGTGCAGCAGGGGAGGTTTAGATTGGACATTAGGAAAAAATTCCTAACTGCCAGGGTGGTCAAATATTGGAATAAATTGCCAAGGGAGGTGGTGGAATCTCCCTCTCTGGAGATATTTAAGAACAGGTTCGATAGACATCTGTCAGGGATGGTGTAGACGGAGCTTGATCCTGCCTTGAGGGCAGGGGGCTGGACTCGATGACCTCTCGAGGTCCCTTCCAGTCCTATTATGCTATGATTCTATAATAAAAACTTCCCCCTAACATTTCCAAACCCAGGTGCCTACAAAGTTAGGTACATAAATGAATATTTTCACATCTGCATAGAAGTGAGACGATTTTCAGTGGTGCTGCACAGTCCCATAGTCACGGACTTGGAGTGGAACTGTGGGTGTTCAGCCCTCCAAAGATCAGCCGATTGTGTTTCTATATATGGTCGTAGATGCCTACAGTTACACATCTGTGTTTGGAAAATGTTGCCCCGTGAAGTTCTGCAGTTTGTTGGCTTCGCTACATCCTGATTTCCTAACTGCCATCGACAAATGGATTTTTTGTGTGTGTTTTGGATATGGAGATCACAGTGGGGGAGGTCTATGTTGGATATTAGGCAAAACTATTTCACTAGGAGGGTGGTGAAGCACTGGAATGAGTTACCTAGGGAGGTGGTGGAATCTAGAGGTTTTTAAGTCTCGGCTTGACAAAGCCCTGGATTGAGTCGGGGTTGGTCCTGGTCCTGTTTGGGCAGGGGACTGGACTCGACCTGCTGAGGTCTCTTTTAGCCCTAGGATTCTATGATCAATACCTATTGAATTACCACAAAGAACCAGACTTGTAACAGGCTCTTCAGAAGCTTATTGGCACGAGACATTTCATAACCAGAAAAGTGCACACAGACAAGATTTTGATTGCTCAGCAGCTCGTATGTCCCAGAGTAAGCCCGTGAGAGGATAAATGTTTGTGACATCACAACTATTTAGGTCATACGAGCAATCATTTTTTTTACAGGAGTCTGCTCCAAGAATTCAGAAAGTGGTCAGCGGCCACGCTCTTCTATGGTATTAATGGAGGCGGAATGAGTTCTGGGACGGAGGCTGGTTCAGAAGGGAGCTCGGGGTAGGAGACTGGGGTGCAGGAAGGGGTGTGGGGTCTGGAAGGAGGTATGGATGCAGGACAGTATTCTGACCTGGAGGAGAGGTGTAGGAAGTGGTGCAAGCTCTGGGCAGGGTTGTGACCTGGGGCAGGGAATTTGTGGGAGGGAGGGTTCTATGCGCAGGCTATGGCCACGAGGTGCTTACCCTAGGCTGCTCCTGGCTAGCAGCTAAAGGGGATGCTCAGGCAGGCTCCCTGCTTGCCGTGCCCTGCATGCTACTCAAGGGGCCAGCTGCAGGGTACATGTGCATCTTGCAGCTTTGTGCACTGCCTGTGCAGCACGCCCAGCCCAGGCAGCTCCCATTGACTGGTTTGGGGCCAATGGGAGCAGTGAGATTGTGATTGGGTGTGTCAGTGCACAAACCACCCCCCAAGAGCATGAGGCGCACAGAGATGCACATGGACCCCCCAGCCAGTCACTCTGAATGACGGGAGGCAGCATGGCAGGCACGGAATTTGCCTGAGGGTCCCGCTTAGCTGTGGGACTACGGTGGGCCAGATCCAAAATTTTGGCAGGCCAGATCCAGTCCAGGGGCCACATTTTGCCTGCCTCTGGTTTAGATAATGTTTTAGCGGTCACAAAAATGTGGTGTCCCTAACTGGTGTTTCAAAAGCATAACCCAGAGCACAAACTCAGCAGCACAGCTCATGCAAACAGGCAATCTCTAGGGGTGTGTCTACACTGCCAACTGAAGGACAAACATTTTGTCATTCAAAAGCATCAGCAATAAAACCCCACCCACCACTGCCTCTGCGATTGACACCTCTTGAAGAACCTTGGCTGGCAAGTTCAACTGCAAGCCACGAACTGAACAAATGACAGCGTGTGATTTACACCCTCGGCCCTGCTTCATCTACATCAGGTTTAAGATACTTTGCCCTGACAGACTTGGGAAACTTTCACAGCCCCGCACCTACTTTAAAATCACTTCTTCAGAGCAAAGCAACAAGTAGTCCCGTGGCACCTTAGAGACTAACACAAATATCGACAGTGCCATGAGCTTTTGTGCGCAAAACCCGCTTCTTGAGATGAGCTTGAGTGGAGAAACTCCCCTTTTTCCCCCTCCACTCAGGACTACTCATTATATTTAAAGTTACAGGCTAACACGGCTACCCCTCAGACCATTCAGAACAAGTAAACGGCAGAACTGTCAATCAAGCAACTTTCATCAGTGGCCAAGCTACAAGAAAAGATTTAAACCAGGGGTCTCCAACCCTTTTAGCACAAAGTCACTTTTTGAATTTAAGTGCAATCCAGGATCTACCTCAGACCCAAATACCCTGCCCCGCCTCCTTCGTGCTCCTTCTCGGAGGCCCTGCCCTTACTCCCTCCCTCCCTCCCTTTTACCAGGCTGGGGCAGAGGGTTGGGGCACAGGCTCTGGTCTTGGGTTAAGGGATGTGGAGTGTGAGAGGGGCTCTGAGCTGAGCCTGGGGCAGGGAGTTGGGGTACTGGAGGGGGTTCAGGCTCTGTAAGGGAGTTTGAGTCCGGGGGGCTCAGGGCTAGGGCAGGCACTTGGGGTGCAGGATGGGGTTCATGACTGGGGCAGAGGTTCGGGATTCTGGCTCCAGCTGGACACTGCTTACCTCGGGTGGCTCCTGGGTAGTGGTGCAGTGTGGATAAGGCAGGCTCACCCCTGCCCTGGCCCTGAACCACTCTCAAAAGTAGCCAGCAAACTCCCTCCATTCCAAGCCCTGTGCCTCCTCTCCCCCCATTCTGTGGAGCTAGAATACAGGGTGGGAGGGGGCACCCTGACATCAGTGCCCCCTCCTCTCCCTTCCCTGCTCTGCACAGCAAACAGGAGGCTCCCAGGGTAGAGGGCAGCTCCAAGGACAACAGACAGGAGAATTGGAGGGGCAGTTCAAGTGCTGGGCTTGCTAGCCTCTTGGCCGAACCAGTCAAGATCACCTTTCAGAAGCTCCAGGATCTACCAGTAGATCCCGATTGACTGGTTGGTGACCACTGCTTTAAAATAAAGAAAAATCCTGAAGAACGCTACTAGAAGGAAAAGTAAAGACCATCCAATCGGTCTGTAAAGATCACCCGCACGGTCTGTATGGTTTTCAGAGTTTTCTAGCCACTGCTGCTCTATATTCCATCCCCATTATCCGTTTTAGAGAGCTGCAGACACACTGGATTCATCTAATTGGCCGTTGGGTGTCACTAACACTGCATAAAAATAGAGATAGGAAACATTTAACCTGGTGATTGAAATACTACCAGATCTCACTTAGAGTGAGGGTTCTGGGGGAATTTCAGCATGCTTACCTACGGCATTAATTTGGGGTTTTTTAAATTAGGTGTCCTTTTAACTGGCTATGTTTCCTGTCTGTAATATTTCCTCTGTCTCTCAGGACAGTTTGTTTATAATTTAGCTTTAAATTCAAAATCTCAGTCTGTGAACCCTCTCAATCTGATAGTCCATTGAAAGGTGAGTAAACAAGTTGACTACAAAACAGCTATTGGATTAAGAAACTCATGTACAGTTCTTTGGCCTTTATTTTGGGCCTGTGTTTTTTTCCCCCCCTCTGAGAAATTCCTCATTCACAGACATGGGGTAAAATAAAACAAAAGACTAAAACAGGCACAGTCCGGAAGGGGGGGAAAAATCAGCTACATAAACAACACAACAGCTAACTGGCTTATGAGGGACTGACATCAACATGAACAGCAACACACAGATTAACTGCATTTGTCAATTTTTAAATCCCAGCAGACTGACCTCATATATCATGCCACTGTCTAAACAACAAGAGACTAGAGAACAAAACAAGCTTCTATTGACCGTTAGCAATGAGGTAAGGCGCTACCGTGATCTGGGTTTTTATCGTTTATAACCACTTTCAGAGGGAAATTCTATTTTGGATACAGTATAAAACTGCTGGAAAGCAATTAACAGTTTAAGAGATTCTGCCTTCTTATTCAAAGAGGAACACAGCCAGTCTCACTGCTCTCTCCAACCAAAAAAACCGAAGGGTGCCAAAAACTGAACTGAAAGCACAATCTTCTGACCTTTTGGCCAAAATGGAAAGATTCTGACTTCCATAGCATGTTCCTTTCCAAACAGTGAGACAGATTTGCAAATTAAGAAAACAATTTCCAGCAACCCTTACTGCTTGAGAATTCCATTTAATATTTTTGTTTACATTAATTATTGTTAATGCGGCTAAAGAGAGACTTACTACTACATTTGTTTTATTTGGAGCAAAGCTATCAATTCTGGATTCTACTATTGTGCTTTATGAGACCCGCAAGGAATTGCTTGACCCACATCTGCTATGGCAATTTACTATAGCATCATCTGCCATCCAATGTACACACACAGGTTATTTTATTCTCTTCTTTGCTTACCCTTTGTTATAGCTATTTGAACCTAAGCTGTGTCAGGCTCAGGAGCCCTCCTGAGCGACCCCCCCTCCCCCATGGAATCTGTCAAATCAGCCCCTTAGTAGCTGCTGTCTGCAAACTCCTCAAGGGAGGTAAAATTTAGCAACATACCATCACGTGGTAGCTCTCCAGGCTGGGAAGAAGATGGAGTGCTTTGCATATTGCTGACCTCAATTTCTTTTCTTTCCAGTGGTACAGTTTTGCTGGATTCCATCTCGCAGCCCCTGCTTCTTGGAGAGTCCAGGCTCGCAGCTTCATTGAGGATATTTCTCTTGCCTCTGTTTGCTTCCTCCTCCTCCCTCCCTTTGTCCTGGCTGCTGATTTCAGGGATTTGCTCCAGTTTGCTGTGATACAACCCTGGGCTGCCCAGCTCTTTCTTGACAGGGGTGCTGCTGCCGTTCCACTCCTCTCTCTTCTTGGCGGCTGGCTCCTCTGTAAGAAGGGACGGGTGCTCCTTCACCGTCAGGCTGGGCAGCGCCGCATTGTTCTGTTCAGCACCCAGGCTGTAGACAGATGTTTGCTCTTCTGACACAGTCATTGACCTTTTCATTGGCGCGCCTGTCTTTCTGGGGACGGGGTCTGAGCTCTGGGTCAGACTGCTCGGAGGAGAGCGCAGGCCGGGAGCAAAGTCTTCTCTAACCAAGGGCTCCGGGTACTTGTCTGCCAAATGAAGGGTCTGGGGCACAGACAAGTGGGAGCATTCTGACATTGCACGCCTCATTGCCTTCCTCTGGTGCGCAGCTCTGTTCAGGAAATTGCCTTCATCGGCACAGCTCAGCTTCTCCCCCGGCTCCACCAGAAACCGGTCTTCCTCCATTTCACTGGCACTATTGAAGTAGCTACCTTTGGAATCATCCTGTGCAAGCTCTACAGTCGTAGTCGGAGGTCTGGGCTTAGCCGCAGGCAGGGAAGAAGAAAACCCACTCTGTAGATAGTTGTCATTCACTACCCCTATTACACAGTAGCTGGGGGCTCCATCTTTTTGCACGGGCACCTCTTTCAACTCTGTATTGTTAGGCAGGATAGGGTTGAAATTTGGATTCCACACACTAATCTCCTGCTCCTTCATGTATTTGTCAGGCTGGCTCTCTGACACAGACAGGTTGGGCAGATTTTGTTCTTGCTGGCACTTGGTCTCCATTCCACTCTTACCTGCTGCTTTCTCCTGATCGGTGATGGCTTCATGTTTTCCCAGCCCAGCGCACGGTCTCTCGGCTGCTGCCTGCCCCAAATGGAAATCTGTACTTTTGGGGTTTGCCAAGTTTCCTTCTGCAGAAGGAAATGCTTCTGAAATCAAAGACCAGCTTTCAAGGTGACCTGGAGCTGCCTGGAATTTTTTGCCCTGCCCCTCAATGTCTCTTTTGTCTTTCTGAGCTATTTTCAGCTCTTTGTCCAGTTTTCCTTCAAAGAAGCAGAGCTTATCCTCATCTGTGAAGCCAGCGTTTTTAACAAGCCCGTCTTTAATCTGTCCCCCTGAGTTTACATTTAGCCCAATCTCATTAAGCTTTCCCTCAGTCCTCTGCCATTCAAATTTAGTTTTGCCGAAGTCTTTCTGGGATTCCATGCAGTGGTAGGCTTCTGGAAAGCTATCTGTGTTCTTGGCTTTGCACAGCTGGCTGTATTCTGAGAGAGATGCAGGCTGCTTGTTTGAGAGAGACATCTCCGACTGCTTCTCTCCCTCGCCTAGCTGTAATACCACCTACAAGCAAGCCGAGCTTGCAGGCTGCTGGAGCCTGTGACGACATACCATTCCCCTGTATTCATGACAAAACTCGCTTTTCCCCATCCCCCTCTTACCCAAAGCACTCATTTACTGAAAATCAGCCACTAGTCCAAATAAAGCACTTTAGTTAGAGCCTAAAGACTGTCAGGTTTTGTCCCTTCCTAAAAACAAAAGGGAAATTTAATTTGCACATTTAATTATTTGTGATCTCCGTAAACACTGATCTGGTTCTAGCAAATCCAGAGAAACAGATTCTTCAGTGAGCAATGTGTGGAGGATACACATATGCTTTGTTATCCCTGCATTCAATCACAAAGGAAGCTTATCAGCTGCTAACAATATTATGTAAATAAGTATTCCTTGTTTACAAATAGTCAATTGTGAGCAGAGAAGAACCACTCCTGAATACTGGTATGAATGACGCTCAGTGGTCTAGTTTCCCCTCAAAAACCGATACCGTACAGAGATTTGCTCCCAGAGGCAGAGGAGTTTTGCTGCCAAAGCAATGCATTTAATACATTCTTTCTATATCAAAGATCACAAATATTGCCACAAATGGCGATTTCAGTCATTCTAACTAGTAATCATGCGTACGGGAGTACTTAAATGGACAGGTTCAGAGTGGTTTTGTGAGTCTCAATACTACATTCCGAAATTGGGGCTTTAAAAATCAACAAATACAGTACTTTCATTGCACTGAATTCTTCCATTGTGAGTATTTTACTTTCAGCATTATATGCTCTGTGCTGATCTATTTAAGGCAAGTGCTCTGAAGCGCATAACGTGACCTATCAACATTTCTCATTTGAGCATCCATGGAAATACTTTTCTAACTCTGATTTCCTCATAGATAACATCTTTCGCTGGCAACAATTTCCCTCATATTTCTGCAGACCACCCAGATCACTCCGGACATGCACTTTTAAGGGGCTGAAGGGAGATGGGGAGATGTTCTCCATTGTACTGCAATGGTTCCACTATTCCCATCCTACAAATTGACGAGGCGTCTGGTAACAGGAACTTCTAGCAGTGAGAGAAAGCACAAGGATGATGCCACTTTTTTGTGTATGATTTTACATAAGGGCAGACTGACATGCTGTATGTAAAGGTTACAACTGCATGTGAGAAAGTGAACTGGCTAAGAGAACCTGGCCTAGTAACATATAGTCCAAAATTCCTTTATCTAGTGATGTCCTAGCACTGAAGCCCTGAGTTCCTTCTATATCAACGGACACCCAAACAGAGGAGGGAAGGGTACTGCTAAGTTCACCAGCTAGTTTGAAGAAACATGGGCTCTCAGCCTCCTGTTTGGTCAGGCCAGTAAATGAGGAGGTAGTGTTTCAAAACGCTTAATTTTAAAGTGTAAATACTAAGCGTATTCAGCCTGTTACAAGCTCTGGGTTTCTACAGAGTTGTTCCTTAGAAATCCCTACAGCCAGTGAATCTCTCCCAGTGAACCACATGGGAGAACCAGGTTTGAGTTCCACCTGCACTACCTCCAAACGGGAAAGGGAGAGGGAAGCACTAGAGGTAACAGGCTCAGCCGGCAGGCAGGTGGTGGGACAGACTAAGTGTTCACTTACTCCAGAATGCCCTTTCAAACAGCAGATAAATGGTCCCTCAAGTAGCACACGTCCAGCAGGGATAGTCAGCTAGAGTTTTGATACTGTTAGTTTTGGAAAAATAGCTTGTAAAGGCAGGTCAATGAAACAAACCGCATCTTCTAAAGACAGAATAAATCTATAAAGGAAAGTCCAGTTTAAACCAATTACATTTAATTACATGCAGACTTTCCCAGAAGAAACTGGGGACATACTGAATGCACTAAAGAGTGCCTCCATCAATCTCCCAAAGCAATCCCCCCCCTAGAACCAAGAAGTGCTGCCCTGGAGTAATCCTGGGCTAGACAAACCCTCTTTGAGTCAAGATTATGGAACTTTATGGAGAATGCAGATGCAGCAAGAAATCTCCTATCGTGGAGGAACTTTGCCCTTGGTGTGAGCAAGCGGTAACAATTATGCCTGCTTTAGTTTAATTCTGACAAATTTATTTTTAGACTCAATGTAGAAATGCTTGAGCTGGAGTACGCCCCCTGAATTTAACCTACTGCAGAGAGACACTCTAAGCCACGCATTTATCTACTTGTATTTGCATTCTGGGTTTGAGATGTTGCTATATTTAAAAACAATGAGTAATGTACTGTAAATTATACCCATAGTTTATACACGCTCCATTTAACTATAATATTTCCACCCACCAGCCCCATTATTCGCAAAAGACTTTTTTTTTTTTAACTGTTTATATATTCTTAAACATCTTTGTGTATGAGATGTGACCTACGGATCAATATTTTTATCATGTCTCATAATTGATGCAAGGCTAGTGCTTGGAAACATTTGCTGGTCCTAAAAGTATATACTAGTCAGGTCACAAAATCCCAAACCTTTCAATTATTTCATCTCAGTTACCTTATGTTGCTTCCCCAACATTTCAATCCATTCTAAATAGGTTTTAAGCAGCAGATTTCAACTTACTAGAGTTCTATTAATGCTCTACAGTTGATGAAAGCAGGTTTTCCCATTTTTCTAATGTTCAAAGCAGTGATTTCTAGTTTGAGCAGGTCTTGAAAGCCTGGAAACTATAATTATGTGGAAAATGAAGCAAGAAAAATGAAGCAAGGTGGCATGTTATGATTTTTTTAGTTTGACACTTCCCAACCAGCCAGGAAAAGAGAGCAATGCTTTACATCATCGGAAAATAATGACCAATTTTCAGAATTCTGAAGGAATAAAACATGCTTATTTAGTCCTAATGGTTTGCAATTAAACAAGCATGAGAATTGTCACCACTTCAATTGTCACCACTTCAATTAGGACTACTTTTTGGGTACAACTCCTGAACTAGTTAGTACAAAGTCGGGGTCCTTGGAGCAATTTTCCTCCCTCACACTTCTCTCTCAGCATTCTGTGAATGTCCACATCTCACTCTGATGAAGATGCATCACCTCCTAAGAGAGGTGCTTACAAGAACCAAGTTTTGCAATGTGGTTGTATTGGCCCAATCCAATGGGTGAGTTATACTGACTTAAGGGAGCAGAAGCTAGTACAGCAGCACACACAGAATAGAAGGCAACTGTGCAGGAATTAACGTTTCTGTTCCTTTGCAAGCAAGGTGGATGCAATGCAGGATATTTCACAGTGCTAGAGAAATTAGCTTCAAGTAGCTAAGCAGAAAAATTGAGTTGCAGAGTGTATCACCACACACAGTTAAGAGCCCAATGCCGTAATTTTTGTTCTGATCTTTTCCTTCATGCCAAAATATGTTAAGTGTCAAATGTACAGAACAGTGATTATTTTGAAAGCAAAAATAAACGGAAGGAGGCCAACTCCATCACCACACAACGCAGTTTTTACAAAAAGCCACTACTGTACTTCAGCCAACCTACAGCTCGCTGTCCTGGGACACTGTCAAGGTGACCCATTCTGCTCCTCATTCTTAGCTCTCAGCAACTTCCCGATAACTACATCTGCCCTTATTTCAGCCTTACTCTTGCTCCCACACTTGCTTTCACCTTTTTGTTTATACTGTCCCCAGCGCTTGGAGGAACCCCCCATTCTTCTCCAAACTTCTTAACACTCGTCTCCTCATGGACGCCTCTGGGTCATCTCATTTCTCAACTAGACCAGAAACCTAGTGGTTAAAGCACAGGGGTAGGAATCCTGGAATGACTGTGTTGTTCCCAGCTCTGCTACAGGCTTCTTACGTGGCTTTTATCTCCGAGATACTTTAAGAAAAAAAGAAAGAGGTGCTGCACTTTGTGAAAAAGACATATCAATCCTCAAAGGACAGCAGGAAAAGATAGAGAGCTCTCCACAGAAAATCTGTGACTGCGTGTTTCTGTGCAAAAAGGAAACGTGAGGAAAGTTGCATCCTAAAAAGCAAGATGCTGGCTTTTGACAGCCAAAACCTGCTTCTTTGGCAGGTAAAAATCCATGTCCCCTGCCCCTCTAATGGTTCTTCAGTTGCCCTAAGGAATTATGGGTTTCACAGTCCTCACCCTTCCCCAATGGTTCTTCTTTTAGGAAAGTATCAGATACTGGCATTGAAACTATAATAAGCCACAGCCAGTCAAGTCTGAGATCTGCTTCCAGATGTATAGATGCCTGCCTCTACTGCCTAAAGTCTCTCTCAACCTTTCAGTGGTGAGATGGTAGCATATTTATTCAGGAGGAAGTTTGTGACCTGCTTGTACTTAGTCTATACTTTTCCTCCTACTAGGATTAAATCCTGAATTCTCTTAAAGGTACATTGCACAGAAAAGACTCAAATGGTCCCACTAAAAAAAATGAAAAAGCCTTTACATATATTTTAGTCCAATCTTAAAAACCCACCTTTAGCTGTCCATATCTCTAGCCGCTTAAAATATTTTGATATTTATGTTGCCTCACTGAACGTACACACCACCATCTAAGGGAAGACACACCTTTCAATTGAAAAGGCTGCAAGGAACTGCTGCTCATTTTAGGAGGCTTCACAGATTCACATGATTATTTAGGCTCTGACAACGCCAGTACTGATGCAGACCAGATCTCTATGTTAGCACATCATCACTTAAAACCCAATCTGCAAGCTTCCATGCTCCGCAGACGAATAAGCCCAGTGTTTCTATTTCTGCTTCAGTCCTGAAGCTATTACTTATCCCATTTAATGCCTCTTTTTTATCTAACGCAATTGTTTCTGTGCAGTCCTTTGCACTAGTTTCCAAGGCAACGCCACTTTCCAGGATGATAAGCTGCTCCTTGCCAGCTTCTCCAAGAGACATTGGATCCCCATTTAAGTCTCACTACGACTAACAGTCAATAATCTCACTGATCAGACTGATTGAGAATATACGTTGGCATTAAAAGCCTAGAGCATAAAATTGAAATGTGACTATTCATTAGAGGATAGGTTGACACAGATGTACACCTTTCCTGCTGATCAGCCTCACATTCACGGCAAATAAAACAAACCCACTGAAGCTCTGACACACCAGGCCTGAAGCCTAATGCTGTACACTGAACCCACATGCCTCATTGCTTCCTACACTTTCTAGTTAGTCAAGCTAAAGAAGCGCTGAACATGAACTTTCAATACCCTGAACAGTGGCACTTTAAACCAAAGCCTTAGACTTTAAAGGCACATGGGAGTATGCACCGGCTGGGATGCTAACGCAATACCATCCATCTAAGAACGGGATGCTTTTCAGGGCAAATCAGACAATTTAGATTTCATTTAAAAATTTTAATTTCTAATACAAAACAGCTATTAAAATATTTCTGTTCAGTGTTTGTAAGTCAAACATTGCAGCCCTGGGACAGTGATGAGAACTTCACAGTAAAATTGAATGGAAACTGACCAGTTTGTTTTCATTGTCTAGGCTGACTGTAGTACAAGTAGTAAACCAGCAGCATAATCAGCAAGAAACGGATGTCATCTTAAATTAAATTCTCATTACCTAAGGTATAATTAGTAATAAGGATAACTAACAACTACATTTCTCTATTTCCCTATTTCTAATCCAATAGTGGCCTTTTAAAGAATTCCACATTTGTATAATTCCCCACTGTCCCCATTGGCATTCACTAAGCCATGAATCTTTAGTTTACAGAGATCACGGAGATGAATAGGATGGGAACGATCCAGAAGCTGTAAGGTTAATACCTGGGGACCCTTCAACTTGTGGCTACACTCAAAAAGGATGGTTATGACTAGGATTTGTCAGCTACGGAAAGAACCAACATGGGTCTAAGGTTTACCCAGAAGGAACTGAAAGTTTTACAGAAATTGTTCTCTTGGCAAGGGATTTGGCTATATTTGACCAACTGCGACTTCCTTGACACTCCATTCTGCCTAGATATCAAAACTATGTATTGGATATATCTAGTTTGCAAACAAAAAAGGAAGAGTAATTGCATACCTAAAAAGTTTTGGCTACACCATGATGTAAAGGCCTACAATCAACAAACAAAAGCAAGTTTTTCTTTACTCAGCGCACAGTCAACCCATGGAACTCCTTGCCAGAGGATGTTGTGAAAACTAGGACTTTAACAAGGTTAAAAAAAGAGCTAGATAGATTCATGGAGGTTAGGTCCATCAATGGCTATTAGCCAGGAAGGGTAGGAATGGGGTCCCTAGCCTCTGTTTCTCTGGAAGTGGGAGACAGGGGAAGGATCACGTGAGGATTACCTGTTGTGATCCCTCTCACTGGGGTACCTGATATTGTCCACTGTCGGCAGACAGGATACTGGGTTGGTCAGACCAAAGGCCCATCTTACTATGGCCGTTCTTATGTAACTCTTTTTGTAGCTATGAACAAGCAAAGCCACACTTTTGATTTCTTTAAATGAAAATACTATAATAATTACCAATGGTTTCGTTTCCTGCTTCAACAGAATACAGTAGAAAAAACAATCACAGATATAGGAAAGAAAGAAGAGGACAAAGGCTCTCCATGCATCCGTTTAACACATTCTGTATTGCGGGAAGACAATGGTCAGATCCTTCCTCTATTCAAACTAAACAACTTTGGTTAATTGCTTTTTGTATATCAAAGGGTCATTTTCCCCCTACATAATACAATAATTATCCCATGCGACCCACTGACATGATATATTGACACAAAGAATTGTATTTAACAAAGGATTATGGTGATGAGGGTGTTGACCCCATATTTTCCCTGAAAGGGTTTGTGTAGAGTAAGAAGGGGGCCTGTTAACCAGGCATGCCAGAGCGGAGGTGAATCAGGTGGCTTAAGTAATCCCTTGGTTGAATAGTGAGAGAGCCCCGCTGAGGAGGAATGAGTTAAGTAGGGTTGCATGGGTACAGACAAGAAGTTGGCAGCAGAGTGGGGGCTGCAGGGAAGCAGTCCACAGTTACTCCCTGGAAAGAGGGAATTCTGGAGCTAGCAAGCCCAGAAAGGAGGGTGGGGAGCAGGGCTCAGGGAAAAGGCAGTGAAATAACCTTGGCAGCTGATGACAGGGTCCCTAAAACGGAATCCATGTCAGGCCCAGGTTCCCTCACCATGGGGGAGAGGCACTGGCTGGGCAGCGACTGGGAAGACTGCCTGAGCCATTCCTAAGAAGATACCGATACTCCAGTAGGGGAGTACACAGCGACTCGGCAGAGAGTGAAGCCATGAACATGGCGCTTCCCTTGTGGAGAGCCAGGAAGAGACAGCAGTGCCTGCAGTGAGATGTGGACAAGTATCCCCGGACCTGGAATCAGCAACCCGGAAGTGGCATGGCTAGTGTTGGGCAAACCTTGTGACAAGTCTCAGAGGGGCAGCCACGTTAGTTTGTAACTAAACAACAAAGGCCCCGTAGCACCTTGGAGTGTGTCTACACAGCAACATTATTTCAAAGTAACTAGCATTATTTTCACATCTACACATCAGGCAGTGATTTTGAAATAATGTCAAAGTACCGTCAAATTGGAGGACTTCTTACTCACTTCCTGTAACCATTATTGTACGAGAAGCAAGGGACGTCGGAGGAAGAGTGCTCGATTTCAAAGTAAGTGCTGTGTAGACACTCCCAATTTTGAAATAAGCTACGCTTTCATAAGCCCTGCTGTGTAGACATACCCTTAGAGACTAACAAAAATATATAAATAGTATCATGAGCTTTTGTGGGCACAACCCACTTCTTCAGAGGCACCTGTGATGAAAGTATATAATTATCTGAACAAGATTGTCTGTAGTTCTATTACAAAGGATAAAGCATCATATAAAACATCAGGATATAAATTAACCGTTTAAGACTATGACGAAAATAACTGTTCATTGCAGGGTCTTTAATGTCTTCCTCAAACATCTGATATTGTCCACTCTGAGATCAGATACTGATCTTACACTGTGGCAGATATTGTGTTACTAATAAAACCAAACATATTTGATTAAAAAGCATTTGTACTCAGAATTTGTGCACTCGGGATCATGAATTGGCAATATTTTACATCAGACAGCCATGTCTAACTGTCTACATACCCAGTTATAGCTGAGACTAAGTCACTGCAGAGTTATAAACCACTGAAACTGTGTGAATGAAGGTTACAGTGGAAATGCTAACAGATGAGAAGCATGAATGACACCACTATAATTCAGAACCACCAGGAAAAAACAACTTCAGAGAAAGGACATCATTGTGTCTGTAGAACAGAAGGAAAAAATATTGCAATTATTTAGAGATGGCTTTTCTAGATGTTGAAAATATTTTATTTACATATGAGGGATATAGAGCTGTCAGATAAAAAATGTGAGCTACTATGCGTTACACACTGAAAAGGATTATACAAAGACTGGTATTGGTGACTGCTCTAGAGACAGTTGGCAGTCAGCTAAAGGAATAGGTGCTGGAAGAATGCCAGGAGAGGGCAATGAAGGAGAGAAGTGTGAAAAGTTTCTGAGAACAGGGAGAAGGTAAGTAGGAGATCCCTGCTCAAAGTGAATCTTCAAATCCCTGCCCAACAGGATAATTTTCAGAGTTTTAACAACCAGTGCTTCCAGCAGTGGTAATTGATATAGTGCTCACTTTCATTCGGCTTAGAAGACAGTCAAAGTTCAAGGACTGTTATAATAAGCACTGAACACACAAAGATGATTCTTGTTCTACAGAGCTTACACAATATACATATGCGATGAAGTCGACAGGTGGATGCAAACCAAAACATGGGGGCTAGGTAAGTAAGACTATTCATAGTATTGCTTTTCCTTAACATGCAGGATAGAAAAAAACTATTTCCCAGGAAGCCTCGTGTTGACAGATACCAGCTGAGCTGGGAGGCAGAGAGGAGCATGCTATTTGGAGGTGTGAGTGGAATGGTTCAACAATGGGAGGATGAAGTCCTACTATCATTTCCCCTCTCTCCATTTCTTAGCACAAGGTCAGCTACATTTCTACCGGCAGGGATGTCTATGTGAATACTGAGGTTCCTACTCGACTGCATTCTTGACACATCTAAACCAACCTGTAACACCAGCGAAAATGAAGCATAAAGGATGCTATAAAAAACTAGCCTGACCGCTAAAAACAACAAATGGTCTGGTAGCACTTTATAGACTAACAAAACATGTACAGTAGATGGTATCATGAGCTCTCGTAGGCACAGCCCACTTCTTCAGATGATCAGAGTTTTGAGTTTAGGATGCGCAGACCCAAAATAAATAGGGGGAGGGAGAGAAGGGGAAAGGAAAAAAAGGAGGGGGTGGGAGAAAAGGAGCAAAGGGTATAGAAAATCAGGAAGGTCGAGGGAATCAGTAAGTATCTGAAGATTGGGTAGTTAAAACAAGGCATATAAGAATCAAAGTCAATTGATAGTATCCTTCCTGACATAGGAATCTACACAAAGAGCTGTTTGCACCTTCACTGACTGTTAGATTGATAGTGCCCCAACCATCAGATGTTAATCTTAGCCTGACAGATGTTAATCTTACCAGCATGGTAGAGGAATGGATTGGGTAGAGGAATGGGCTCCGGAAATGAAAGCAGGCCCAGTTGTCCTGTTCCAGCTCAGATATGTCCTAGTTTGGTGTATTGGGGAAAGCAGAGCTGCCCCATGAATTACAGATAAGAGAAAGCCCCAAGGCAAGCACGTTAGGAACCCAGAGAGGGAAAGTCCATAATCCAGAATCTCAAGAGAGCTCAGAAGAACACAGCAAAGTTGAGAGCTCTAGGGAGGGGAACCAAGTGACAGAGCTCCTTGACTGACAAGCAGTACCAGGTGAGGCTGGTGAAAGCAGAAGTTAGGGAGAAGACGGGTGTCATTTTGAACTTCTCCAGACCAGAGGAGGCTGAAAGATAAGAGCCTCAGGAAATGCCTGCTAGCTCTCTGCGCTGGAGAGCTGAAGCCAGAGGGCTAGCGGGGGCTGAAGTCAAGGGAATAGTGGACAAGTGAGCCAACAAACCATATCTGAGACAAAAACAGCAGCAAAGGTAGAGAGGCAGGAGCAAAGCATGGGGAGAGACACCAGACATGCACCCAAGAGATGAGGTGCAGTAAGATATACTGGAGCCAAAGCTAAGAGGCTAAAATGGAATGAGTTCCACTGCAGCTGTACTAGAGAGCCTGAGCATGGTGCGTTGATGGACTATTGGGTCTGGAAGACTGAACATACGGTTTGACTTCATTGGGAAATTCTGGACTATAGCCGTTGGACTTCTGTGATAAATTAAACTTGCAAAGGACTATTTATATCTAGAAAGCTTTATATCTAGAAGAGGGAAACTGAGGCGAGGCATGCATGCACATCCACAGTGAGGTCACAAGAGAGACAGTCACCCTACAACGGGGAGGTTTCCAGAATACCTGTTTCTTTCTAATAGTGGTTGTAACAGGGAGCAGAAGTGACAAGACTGAATATATAGTAAACAGCCATACATCTGTCATTTTCTAACTTCTGAATGCTTGACTTTGCAATCTACACAACACCATTTTAAGAGTTTTCTGGTAGATAATCCACATATAAAATGTAGGGAACTGTCCTATGAAGTAAAGATATCTACAGTGTTCTAACTGTCATGTTGAACTGTCACTTCTGGGAAGTGATATAAAACGCTCTTTTGGGGCCAAGAACTCAAGTCATGTTCTATAAAATACTGGTGTATATATCTACGTTAACATTACATGAAAGTCTCCATATACATTTAGAGTAGCCATTTTATTGTACCATAGCGCACGCACAGTAGTTCTAGACCTCACAAGGAGCCCTCTAGTTGTGCTAAACAAATTTCACTACAGGTTGAACCTCTCTAGTCTGGCATGATTTTAGTCAGTCAGGTGTCCACTTATCTTGGGTGTGGCCAAGTTTCCCGCAGTCCCAGAAAGTTTGTTTACAGCCGCCAGCCCCGGCTCTCGGTGTTCTGGGCTGTTGTTTAGCTCTAATTTACCCAAAGTGTCTTCTAAGAGTCCAGTCAGCAGTGGAAATGCCGGTAATGCTGCTAGCCAGTACTGACCTCCTGCAGTTCTGGTTTGGCACCAGTCAGGTCCCAGAGGGGCCAGACTAGAAAGGTTCAACATGTAAGCTAATTTTTAGCAGAACATTACCTCAAATATCCAGGTGTGGTATTCTGATGAACAAATTTATGCAAGCTTGATGAGCAAAACCTTTCAACGAAGGATTTCAAAACACTTTACACCCGTGTTTCTTAAACTGTGTTCCGTGGCACATTGATCTGCCGCGGAGAACAACAGAATTCAAAATGGCCAACCTTAAAGGAGCAGGCAACCCTTTTTTCGGCTCAATAACTTTCCTTCAACCCTCCCCCCCCATAACTTTCCCCCACGACCCTTTTCCCCCCCTGACCTTTTTCTCATCTCAACCAAAAATCCTTAGTATTCCTCAAAAAAAATTGTTTAGTGTTCCTCAGTCTTAAAAAGTTTAAGAAACACTGCTTTACACAGTTAAGAATTATTGCTATAGAACAACGAATTGGGGTATGGAAAGTAATTTGCCCCTGGCCACAGCACATAATTGAGAGAGTTTGGAATAGACTGTAGGTTTCCTGGCTCCCACTAACTGCTGCTCTAACCAGTTAAAATGGCTACTCCTCATACACTTCTTAAACCTCATAAAACCTGTGTCACACTGATCAATGTTTTTAACCTGCATTTATCTGACAAGAGTTTACTTGGTAAAGTACCAGCTATCCAAAATAGATTTTACAGAGACTTTTCTTTACACTTAGAAATTAAGCTAGGATATTCATAGCCCCTGAGAATTCCCTAAATGGTTCGTTACTAGCTGGAAAGAGAATCAGACACAAATATGTGGACAAGAGACAGTCAAGGGAGTCTGTCTTTTTGTTCCCATACTGTTCTGTGCTTTTTTGAGTGTAACAGGTTGTCACTCAGCCCAAATGTTGCTCAGTCAACAATAGTTGTTCTAAGAGCCATGCCAGAGCCCTTCCCTTCAAGCCTTCCTTACCAATCCTGAAGAATGTACAGGCAGTTTAGGTTGGGGAATGTGTAAACCAACATTTCCAAAATAAACTCATTCACAGCTTCTCTAAAAAGCAACTGTGAAATCTACAAAGTGTAGTCAAGGATGGCAGCAATTGTGTTGAATTAGCTTCTACGTGGCCTTTCAAAGTACTAATTTTCAAATGCAGCCCACATAGCAATCTACTTACATGTAGCGATTCCGCACTAGGGCTGGGAATTCTTTGATGTATTGTGTAGTTTGTAGTAAAATTTACCTGGAAGAGCTTTTTTCCCCTTCTTCCCACGAATTTCCTAGCTTTACAACTGTCCCTTTAAGGATAGCAGTTTACAAAAGGAAACAAAAAGGTTTCTAACAGATTACAAAGGTTTTGATTTCTAAAGACACTGCCTTTTGTGTTCTCGCCACTTTGTACCACCATGCAGCATACTTCTATGGACACAGGTTCATGCAGAACAACCACTTCCAAAATAGAACTACTTCGGGTTATGCAACACTCATTAAAATTACAAACCCTCTCAAAAACCTGACCAGAATGTTAAGGCTGAATTCGGCTCCCGGTGTATTAAATTTAGCAGCTGTATCATGCATGCTGACAATGTCGAACACTGCAAAAAAAGGGGGGAGGGTAGTTTCATGCCTCAACAACAGCACAAAAACCTTGCCAGGCCACATCATTACATTAGAATTCATTGATAAGATTAAAGAGCATATTTTAAAGGAGGTTTGTAGCATGGTAAGTCCTGGGTAGGTAGGTAGGCTGGTTGGTTTTCAAATCATATACACATAGTAGGCAAAGCACAGCCAAGACATGGGCTCCGTTTCACAGAGACAGCTTGGGTTGACAGAAATCAAACTCTCTCTGAACCCTGGCCAGGACTGGCATTTGGAAAAGTTTTACTGGTGCCTCCAAAATGTTTCCAGCCTTGAGAGCTGAGAGGAATCAAACCTTAAAATTACATCAACCTGATTACTTGCTATTTCTCAAGCTGCCAGAGTCAGATTAACATTTCCTAAAACTAATCAGTTAGAACGGAGCAGAGATTTTTATGCCTTTGGTGGTTTGAGGTAGTTGAAGGTAAAATGGTCCAAATTCAAGTGTAGGAGAAAAAAAGCAGTAGATGTAATTAGACTAATGTGATTTTAAAGTCAGACCCCACAACCTGCCAAGGAGATGAAGGAACAGTTCATGCTATAGAAATCTGCAATTCCCTGCTCTCCAGTTGTATAAGGCATTAATTTCTAATCAACTTAAATTAGTTTCCTTGATCAAGCTTTTCTTTTCTGTCATGGTACAAGACTGAATATAGGAAATCCTGTATCTCTGACAAACATCACTCAGTTTCTGGTGCTGAGAAGCTCATTTCACCATCATTTTCAAAGTACAGTTTAGTTTAATTTGCAAAGGCACAACATATACATACAGATTGAGATGTATAATTGACCTTGAATGCAACACAAAGAAAACAGAGCTCTGGAATTCAAACCAAAGTATCAATTCTCCTAAAACTTGGGAATTAGCACTGTGAGACAGGCAAGCGGAATTAAGAGCCTTCTAAGATCAGCCAAACAGTCATGCCACATTTGGTTGTGACACACAGGATTAACAGTTATGTATTCATGCCAACGCACTGACAAGTAGCAAGGTCTCACACGCAAGCTGTCTGCGTTACTGCTGCTAGCTCAAATCACAAGCACACACCTTTTGCTTGCCTTTGCCGACTCAGAACATTGGCTTTCAGTTGCCTTGGTTTCTCTCGATCGTGGACAGCAGACCTTGGTGGCGGAGTAGGAAGCCCTCTGGACTTTGTGGGTCTCATGTAGCCTTTTATCTGTTCTGTAGCTTTGACTCTCTCCTCTTCCTTTGTCTCTTTCACCACTTTTTGTCCAAATCCATCAATGCTTTTCTGAGGTAGAGCTGCACATTTATCCTCTTCAGACTTCAAAGCTTGGAAGTCCTTCAGGCCAGCCTCCATCTTGCCAGAAGCATCACCTTCTGATTGTTCAGAACTGCCTTTAATTTTATCAACAGGGCTGATTTCCTCTGTCTGGACATCTCTCAGAGTTTCACTAGCAGCCTCAGCTGCATCTGCCTTTTTTTCTAAACTAACTGGACACTCGAGGAAGCTCTGTTCACCCGTCTTTCTTTCACCGAGCTCAGTCTCTTTAGCCTTGTGTTCTGCCGCCGCGGCAGCTAGAACCTGCAGAACCACTTCTTCTGCTTTATTCTCCCATTGCACTGTCAGTTCCGGAGAGATGCATCCAGCATCGCTGCTACTTTGCAGTCTGGCCATCACATTGGCATCTGTGGGAACTGTTCCCTTTGTGGCAACTGTCCCCTTCAGCAGAGGCTCCAAGGAAGCACATTCAGGGCTTTGCTTTTTACCAGTGAAACATATTCCTGTGTCACCCATCTCTGTTAAAATGGAAGTGTGCACTTCATCCCTTCCTACCTTGACATCCTGCTTAACTAAAGAATCCAAAGAAGGCAGTTTCCTTCTGTTCTTCTTATCCCCAGCGCTAACCACTTGGATTTTTTCACTCTCCTTCACTAACTTGAAAGCCTGAACTCCAGCCTTTTCACTTTCCTGTTTGGCTGAATGCTCATAAAGAGCGGGTTTGTCGTCTTCCCTTTGGTCACCTGTTCCAGACTCTGTTTTGGTGCCCTCCAAATCTGCGGCAGAAAGCGGTAACACCTTACTTCCTTTGTCCTTTACTTGACGCCCTGGAAAGAGATGCCCAAGCCCTTGAATTTTATCCACAGAACAAGCTGTGTCAATTTTGTCAATACCAACTGCTCTAGGCTGAGTATAGGGGGTGAATGAATCTCCCTTCTTATCCCAAAGCATTTGATGCTCAGTGGGGAAATGTTTAATATTTTGGTTTTCATCGACAAGACTCATTTCTCCCATCTGGTACTCCAGCTCAGTTGCAATGGGAGGCTGCGTTTTGTTCTCGTCCGTGTTAGTCTGCAGAAGAAATGGCTGTTCAGAGGCATTTTTAGCCTTTTTCGTTTTGCCATCATTACTCCTTTTTTTAGACTTACTGGCCACCAGTGCCGGACTGGGAACTGTCATTGCTGGATGTTCTACAACAGTAAAACCAGCCATCTTGTTTTTATCAGTGGAACTTGCCTCTTTAGTTTTGTCAATGACCTCACCACCACCCCTAAGAAGTGTGGCTGCAGCTGTTTTGGTCTTCAAAAGAAATGGCTGTTTCAAACCATCATCAGCCTTTGTGCTGTCCTCCTTATTATCTTCTCTCGGCTTTCCTGTCACCAGTGATGAAACAGGAGTTTCTACGTTAGCTGTTTCTATTATATTTTCCAAGAGATGCTCTGAAGTAGTACACTGAGTTTCCTTACCTCTGTCAGTGGGGTGAGTTCCTTTATCTGCCTCTCCAGATACTGCATGAAGTTTAACTAAGTCTGTCTTTGCCTGTAAAACAGCAACATGTTCAGCATTATCTTCAACCTTTTTACTTTTCCCTTCACTAGCCTTCTTAGGTTCGTCTGCCATCAGTTCTGCAATGGGAACGTATGCCTTAGCGGTATCTGCGATATCCTCCAAGAAGCGCTCTAACGTAGTAAAATTGGTCTCCTTGCCTTCCTCAGAGGAATGGGTTTCCTTAGTTTTGATGAGCGTTTCGGACTTTGCTATGTCAGTTTTATAATCAGAGGAAAAAAGTTTCTCTGAGCAGCTTCTTCCATTACTCTCCTTGACTTTAGGTTTTTCTGTTACCGGTTTCATAGCGGGAACTTGCATCTTGGTTGTGTCTGTCAAATCCTCCGGTTGATGCCCTGTTGTAGTAAAGATAGGCTCCTTGCCTTGGTCAGCAAAACCCATTTCTTTCATTGTTTCAGCTTTTTCCACTAGAGTAGGACACTTGTTTGTGTCTGTCTTAATCTCCAGAAGAGGAGGCTGCTCGAAAGAACCTTTGTCAGCTTTTTTGGCTTTCCGGTCATTGCCCTTCTTTTTAGGTTTTTCAATCATCTCTGCTCCACTGGAATCAGGAGTAAATCCAGTCTCTTTGCTTTTATCCATCAGATTATCTGCTTTTGTTTTGCTGAGCATTTCAGCAGTAGCAGGAAGTTTGGCCGCATTTGTTATAGTCTCCAAAAAAAGGGGCTGTTCTGAAATACTGCATTCGGCCTTTTCACTTTCCCCATTAATACCCTTTTTAGGTTCTTCTGTTACCAGCATTGTAGTGGGACTTTGCACCTTCATTGTAACTGCTGCTCCCTCCAACAGATGCTCTGCAGTAATAAAACCAGTTTCTTTACCTTTATCAGTGAAACTTGTTTTAGTTTTGTCATTCTCCTCCCTACTGCTTGCGTCTTCCTTAACCTCCAGAAAAAATGGCTGCTTGAAATGACCTTTTTCAACCTTTTTATTTTTTCCATCACTAGTCCTTTTCTTAGGCTTGTCTGCCACCTTTGCAGGACTGGTACCGGTCATATTCTCCACTGAAAGCTCTGCAACAGCTAAGCCAGTCTCTCTGCCTTTATTAGTAAAGATTCTTTCTTCAGTTTTATCAACTGTCCCAGCTACAGCAGGAAATGTATTTGGGTCTCTCTCAGCCTCCAGAAGAACTGGCTGCTCAGAGAAATTCTTAATCTTTTTGTCCTTCCCATTACTTCCTCTCTTTTTAGGTTTGTCTATAACTGGAGCCACAGTGGGATCAGTCACTCCTGGATGATCCAGTGCAGTGAACCCTGTCTGCTTACTTTTATCAATGAAAGCCATGTTAGCCATGTCATCTGTCTCTGCAGGAAAAGGACGCTTGGCTATATCGGTCTGAGTTTCCAAAAGAAATGGCTGCTCTAAAAACCTGAAGTCAGCCTTTTTGTTTTTCCCAGCAACGCCCTCTTTAGGTTTGTCTGACAGCAGTGGTATAAGGGGCACTTCAGTAATATCTGCTGCAGTTTCCAATAGAGGCTGTGAAGTAACAGAGCCAGTCTCTTGGCTTTTATCAAAGGAGTCTGGTTTTTTAGTTTTGTCAACTCTCTTTGCTACAGCAAGAAGATTGGTTGTACCTGTGTCAATCTCTAAGATGCCCGACTGAAAATGATTTATCTGTGCAGTCTCCCTGCTTTTTTCACCTCTGTCTCTTTTCTTTGCTTTCTCTTCCGCAAATGCCTCACTGGGAGTTTGAACTATATTTGGAACCATCTCTGCTGCTGCTACATGCTTAGGAGATGTGCACTTAATCTCCTTCTTTTCATCACTAAGGCTAACGTCTACAGGTTTGGCCTCCAAAGGAGTTTCCAATTTGTTCAGATCAATGCCTTTTATAAGAGGTACTCTAAGGTCTGAATGTTTACACTCAATCTTTTTGTTTTTATCAACACCTATTTCCATAGGCTTGGTTTGTGTCCGTGCTGATGCAGGGCTCTCCATTTTAGGCTGTTCTGCCTTGCATTCTAGCATCTCCAAGGGCATCTGTTTGTTTTTGCTTTTAGACGGCAACAAACGGTCATCTTTTGTTTCTTCTGGTTTCGTGACCTGTCCAGCTTTTGCATCCAACAAAAGCTGAAATGGTCCTTCAGTTTTCAGGCTCTGCTGGCCTTGTGCAGGACTTGAGAGAATATTTTGATCACCTAAGAGGTGGCTTTCAGTTCCTGCCTTAGTATCCCTTGGTACATTAGAAGCTCCCTTCCTTTGGCTCTCTCTTGAGAAAGTAGAGCGCTCTTTGACGCCTTCAGCAGGCAGGACAAAGGAGACATCTGGCTTTTGAGGTTCAACAGCGAAGAGGGGAACTTTGAGGGCTTTGGAAACTTCTCCATTTTCATCCCACAACTCCATTGCTTTTGGCTGCTGGTTTCTCTTTTGTTTTGGTTTCTTCTTCTTCTTCTTCACAATCACTGGAGAACCTTCTGAATCCCAGTTCTCTCGAGGTACATCTCTCTGGCTCTCCACAAACTCAGACGGCATGCTGAGCAGCTGCCCGGATGCCTTTTTATGTGGTGTCCTGGTACGAGCGAATGTTCCAGAGGCCCATCCAAGCTCAGCCATAGAAAAGGGATCTGGTTTTGGGTCAGCACTCTTCTGTTGTGGGAGACCTACTAGAAGTTCCCCTGGGACATCTGCACCAGGCACTGCTGCAGGTTTTGCTCTGCCAAACCTGCGGTCACTTGATTTGTTAGCTTGCCTTACTTGTGCAGTAGATATACCTGGAATACAGGAAGTTTGCTCAAGTTTCAGAGCAACTACTTGCTAAAAGTCTATATTAAACAACTTATTTTATTGACTGCCTCCGTCATATACGCAGTACTTTTAAACACTCTAATACCGTACTAATCCCAAACCCAGTTTAGTGGTGCTGTTTAAGCAAGTTAAACTTTAAAGCAGGATTTATATTTAATTTCTTTGTTACCTGTGAGTCAAACAGATCAAGGACAGAGATTAAACAGTCATTTTTTTGTACAGTGGGTGATTTTTTTCCCATAAAACTGCTCTTGTAGTGAGAAATTACCAATATTTAGAAATGTAATTAAGGATCCATTTTTCCTGTTACCTTATCAAGGCAAGACAGTAGATACATTGTTACAACTCTCTAGTTTAGAAACTTTCCTTAGTAGGAAAGAGAAGTATAGTGGAAAGGTAAGAAAGAGCATGGATGTAATGTAAGTAAGTTTCCCACAGCACCCATAAAGCAGTGGAAAGCAAAACTTCATCAAAAGGAAAATAATGTTCTTTACTCTGACGTAGATAGTGCTACTTTGTAGTTATGAGCCATTAACTTTAGAGTGTCAGACATTTTATACAGCCCTGGTTGCACAAATCAGCTTACAGTCTGAGACACAAGCAATCTAGGCTCAGTGGAAAAGTGAGTTAGTGGAGCAGGAATAAAACTGTTTCCCTTTAGTAGCTTTACACCTTAATTTGGAAGAGGAGGTTACAATGAACATCATTTTATTAGAGTCAAAGAACATTGGGTTTGCCTTCAAACCAAAATAAATTCCAAGTTGGAAATGGTATGAGAGGAGAGGTAAGGTGAGTTTTAAAACGCTTTAGCAGTGCAAAACATAAGCCAGCCCCCAATGAGAACAATAGCGGCCTCCAAATTTGGACTCGCATTCCTGAAACCAAGGAGAGGAACTCATTTAAAGAGGGGACAGGGCAAAGACTGGAAACAAAGTGCAAGCAGAATCACTGTGATAAATTCACAGAACAGCACAGTTCTGGCTGTGAAAATCATATGCTTGCCAATGTGGCTGAAGGGTAAGAGAAATGCAGACAGCAGGAGAAGGAAGAATGCTATTCAGAGATAAAATATATTTTCTTCTAAATTCCAGCTACTGTCAAATCTCTACCTGTTGGTTTCAGTGGAGATTTCTCTTGTGGAGGTTCTGTATGGTGGGCATGACTAAGCTCAGCTTCTTCCTTCAGCTCCTCTACAATGGCCAAGTCAGCAGCCGGAACATTTTTTTCTGGAAGCGTTTCTTTAGTTTCTATCACTGGCAATGGTTCTTTTGGAACTGAAACACAAACACTCAGTAAGATGGGATGTTTCACATCTGATGAACAGGTTTATACTCTCAGGCATACAGAATTATTCACTCAGGCATATAGAAAAGGGTACATTATGCTTTAGAAAACAGATGCAATTTACAAGATTCTGTAACCTGTCTGCAGATACCCTTCCCTCAAAATCTTTTCAAATACCTACAAAATGGTTGCAGTGTCAAAGGTGAAATATACAAGACTGTCTTTATTACTTGAAGATGGGTGAATTCAGGCTATACTGGCTTTCAACTGGTATTCACACAATTCTTAAACTGAACTTGTAGCACTATCACTGTACAATTGCTTTTCCCAATATGTCTTAACTGTATAAACTAATAAGGAAGCTTACAAAACTACCAAAAATACAAGAATAAGTTAACAGTTAACTTCACCTAAAAAAAGGTGACAGAAAATTCTTGTATCATGCCAGCTAAAACAAATATTCAGTTCTCAATATTGAAAAAATTAATGTTTGGTCAGAGCTTACACAATTTGCATGAAGTACTACATTTGAGTGCTTATTATTTAGTTCTACTACATACATGCAAAATTAACAAGATTAAAAGAACTAAACTGTGCCTGAATTTTATAAGTCCTCATCACATTAGCGATGCATTAGATTTTTAACGTTATTTACATTATATTATTTTATACAAAGATATAAAATATAAAAATTACCAATAAACCAATCGCCTCTTTCAATGGATTCAACAAACATGCACGGGGAGGGAAAAAGAAGAAAAATACAAATTCCCTCTTAACTTTTTAATGGAAATCAGATCTACAGTATAGCAGACGCCAAGGGTCCCCCCACCCCCACCAGTTGAGTCTGAGAAACAGTTGCTAATATAACCCCCCATTTTCACATGCTCAGAACTTCTCAAAGCATTCACCATGGCAGGGTCTCTGCCAACGGCAGAGGAAGAGAGAGAAAGAAATTGGGAGAGAGAAGAGTTATTAAGCTCAATCAAAAACGCGACTCCACAACAGAGTACCCCACTTTATAGATTCCTCACCTGACGACTCTGGGAGTTGTTCCTTTGGTTTCAGAAGATGCTCTGCAGGTTTGCTGGGAGACTGTTTATTCTCTTCCAGATTCTCTGGCACAGGAGGACTGTCGGCACCTGGAGTAGAGGCTTCTGGGACCTTCATTTTTTGTTCCATTACCACAGTTGGTGCTGATGATACTGTTTACAACAAATTTTAAACGTTAGCATTTTTCTACTTCCGAACCACTGAGATCCCCACTTCTCTCTCCAACTATTCACCCCATTTTGCCTCCAGGTCACTTGAAAAAGCAGCCTGCTCTGAGTGCCTTGAATTCTTGTCCTCTGGCTCACTCTAAATCCCACTCCACCACGTTACCATCTGTTAGCTCTACCCAAAGTCTCCGAGTTCTTTCCTCAGTCCTTTTTACTTTCACTTTTTCTCCAAATGAACACTTTACTCTCATGGCTCCATCTATCATATTTTACTTGTCCGATCTCACTTCAACGATCCCGGCAATTTCATGCTAGCCGTTTCATCAGCACCCCAGACAAAATATGGAGAAATACCATCTTCTTGCCCTAGATCATACTTACTTCTTCTTCCATCAGCCACTCGTTCAGGCTTTGGTCGCCACTGGTGTCAGCTACAGTCACGCCTTCCTCTCTAGCTAACCTCAGCCCACTACCTTCCAGACCATACAAAATGATGTCCCCACTCCAACCATTCGAACTGTTCATTCCCCTGGTGACTTTAGCTTCCCACAGAAAATCTCAACTTCTTTACCTTTACTACACACCCAGTAACCTGTGTCTCGGCCTTCATTTCTTCCTTCTCACTTCTTCTGGAATCCTATCCACTTCTTAAATGGTCCATTTAAATACATCTGCTCACATCATCTGGCTCTTTTATTCACACCTGCTTCCAGACCACCCCCTCTCAGCTCATTCCCTAGCCTGCTGCTTTTAGTTAAAGATCACTTCCTCTTAAAAACTCGCTTCCACCAAACAGCAATGTTGAACATTGAAGTACTAAGTGCACAACATTTAGAAGTGACTGCTACCTCTTGCCAGGGTATATTCTCAAATCTACCTTTCCCTAGTCAGTCTCATAATACATTGAATGAACTGTACTGTCTGTCAAACTTCAATCCTAAGTGACTCAGAAGCGGCCATATCTTATCGGATTTGTACAGCATGCACTACAATCAGGAAGTAGTCAATGGACGGACGGTGAGCCAAATCCGAACTCGTGGACACTTTTGAATGTACCCCAAAATGTTGTTTACTTGCAATTATCATTGTTGTTGCTGCTGTTTTCTTTAAATTATCTTCTCTGGACTTTGACCAACGAATGCAGACCTTGACAAAGCAATTGGCTACCTCTAAATGATCATAGAATCATAGAACACTAGAACTGGAAGGCACCTCAAAAAATCATTGAGTCCAGTCCCCTCTTCTCACCGCAGGGCCGAGCACCGTCTAGACCACCCCTAACAGGTATTTACCTAACCTACACTTAAATATCTCCAGTGATGGAGATTCCACAACTCCCCTATGCAATTTATTCCAGTGTTTCACCACCCTGACAGGTAGCAAGTTTTTCCTAATGTCCAACCTAAAACCTCCCTTGCTGCAGTTTAAGCCCATTGCTTCTTTTTCTATCCTCAGAGGCCAAGAACAACAATTTTTCTCCCTCCTCGTGACACCCTTTTAGATCACGCCCCATACACAATGCAATCCCCTGACCACTGCCAGAAAACAAACATTTCTCATTAATACTCCTATTCTCAATCCCTGACTTCTTTTGCTAAAACAATCTGACAAAACTACCAGAAAGCATATCTACTCAGACATAAAAACCTAACAGGCCCAATTTAGATTAAAAACTCTTAGGGGCAGGCACTGTGTCTTGTTATTTATCTGTACATCACTGGGCATATCTTGAGCATTATAATACATATTTGGGATTACATAATATGTAAACAAAATAACTGGCACCAGGGATGGGCAAAATTGCCTTTTGATGGCTTGCTCTAAATCTCTCAAAAAACCTCAATTTCCCCAAAGATTTCACAGTGCTGGAAAGCAATGCAAAGTCCTAAAATGGACAATAAAATACCAGTTCCATATTTTATACATGAAGAACTCTTGCAAGCAATTTTCTTTTCTACATACCTTGTCAGCAGAGCTGAGCTACACCCAGGAGGCTGAGTTTAAGATAGATTGGAGCAATATTTACTTCTGATGAATTAACTTCTTTATGTTCAAAAATCTTACTGGAACTTGTATGTCTGGATTGACACCAGTTATTGTACTGCAAGGTTTTTAATAGGACTTTCCTTTGCAGATTCAAGTCTCATAGTGGACTTCATACAGTATATGCCAAAATAGTTAAGTCCCTATGTACAATTTATGCAGACTTGCTGGTGACTGCTTACCTGTTGGAGGTTCAGCAAGAGCTGACTTATGTTGCTGAACAGAAGGTTCAAATGTCATCAGCTCTTCCACTGCTGGGACAGACACGTCTCCCACAGCCGGAACAGACACTGCAGAGATTAAGAGAAGTTAAAGAAACCCCCAGTGCACTTCACATTGTTAGTTTTGAAGTTTTCAAATGTGGGATGGCAAAAGGAGGAAAAACACCCACAAACTAGATTTGAAGGGCATATTTTTACCTAATGTGACTGTGTAGAATTCCTATTAGTGGCAATGGCAGACGCATCTTCGTGTACAAAGGGAAGCAAGAGTTACAATACAAAATAGTCCAAAGTCTGCATTCTTGGCTACCCTCCTTGTTTCACACTCTTGTAATACCAAAGTGGCTCAAACTACTGCATTCCGCTGCACATCCTATTTTTAATAGCACTAACTCCTACTCAGGTGTGCAGTCTTACAACCTGAAAATCCACCCGGCGTATATGAAGCCCAGGTGGTAATCTTCTGATATGTGGCAATGTGTAGCATGCATTCAACAGGAATGAGAATGACTTATTTAAGTAGCATGCTCTAGAAGAATTCCTGTGTAAATACACAAATAATTCAGCTGGCTGCACCTTTACACTTGAAATAAGTGCCAAGGATCGTCAGTTGCCACTTGAGCGCAGAACCTTGTTTTCCATCTTATTTTTTTTTTAATCACACCTCTCCAGTTGCATGGTACCCATGGCTCTATGCCAAGTAGGAGCAATGACTTACTCCTGACTGAGAAAGCAATGCCATCAACTAAATCACTAACAAGACCACCTTCTCTCACCCAAGCACTGGCAACATCTGATACTGAACTTGACAACAGAACTCCACTTGGGATGTATATACAGGCTTTAGAATGTGCCTCATGAGCTTTTATTTCATTCAACAGACAGACAACAGCTCTCTCCCAGCTCCTAATGATTTCAGAAGTGGTCAAATTCTTCAAGGATACTGTTCACTCAGTTTAACCCCCAAATTTCAGCTTTTACAAACAAGATTTTGGGCTTTTTTTAAACAAAAGCATAATAAGACCAAAAGAACTGTTTTCATGCAACAGTCTGAGGACACTACAATTAGAATATGACAGTGGCCAAAAACAAACAAAGCCTATTTTCATTATCCAAACTTAGTGAAGTACAAGAAACAGTATCAACAGTGGGAAGTAAATTACGTTTTAAAGAGAGATTCTTAACAGTCTTAGGCAATGATATTCAACAGGTCTGGAGCCAAGTTAGCAATCAAAATTCAGAAAGAGCCACAGTAGAGCGATTTCACAGTTTCTTTGTGTGTGTACGTGTGCGTGTGGGTACACAATTCTCTTCCATTTCTAAAATGGATTTTTTAATCTAACCACAACCTTTAATCAACACTACAGGACTCACTTTTTCCAGTCATAACTGATACTTTCATTACTGTACTCAATGATCTGAAAAGCCCCATACCTAGGTTTATACCGATTATGCAGTATATTTGAATTTCCAAAGCCAAGACATTGGCCGATGTTTATTATTTACTGTTTCAGCTAGGGTATGACCCTCTCCAAAATAAATTAAACAACAAGTACAGAATATATATTACTGGAAAAGATATATAAGTGCAAGTAGTATTGTTACAGTCCAACAAATTCTGAGTTTTGGTTGACACTACGGCAATTTACATCCAACCAAAGTAGTGTCAGAACTAAAATTTGGCTCCTGTCATCAAAACTACCCTGCTATACTGACTTAACTGCACCTCCACAAGAGGTGGAGAGTCAATGTTCATGTAGTTGCTCATACTGACACTTACTGGCTCTCAGAAGTAATCTCACAAACTGACGCGGACACTACAATTGATGCAATTGCTCCCAGTAAGGATATGCACTGGGGACACAAGCAAAACATACACATGCACAAGCAATATAATTACTGTGGTGGCTGTATGCTGACGTAAGTTAGGTCAACTTAATTTTGTAGCATAGACATGGCCTCAGGCTCACAGGAGGCAGTGAACAATAGGAACAATAGGGTAAAGAAGCATCAATAAATTGAACCTATGATGGCACTGGTAGGACTACAGCAAAAAAGTCAGTAGTTTATGTTTTATATAGGACTACCAACCACAAAAAAAAGTTACCCCGGTTTATGGAACTTTACTATTTCAACCTACAGCTCCTGCAGAACGTGAAGAATCATTTAATCAGCTGCTGGGCATATTTAATGCAACAACAAAAAATGTACTAGATTTATCATTCCCAAGTCATACAATTCAGCCAAATCCACCCACCTCTGAATTTTTACTCTTGGTGGGTTTTTGCTAGAAGTTTTGAGAATATGCTATCTTCAGTAAAATGGGCTCACCCCAGATACCAACCCCTTCAAACGTTGGACCTGAGCCTTTAAAGTAATCTTTTATCAACATCATCTTTGTCAGTGGCTTTTGTTCATCATCATCCAACTTGATACCAACTTTCTAAATATCCTCCTTCAGTTCACAATTCTGAACCATCAATATGATGGGGACTGCAATATGATGGGAACTAATTCGGCTACAACTACTCAAGAGAGATCTTGGAGTCATTGTGGATAGTTCTCTGAAAATATCCACTCAGTGTGCAGCGGCAGTCAAAAATCAAATAGAATGTTAGGAATGATTTAAAAAGGGATAGAGAATAAGACAGAAAATCTCTTGTTGCCTCTATATAAAACCATGGGATGCCCATATCTTGAATACTGCGTACAGCTGTGGTTGCCTCATCTCAAAAAAAGATCTATTGGCATTGGAAAAGGTTCAGAAAAGGGC
Organism: Pelodiscus sinensis; assembly: GCF_049634645.1. NCBI lineage: Eukaryota > Metazoa > Chordata > Testudines > Trionychidae > Pelodiscus > Pelodiscus sinensis. The sequence goes on from NC_134712.1 coordinate 257,031,466, forward strand.
AACAAAACTGATTTGGGGTTTGGAACAGGTCTCATATTCAAGGTACGGGCTTACTATGGATTTATGTAGTGGCAATATGATATTTCCTAACATGCCATTGGCTTTTTTTTTAAACCACTGCTGCACACTGATAGAACTAGTCCCAGTGGCTCCAAGATCTCTTTCTTGAATGGTAACAGCAAATTTAACCCATCGTTATATATGTACAGTTAGGAGTATCTGTTTCTACTGTGCATTACTTGCAGTTTAGTAACACTGAATTCCATTTGCCATTTTGTTGCCCAATCATCCAGTTTTGAGAGAGCCCACTGTAACTCTTCTCAATCTGCTCTGGATTTATCTATCTCGAATAACTGTGTATCATCTGCAAACATTGCCACTTCACTGTCCACTCCTTTTTCCAGATCATTCATGAATATGTTCAACGGCTCAGGTCCCACAAGAAGCGGACTCCTGTCCTATCACAATGGTCAGCCTCTGGGTGCGGCATGGGAGGATCTTCTTCCAAAAATTTCCAACAAGTTAAAGGTTTCAGTCCTTCCTGTAGTTCAAGAATTCCAAGGTGGGGACTGACTGATTCAAGCATCCAATGGTCTGTACTTAGAGGAACCCAGTTAGCGTATGCGGCAACTATCAAATGAGAGTCCAATGTGGATCTCCCAGACATGGCTGGCTGGTGCCAATCTTTAGAGTTGTGGGACAGAGCAAGACCCAGTACCATCGGATTCCTTCTTCCTTTGTGCCTTTCATTCTTGGATAGAAGGTTTATGTAAACTTAATTCTTTATGATCTGGGTATGAGGTCTCAACCAACTTAGACCACGATGGGAGGAATACTTTATCCCCCTACCTCCTTTTTACAGAGGCAGCTCTGGACAAGTGCTAGTAATATCCCATACTCTTTTGAGGGGGAATCGTTAGACTTGACTATTTGGCCCCTGCTCCAGAACTCACACTCAAAGGCGTGCTGCTCACAGTCCAAGGCTACCATGTAGGAGGTTCTCCCTGTCCTGCACTCTGTCTCATGGCCTTCTCCAAGAGGCGCTTCTACAGATGGAACTCTTGTCTCTCATGGTTTGAGGAGGGAAGGAGCAGCAGAAGCTGCACTTGGCATTGATGTGAATCTCTCCAAGGCAGCGCTGGTGTTAGTTGCTGAAGAAGAAATGGGGCAGAAGATGCAGCTCTTAAACCCCTGGATTCTTGTCATACGACATCCAGGTAGGAAGCTTCCCCAGGTAGGAAGCTAAACTAACCACACTAGCTATAAAATCGCTCACACACAAAAGATTAAATGTGTTACGAACTATTTACAATATATATTTACAAGTATTGACAGTAGACATAGACCACAACAGGAACAGAATTTCAAATGAATCTGCGCAGCAGTAAGAAGGAATTGGAGAGGTGTCAGTCCATGCCGCCCTCTGTCCTCTCAGTTCAGAGCACAAGGAGAGCATCAGAACGTACACAGACCCACTGACATTTCTTGCTAAAATCTCCAGTCTCAGCTGCATGGAGTGGAATAAACAAAGAGCCCCACTCAAAGACTATGTCAAGGCGTTCATTAGAACGACGAACAGGAATGGGTCAAAGAAGAATAAGCTGCTTCTTTATATAGACTTACCCTCACAGTGAATGACTCACTATAGCCACAGATAGTTATCACTGTCATTATGCTACCCTCGTACATATTCAGTTTGCTCTTTCTCCACTAGGTATTTTTCCAATACAGAGAATTACACTGAAAAAATTAGTCATCACCTCTCCCTCATGGCCTCATGCTTTAAATGCCTCAATTGGTACCTCACCCAGGCCCACTGCCTTCCTATGTTTCATCATCTTTAGTGTTGTCTGAGTCTTCACCAGCAACGATAGAGTCTCTTCAGCAAAGATACTGAAGTTGTTGCTTGTGTACACTTCCCTTCATGGCTTCTTCAGAATACTAAATCTATTACCAAATAATCCTCCACCCACACAGACCATATTTTACCTGTGGGTTCAACCTGCAGCATGTCAGTAGCTTTGGTCTCGTCTCTAGGCTCTGTTACCGCACAAGGAACAGTGGTAGGGGCAGCAGCCACCGGACTTCCTGGCAAATATAGCTCTGCTGCATCTGTTATCCTATTGGGTTCTAGGTAGACAAAAGGAATTTAATTTAATTACACATGAATTAATTTGGAAACACGCTTGTGTATAATGGGAGATCCGCTGATTAGCAGGATTTGCATGCATTTGTCCTGTGACTGGTATGATAGCTAAATTCCAACTGGGGCCATTGAACACGACTAACACAAATTAAATAGAATACTACTATTCAAATACAGAAATTGTGTTCGCCTCTGAAACATGACCTTGATGGTATTTCACACTAATGACATCTTAGAATCAGACTCCTAGGGATGGAAGAGATCTCAGGAGTCATCAAGTCCAGCCCGTGCCCAAAGCAGGACTAATCCCAACTAAATCAACCCAGCCAGGGCTTCATCAAGCTGAGACTCAAAACCCTCTAGGGATGGAGATTCCACCACATTTCTAGGGGACCCATCCCAGTGCTTCACCACCTAGGGAAATAGTTTTTCCTAATATCCAACCTAGACCTCCCCCACTGTAACATGAGACCATTGCTCCTTGTTCTGCATCCGTCACTACTGAGAACAGCCTCTCTCCATCCTCTTTGGAACCTCCCTTCAGGAAGTTGAAGGCTGCTCTCAAATCCCCCCTCACTCTTCTCTTCTGCAGAATTCTGAACACAGCAGGGCCAGGGAGCGGTGGGAGAGTGCTAAAGGACAGGCAATGAGCCAGTGGTGGACAACCTGCAGCCCACTGGGGTTGTGTGTGTGCTCCACATGACACTGAATTTACCGTTGCCCACACATAGGGTTACCAGATTCCGCTGGTTTCTGTCCATGTTGTTTTTTTCCTACCGGTATTACTAAAGTGACGTGCACATAAAGCAAGGGCACGTGAAGTGCATGCTCACTAGGGATGTTAAATATTCCTGTATCAGAGGCAGCAGCGCAGGGAGCCAGGCGGGAGGTGATCCATGAGGGGAGCCAGTTTAAAAACCAGCTCCCCTCGCAGAACTGCTGCCTGTCGCCCCACGCTGCTGCCTCTGCTACACAGGCAGCAGTGTGGGGTGATAGAAGCCCTTATCTGGGGAGAGGGGGGTCTGAGCTCCCAGACCTGGTGCGAGCTGGAACTCAGCCAGGCTGCCTGCTCACTTGCCTACTCCTCCTCATTGCAGGAGGAGTAACAGTAGTTCGAATTAGGAGCTTTAATTCGAACTACCTAGCCCGTGCCGCATGTAGCTGCGGGCAGGGAGTTCGAACTACCGGGCATTTAAAAATGGCGGCGCCTAGGAACATGCAAATAAAGCCCGGGATATTTTAATCCTGGGCTTCATTTGCAAGTTTGAATGACTACATTAGCCACCCTAGTTCAAACTAGGGTGGCAGTGTAGACTTACGCTTTGGGAACTGTAGCAGCAGTCCCATTTTCAGCTCTATCCAGTCTGAAAGCTGGTTACTAATCTTACTGTCATCTGTTTTCATTTTATTTCCTGGATCACCTTCCCTAATAATGGGAAGCGTAAAAATACAAAGAGGAGGGCCTGCCGCCATCTGTCCCCTTGGACATGGGGTTAACGTCCCTGCTGGAGTACTTTGGCCTATTCCCATTCATGTGGTCTGCGAATAGGTTGGTTGTGGGTAGGCTGAATGATTGGACAATTCACCAAAATATCACATGAAGCCAGTCATTCACCTTGTGCCTGATAAGCCAGACTGCTTGCTGGCTCAGGTCTCCCTTGATGTGAGCTGCCATAAGAGAGAGAAAAGAATATTTTGGCCACTCTGATTTTTGGCCACTGCTGTTTCAGCGTTTAGTGCAGGGCTTCTGGTTGCCCCCGGTGGTCCACACGTGTGTCTGTGGCTGAGCTGTTTGACTGAAGCAGGACTTGGCTCCCCTCTACACTGGTCTGGAACCTTTCACTGAACCAGCCTGACTAAGGTTTGCGCTTTGGAACCTTTTCTCCAGGTGCCTTGAGCTGTTTGGGACCCCATGTGCATCAGGAAAACGGGGCCCCTGGAAGTCATTGCCCTTGTAAACTTTCCCCTGAACTGACCATCATTTTAAAGATTTTATCACCAGGGCCGCAACCCCCTCTTGACTCTCCATGCATCTGGGAAGCAGTCCCAGACTTTGAAGATGAAGCCAACGGGGGTGTGATTGTGCCCAGGGATCCCTATGCATGATCAGAAGAGGCCTCTTGTAATTCCAAAATAATACAGAGGTCTTGAATCTTCTGGTACCTCTCTGAAAACGCATATACCCTTGCTAGCTTGGTGTCTCATGTTCAATCCCAAGTGAGTTATCTGGGTGGACACAATGAAGGTGGTTTGTTTTGGTGTTGATGATAAAGCCTTGTGCTTGTAGGAGATTGAAATTAGAGAGACAGCTCAGTGTGCCATTTCTAGCGACAGAGCTCAGATTAAGAGATCGTCCAAGAAGGGGCACAGGTGGAACTATGTGGTCTGCGTCCGGTGAGGAGTACCACCAATATCTTTAAAAAGATCTAGAAGACCAAGGACAAGCTGAATGGGAAATTCACATATCGATAATGCTTCCTATTCTAGGCAAACCTCAGCAACCTTTGATGGCAGGGTCTGATTGAGATGTGTATACATCCGCGGATCTACCCAAGTCATAAAATCTCCCTGGGGCCGGGATGACAGAGGTTAGTGTCTCCATCTGGAACTTTGTTGTCTTCATCCACTCGTTGAGCCTTTTGAGATCCAGAATGAATCATATTCCTGTGTACGCTTCTGAGTGATTAAGATGACAGTTTCTCTTCTACCTTCTGAGGGAATGCTCTCTATTACTCCCACATCCAGGAAATGAGAAATCTCGTGCCAAAGTAAACTGTGCTTTATGGGGTTGTTAAGGCAAGGGACTGGATTAACAACTGATGGAGTGGAGCCTGTAACGCAAAGGAGTATCCCTGACTCACTAACTCTGACCCACTAGACCACGGGAAAAGAAGCCTTTTCCTCCAAGATATGGAAAATCCTTCCCCCAGGCTTCAAGCTCCAGCCAGAGACCTATGCAGTCATTGCAAATGCCAAGGTTCCCGCAGGAAAACGTCTTCGCTAGTATTTCTGCGAGGGTGAGGGAATGCCTTTGCCTCAAGGCCAGCGTGTGCTCTCGCAAAAGGCATGCTCTGACAGCGGGAGGGTCTGTTTAGACCGTGTGGCATTGTCTGCAGCTACTTGCTTAGCTTCTCTCTGAAAATCAGGGCTCCCGTGAATTTGGCGAAGGATAGGACAAGAAATGGAGTTGTAGATGGCACCTGGTTACTGAGCTGGAGGCCAGGTCTTTGGCTGAGACTCTCACAGCATCCACTGATCTTTAAGTAGAGCCAAATTCGGGGTGATCTCCATCATTGAAGGCTTGGCAATATTCATGCCAGGAGAGAGCGAGATGCCTTCACAAAGCAGGTAACACTAGGGAGGGCCCTGAGGGAGATTAGGGAATGTCAAGTCTTTTTTTTGAAAGTGCCCTCCATTTTTCATACATAGGGTCCTTAGGCTACAGCTCCCTTTCTGAGGGGAAAACCATCTCTTTGGCCAATGATGCTAAGATAGAATCAGCCTTCAGTATCTCAGTAACTGGGGCTTTTGGTGCCTGGATCCTATACAACTTTAAATCATTTCCATTCACGTGTTTGCCCTAGTCTGGCATGTCCCTTTCATCCCTTATTACTTCCTCAAAGTAGAAGTGTGGGGGAAGTGCCGCCTTGGGGAAGATTTAAGGGAGAAATTTGCTCTGTCTCACTCTTGGGGCTTTTTTCAGGTTGAATCTGAATAGTGGATACAACCTCAGTGCACATGGCCACAGACGGAAAGGGGGGAGGGACTGGTGTGGGGATTTTGCTGAATCTTTCTCTGGTCCTGATCATAATCAGAACCCGACTATTCACCAGCGTCTGTGGAGAAAGGAGGAGGAGGAGAGGAGTCAGAGGACTCGGACCTCCTAAATTTCATGCTTTTTCTCCTTTTTTGCTTTCTTTAGTTTGCTTAGGGGGTATAGGAGCTCAGTCACAGCTTTGGTGAGGCCTTTTGCTTTGCCAAGAGCCTGAAGTTCTCTCATGAGATCTCTTTGAGCCCCTGCCTGCTAGGTCCCACTCCCTGAGGGAGGGGAAAAGCTTCCAGAGCCCCTGAACTGAGAAGGAGGGAGGTGCTCATGAGCAGGGCTCGACAATTAATGTAATCTACTCGCCCATGGTGAGTAGATTTTAGCCCGGTGCGGCCGCACAGCGCGGTTTGCGCGTGCGCAGCATGCGGTTCCGCGCGGCTGGCAAGTGGGGCTCGCTGCCGCTTGGCGAGCCCTGCTCATGAGCCCTGCTTCTTTTCCTAGGGGACTCAGGGCTATCTGTGACTTGACAAGTCTGCCTTCTCTGTCCACCATCGGCCCTGTGGGAGATGGAGAGTCAACTTAGCTCCCGAGTTGGCTGACTGGAGAGGGTTCCCATCTTTGGAGCCTCTCCCTGCTCTGCCCATATATTCCCGGTCTATTTTTAGCACATCAGAGTTATAGATGCTCTGGAACATAGGGGATGCCCGAAGACCTAATGGAGCTAGGGACAGACAGCTGAGTACAGGCTGGACATAACTCACTGACTGTTGAACCTGGGAGGGCAGCTTCACAGATGGAGCACATTTGGATTTCAGGGTGCTCTGCCATGCCCGGAAGGCACAGAGGAGCCAGAAGGGAGGGACTGCAGCTGAGGCTCCATGGGGTTCCAATACCTCGGTTAAAAAAACTAGCCCAGGACAGTATGACTATGGCATAGATTGCCAAACTGACAAAAAAGCCCTCCTTAGGCATATGCGAAGGCGAGATCTGTAAAACCTGCCATCTGCATGGTGCCACAGAGGCAGAGAAACTGGAAGCAAGCAAAATCACAGGGGCACAGCCAGACCAAACACTGACCTGCCCCCGGGAGCTGCAAAGAGAGGTCCAGATGTCACAAACTGGGGGAGTTATGGTTTCATTAAGTCTGCTACTTTCAACTAGAATTAAGCATTTATAAAGATGTGCACAATCTCGGAACATTCACGCTTCATTTTATAGCTTTTCTCAATTCTCAGCACTTTGCCACGAGAAATGTACCTCCAATGAAAGATGCTTTTTAGTCCAAGGATGTTACAGAATCAACACAGGCATGTCTTGCTATACTACCTACAACACAGCCCTTCACCTCCCTCTTTAAGAGGGATGCAAAGACCAACTACTTCTGGCATTTTAATCCTGCTGAAAGACTCCAGAAACAATTTTCTGGGAATAACCTTATACTTTACATTTTTACCTGATGGTTCTACAAAGAAAGAGGTTTCTGATCCCTTCACAGCATCCTGAGCTCTCAGCCAATTTTCTTCAGGCACCGTCCCTCCTGCAGTTGCTAAGGGAAACAATTAGTACAGATAGCCACGTCAATGCAAACAGCACTAGCTCTGGACTTCAAAACTGACGTTCAGCTACATATATTTACTTGTGTGGTACAGGCTCGGCTGCTCTCACAACAACATTCTTAGAGAGAACTTCTTAGTACATTCTGGGAAACCTTAGAGGACCTGAGCATGTTCTCCATAATATCCCAGGATTATATAAAAGGGTAATAAAAGTACTAATTTTAAAATCAGCAAGCATACGAGGCTCTCTGGTCAATGGGATATTCTGTCCCCAAATATCTTCAGAAATCTCTTAGGTAGAAAATGGAGTTGAAGCATTTTATGTCCTTTCTAATGGATATTAATCTTGACTCATTTTATGTAACTGGAGAAGCCAAATATGACCTTTTTCAGATTAATACACCTAACAATTTCTGACCTGCAGATCCCTCTAACCCAATTATAAAATAGCATGGCAACAGCAGAAATGTGTTTCACCTGCTATATTCATCAGAGATTCTGCAGTTGAATCCAGCGTAATGAAGGGGGATGGATCTATAACTTCTGCAGGAGAATATGGGAATCCCAGAGAAGGTTGTTCTGGTACCATCACAATTGAATGGGGTGCTGTAAGAAATAAACTACATTTGTCACTGCCAAATTGATTTGTTTCTAACAAACTTAATTAATTTGGTCCACTAACTTACAGAACAAATGTTTATTTTCATCACAAAGCAAGTATGCATATACTGAAGATAAACCTACCCATTAATTTACTCAGAGAGGCATTATATCTGCTATACAGATGAAAGCTAATCAAACGTTATTGGGCAGTAAAAGGAAAGTACTGTGCCTTTCAGGTACTACTCCCAAATAAGCTTTTGTTATAGTAACTCTCTAGCTGCCACAATCCAAATGTAACCCATCAAGTGAAAAATGGGGATAGAACATTTCAAGATGAAGCTAACATTTCCAGTAACAATGGTTTAATTCAGCTTTTCTTTTTAACTAAAACAAAATAGGACAAAAAGGGGGTGGGAGACAGGGCCTGTGAGGACAGCTCAACCCCCCCCCCCCCCCCCCCAACACTGTTTAGAACAAGAGATTAGAGAGAAAAATGGGGATAAAATTTTTCACTATCGCCTGTTTAATGGACTTCCTGTAAATAGCACAGAATTCCATAGATAGAAGCTGAAAACTGAACCCCTGGTTAACAGCATCCCATGAACATATTCAATGGAGGATTATACCATGAACTTCTTTTGAAGCTTCAAAATGCTCTGTGAAAGGTGGGACAGTCTCCATTTCTGAAGGAAGTAGCAGCAGATCAGACAGGACATCTTCTCTGTGCATCGTGAAGGGCACTGAGGAACAGGAGAATAAGTCAAACATTATCACGAAGGGATGACAACAGGAAAGTAAGATGTCAGAATGCAGAGGATGAGCCTTGCTACCAGCATTGCCCTGAAAGACGTTATACAAAGTTAGGAAATGCGGGTGCCCCCACTTAAAACAACAACTTTTTTTTTTGTAGCCAAAATGAGCTGAAGAGTAGAATATAAATATTGTATGGTGTGCTTGTATGTCCCTCTTTCTAACACCAGCAGCATTTAAGTACTGGATGATTTGATGGAGCAGAATACCTGATCTGAGGCAGGAATGAAAACTGATCCAGCTCAGTTCACTCAAATGTCATGTCCCATACTGAACTTTGGGGAAAAACATATAATGATCCATATACGTACACTTTCCTCAAAGCATCATGGAGCTCAAAGCCTTTTGAGCTAGAGGAGGAATTTAGCAAAATAATGAGCCAGGCACAGAAATCACCCTTCTCCTCTGTCATTCAATGACAGTACAAGATGATTGAGGCAGGATATGAGTCTATAACAGGAATGGGTAGGGTAGGTTTTGTGACCTATGGTAAGCAGGAGGTCAGACCACATTATTATGATGGTACCTTCTGGCTTAAAATCTGTGAGGAGAACAAGCTTTGTTATTTGCCCCTGACCAGACATGCTGGTTAATCAGTCTTGCCAAGGAATTGTAGTGCAAGTCAGCAACAGGCAGCAAGAGGCTGAAATTTCATTTTACCTGGACTCAGTTTTTGACTGGCCTGCCAGACAACAGATATGTAATATAGCCCAAGACAGGCTAAGTATTTATATCGCTCCTTTGATGGTATAGACTCAGAGGTCAAGCCAGACACAAAAAAAAGGAAAGGAACTTCCATTTCAGCAACTCTCCGTGCGTATTTACACATACACTGTCTTCCAAATAAACAGTGTGACCACTTACGCCAGACACCGTGAGAACAGTTGCACTGTATTTCTCGTGCTTGCTTCTTTAACTGCGCAGACCAAGCCATTGAACAGAAATGGAATGAGTAAGTGTAGTAGATTGTTTTTCCCCTCTGCCCGTGAGGCCAGCTGAGCTGTAAAAACCAAACACGGGCTGGGCTGACCGCTATGTCCTAATATAACACCCCCCCCCACATAATAAACAACATGTGACTGCGTGACGGTGCTCTCACAGCGAGGAGGTTGTGGATGAGGAGGAGTACAGAGGACAAACAACCAGGGGATCCAGCTGCACAGCGAGCCAGGACCCAGTTTAGATCTAAGCACCCCCTACATTGTATGGCCACACAGCTTCCCTTCATGCGCCGCGCAGAGGCTCACGGCTGCAGCGGGAAGAGATTTCTCTCCCTAAGGCCTGAAGCCGCCAGGGCCAATGGTGAGGGGCTGTGGGCCCCAACACCAGTGCTCCCTGAAAGCTGTGCACTCATGAGGCCGTTCAGGAGACATTCCAGTGCCACCCAGCTGATTAGCAGCGCGCCCACAGCTGGTTTTTTTTGTTTCTACTACTGGTGCACTTGCCTCTGTGCACATGCCTTGGCACGCACAAAAAAAACTCGTCTCGTCGCAATGATGGAAAAAATCCGCACAGGGATGGAAAATATTAGAGGGAATGTTGCCCAGCAAGGAGCTGCAAGGGACGGGAGGGGAGCGCCCCTCCCCACTGGCCCCAGCAAAGATCTGGTGCGTGCAGAAGAAAGCCCCGCTCCCATCCCCAGCAGAAAGCTGCCCAGGCACTGCCAGACACCCTCCTCCACCTTCTGAGGGCTGGAGCCCAAGTCACTGCCATGCCTGGAGCACCTCCACCCCCAGCTCTGACTCTCCTCCCACACGCAGAGCCCCCGGGTCCCATCCCCGTCACATGAATTTTATTACGTGCACCCGTGTGAAGGTCACATGTTGCACATTCACCTCCATATTGGTGCACATAAGAAAATTTATTCCACTCGGGGTGGAATTTTTTTTTTTTTTTTTTAAACTCCACTGCAGTCCTGCCAATCGCGGCAAATGCAAAGAAAAGGAACTCAAAAAAGTATATGGATGAATTTTCAGTTACAGGGGGCGACGTAGTGGGGGGCTGTCTGCTCTGTAACCCAGGGTCCCCCTGCACTGGGATGTGCGATTCCCACTGACTCACCCACATGTAGATTGGCCCAGACACCTAGGCCCAGCTTGAGCAGATAAGGCTCTTCCAAGAGGGAGAGACAAAGGAAGGGAGGCAGAGGCGGCCACCTGGCTGGGGGGCAGGGTCTGGGAGCGAGGCAGTTTCTGGCTGGGAAACACGAAGGGAAAAGACTAAACTGAGTGCTGAGGGGTGATGGATCCCCTAACCCAAGGGGTCTGAGGCATCCTGTCCCTGACTCCTGTAACCACATCACATCTATGCTGGGCTGTATCCCGGAGAAGCAATAAACCCTCTCTGTTCTACTGGCTGGCGGAGTCTGTTCTCGCTGCTACGGGGGTGCAGGATCGGGGGGGGGGGGGGGGAACCCCTACGCACCATCACACAGGACAAGTCACATCTTTTGTCTTTTCATTAACACTCATTCCAGAACAGGTCATGGCACAACCAAGAGAGGCAGAGGTGCTTCTGCTTTTCCTTCTCCTCTACTTAGGGAGAGTGCTCACGAGCAGAAACTCGTGTATGAGAACAGGGATATCCCTGGAATCCTCCTGAGAGAGCACGATTAAACTTTTATAGAGGTGTTCGGAAAGCTTTGGCAGAGGATTGCAGGAGAGGGCTGCCTCAGTTCTCCCCGTGTGGCAGAACGCTTTCCCACGCCACTCAGCGACCACTTCAGCAGGCATCACTGCCATACACAGTCAGGCAGCGTCTGGGCCCCAGCAGCAGTGGGGGGAAAGGCCAGTCCTCGCTTACAGACTACCCCCTAATTTCAAACATTCTTTCCAGTAACCACGCAGCACACCATCATAATCTTCCACGAACCCAGCCCTGCACTCAGCCCTGGTGCCAACTCTGCCCACACATCTACACCAGCGATTTCATCACTGGACCCAGCCACATCAGCCACCAAATCAGAGACTCATTGAACTGCACATCCACTAACGTGATCTATGCCATCAAATGCCAACAATGCCCCTCTGCCCTGTATATTGGCCAAACTGAACAGTCTCTACGGGAAAGAATTAATGAACACAAATTAGATATCCAAAAAGGCAATACAGAAACCTGTTGGTTTAATCTACCTGAACACTCATTCATGGATCTCCAAGTCACTGTTTTGTTTCAGGCCAATTTCACAAGCCAAATACACAGAGAAGGGTTGGAACTTAACTTCAGTCATAAGTTTAATTCTTATGCAAATGGTATGAACAAGGACATGGGCTGGCTCTCACCCTACCTTCCATACCCGAATGACTTAACCAACCAACCAATGAAGGTGCCAATTGTTTTTATCAGCCTGTTGTAACTATTTCTATTCAATTTCTCTCTCTTTCTCCTTTCCCCCTCCTTTTTTTCCCCCCCTCTTTTTTTCTCTCCTGTCCCCTATTTATTCTTGGATCTGCACTTCTAACACTCCCGTCAGCTGAAGAAGTGGACTGCACCCTCAAAAGCTCATGATCCCATCTACATGTTTTGTTAGTCTCTACGGTGCTACTTGTCTATTTGTTTTTTTTTAAGTTTTTCTTGTTACAGACTAACTCGGCTCCTCCTCTGAAGCTTATGGAATCAAGAGTCACTACACTACCTCTACCACTGCACCACAAAGCACATTAAAGACCATCTGAGCTTCACATATATCGGGGGTGGGCAGTAATTTTCATAGGGCGGCCACCGCTCCACACCTAGAAGTGACAGGGAACTAGCCTTCCCCAATGGTTGTCTGGGGCCGGGAGCTTTGAAATAAAAACACAGCAAAGGGTCGCCTAGCAGCCTCCCGGGGTTGCTGTAGCTATTTATAGGATTGACCAACTCCAGCCTCTGCCAGGGTAGCACCACGACCAGGAGTCCTTTAAATAGCTGCAAGCAACCCCGGATGGCCGCCAGGCAATGCAGTAGCAGCAGAACCGCAAGCCAATTGCTTCTATTTAAAGGGCTTGCAGCTCCGGACCCCACCGCTACCGCATTGTCTGGCAGCTATCCAGGCTTGCTGCAGCTATGTAAATGGCTCACGACTCCGGCCCCTGCCAGAACAGCACCATGACTGGGAGCCTGGAGAAATAGGATCCTGGTACCTGAGTCGTCACCTTGAAATCCAGTGGCACAGGCAGCAGGACAAATAGAAAGCAGCCAGATGCCGTCCATGGGCCAGATCAGCGTTTGGTGGACTGGATCCAGTCCCTGGGCCACATCTTGCTCTGCCCTGACACTCTGACCTGTGAAAGCTACGGTTTGTATTCATGCACCTGGAATGGGGGTGGAGGGTTCTTTCCCCTACACAAGTTCTGCTCTTTTCAGTTAAACTTTTAGTTTTCAATGCATTGGTTTAAAAATTGCCATTTTTGCACTGATATTATTACAGAATAATTTCTATTATAAAGATAAATTATGTTCCACATTAGTTCACAACACATCCTACCAAGTGGCCAGCCATTCAGAAAAACGAAATGTCACACAATTCACAGGCTCAGTCACAAGATGACTCAGTACATTGACAATGATACAGTCCCACACTTATAACAGTCACCACAGAATTCCTATCACACCACAGAAGAGTGGGTCCAAGTAGAGCACACTACACCCTCATGCACTATTTCAGCTCACTATTACACAGTCTTTCAAAGCCCCTCTGTGCTGTAAAAGCTCTGCTCTGAGCTCTTCTAATAGCCCTGGTATCTGCTACTCAAATTCACCAGACATCTTTGCCCTCCATCCCAGCAGAAAGCTTTCCTCACTTTGCGTCACGTACGTTATGCAGGACACAACAGGCAGCTATAACCCCTGGAATACTTCTTTCACTTGAGGTACAGTCTTATGAGTAAACAATGCCAGCAACCCTTCAAATGATCAAAAGCACGTTCGACATCATCCTGCACCTGTTCAGCCAGTAACTGAATGTTCTCTGGTGCTGTCGAGGTGGCCAGTATGACTTCCCAGTTAAGTATGACTTGTCCTCACTTAATCAGAAATGGTCACAAGCAAAATAAAGATAAAATGATTTCTAAACTTACACTGGTTCAAAGTGACAGACCATGCTCTCAGGCCAGAATCTGCTCCCAAAGTCCAGCTGACTGGTAGCAAGTTTCCACAGTGCAATCACCACTCACTTCTACACTGTCAGTGCAACTCTCATTTTGGTGACCCTGTGCTAGAACTGGGGTGAGCTCAGCACACAAATCTAGGGACCTGATCTTGGGTAACCACAGGTTCAGCAGCCACTGCTGATTACCCTAAACCTGCTTTATAATGCAACGCCAACAATCAGGGCTTGTTTCTTGGTCTCAGCAGTGGCACTCCATCTGCTGCTCCATGAACAACACACAAGCTTGAATTGGTTCTGTGTCCCGTGGCAATCTGTCTCCCAAGGAATTGGCATGATCCCCGCTCAAACAGTTTTTGCTGCTCTGCAAATCTGTGCTTGCAATGCTCATGAAAACAGCGCAGAGCTGTGCAAGCTACATGCTTCTGTCACAGATGACAGACTGATGGTTATGGAGGTTTGCGGGATTTAAAAAAAAGTCAAATTACTGATACAGATATCATAATGGATGGACACAGCTGTAAATAGGGATGTTGATCCCATAATGCCCAATAATCCCTGACTGACTTGTTCTGGCCCTATCATACATTTCCCAAATTTCACAAAAGGCAGTGTGCTGGGCAGTGGCATTACACAATGGCGCATCTACCCAGGATACATCTCACACTGCATCTGTGACAGCATCCCGGTATGCACTGCCATGGTGCACCCCCAATGAAAGCAGCCAAACCTGCAAACACACAAGCGACATAGTAACTGTGGAAGCTGCATGCTGACGTAACTTGAGCTGATGCAAGTTTTCCGTGTAGACTCTAGGGGTGTGTAAACATTAACAGGTCTGAAATGGCTCTACATTAGGGGGCCAGGGGTCTAGCCAGAAAAGGCATTGCCATTGCCCTTCAAACAGGTTTTTTCTCTTTGTCCTGGCAGCCTTGGGAAATAGATAAGCATGCAGCCTGACTTTGTTGCTGTGACATAGCGGGGGTGCTGTTCCAGTCACTGCTGCAGTGTGTGGGTGTACCTCAGTGTCCCCCCTCCCCCCTTTGCAGCTCTCTCTGCATGGGGGGGGGAGAGGCCAGGCATGACCCATTGTGGAAGTATGTCAGTGTCTCACCTCCTGGAAGCCAGGTGACAAAAGATTCACCTTTGGTCTGGGAGCAGGACAATGCAGGAGGCGGAGCTGCCTGGAGGCTCAGGGTCCAGTGGGGGGAGGGGGTTTGCTTTAGTCTTGGTTGGGGGAAGCATGAAGGGAGCAGACAACATCAAGTACAGGGGGGATTCAAGGGCCTGTGAACCCCTTTTCTCCAAGAGGGCTACAGCTGTCTGCCCTGACTCCTATGTCAACATGGAGCCTGTGCTATGCTGCACCTCTGAGAAGCAATAAACCCTTCTGTTCTACTGGCTGGCGGAGCCACATCGGGCTGCGGACTGGGGCGCAGGGTCAGGGGGCTCCCCAACGCATCCTCACAGTTGTGTCTTTTGTTTATCCTCATTGGCTCTGCATAACACACCTTCAGGGTCGAAATCCCCTGTAATCTCTGTAACCTGTTAGCTTGTAGCATGGGAATGTGTTGATTTGATTGGAAGTTCAGTAAATAGTAATTAGGGGCGGGTATAACTGTATTCATTATTTGCTTATTGATATTCATTTTATGGGACTTAACATTACTAAATAAGGGTATGTCTACACTACCACCCTAGTTCGAACTAGGGTGGTTAATGTAGTCATACGAACTTGCAAATGAAGCCCGGGATTTGAATTTCCCAGGCTTCATTTGCATGTTGCCGGGCGCGACCATTTTTAAATGTCCGCTAGTGCGGACTCCGTGCCCGCGGCTACACGCGGCACGAACTAGGTAGTTTGGACTAGGCTTCCTATTCCGAACTACCTGTACGCCTCGTGGAACAGGGAAAGGGGTTACTTGAGCGAAAACAGGACAAACGCCAAACTTTGTCCCAACAGTCCAGAACTAGTGACTCACTCAGCATTTGGATTATTCATAGTCGTAAGACACCCATCTTGTACAGTCACACAGGGGATCAAGAGAAACTAAACACCTGCATAAGAATTGTAAGTGCAAGAATATGAATTCCAGAAGCGAAGCTTTTTGCCATTGGTTCCCTGTTATATATACAAATGGGATACTTGCTCTAGCTATGAGTGCAGTGGGTAATAAACCAGTTTATTTTCTGATGTTTGTGCACTTCTACATATTAGTCCTTTACTGTCAGCCTTGTAGGCAAATATTAAAGTCAGCTCTGGATTAACTATTGTGTGAAATTGCATTTTTCAGAATTTCAAGTCCTTGTTTGGATTTGATGGGGCATCCCATCATGCATCTATTGGTACCAAATGAAACTCACTCCAGTACATTAAGCCATGCTGAGGGAGACCGCACGGCTCAATATTGTAGTTATTGGTGCTCTATAAAAAAATAAATGAGCTTTAATTTAGAATGAGGCAGGCAAGCAGAGAGCAAGTGAAGACAGATAAGCTCTAGGAACTTCAACAAGTGAAGAAAATTATTAAAGGAAGAAACTGGATCCAAAGAACAAGTCTTTGGCTTTACGATCCATTTTTGTACAAACTCATAGGAAATAAGATATTGCCCTTCCACGAGTTCCCAGTTAAACATTTAACAAAAATGTGGAACAGCAGCATCTGCTCACACCCCTTGATGAGGAACATACAGTAAATGTCACTTCTGCCCAGGTCATGAAATGTTCCTCAGTCTCCATGAACAGAAGCAGAATACATCCAATTCTAAGCTGTTTGGCTGTTCTTTCAATAGCATAAATCCCCACTGAGCTAAAATCTGGCAGTAAGATCCAAGCCTGGGAGAAATCTGACAGTCGAACAAAATCTTTAGATACATATTTTTAAAAAAGAAAAGTATGTTTCTACGTGTTAAACCTCTCTAGTCCGGCAACATCTACGGTACGGCAAGACCACGGATACTGCGGGACCACAAAGCCTGGGAAGCCGGCAGTGGAGCCCTGGGGGCAGCAGAACTCTGGCAGCCTCAGCACTCCTGGAGCAGCATAGATCCGGTGGCCCCAGGACAGTGGAGCCCTGGCAGACCTGGGCCAGCAAAGCCCCAGCAGGCCAAGGCTAGGTGGGGCCAGAGTGGCTGGTTGCAGAGCCAGGTGGGGAACCCAGTGGGGTCTGCTGATAGACACTCTATAATCTTAATAGACGACCAAAAATGATGCAATTTAAATTGGCTCACATGGCAGCGCTCTGTGTCCACAGAACTCATTAGAGTACAAAGGTACAATTCCCAGGCTACCTATTCTGCTGTTGTGGGTTTTTTAGCGTATGTCCTCTGTCTCATTAACACACAAAGCTGACAGTTTATAAAACACACTGGGGTGTTGAGGCTTTGGACTGTGGGCAATGAATTTAGGAAAAAAGGTGAGCGTGGGATAGAAGAACAGCCGTAAGGAATGGGGGGGCGGGGGATTGTGGGATTTTGCAGGCTATGATGCATCCCTAAGGTTATTCTAACACTGGTGTAGGTTAATACAGCCATACCTGCCTCCTCCATCGGTCTGAACATCGGCTGTGATTCAAAGCAAAGGACTCTGTCATCCATCGACCAGGTCTCATTGCGATCGAGAAACTCTTTACAGGACATTTTTTCATCCATGATCTCCCCAGGGGATACTGAAATGTGAAGAGAAAGCAGCAACACTTAGCAGTGAATCACAAGGCTGAATTACTTCTGCATAGATGGCTTATGTGACGCTGAATGGCAGAACTTTTGCTAAGACTGACAGCACACATGGCTTCTCAGTGAAATCAGACCACTCAATGTGCTGCCATTCTACAATTTTAATGAAGTTCTCTTAAAGAGCAATGAAGGAAGGCATAAAATTTGAAGAAGCTTATAAAAATAAAAATAGAGTATGTATAAACCACAAAGTCGTCAGATGCCTTTAAATGCTGAGAAATTAGTGCTAGCAGCACACCCTACACGCTAGGGTGCATCTTCACCAGACAATTACATCAAGTTAAACTGAGTCCTTCAAGCTATGTTCCATCTAAGGCATCCCTTATTTGTGATATTTTTCCCTCAGGAAAAGAGTAATTCATAAGGGCCAGGCAATGCTGCTGACCTCCCAACACAGCTGCACACTCCTCTATTTATCTAGCACAAGACAAAAGAGCAACTGCACATTTTCATGATCACTTGTCCCTGTGCCTCTTCAGTAACTGCTAATGTATAAACTGAGCTGGAATGATTAGACATTTCAGGAAGAAAAACAAAAGCAACAGGTACCCATCCGTAAGTGCTAGAACTAGGGATGCTAAAGGTTAACCAGTTAACTAGAAAGCATATGCCTTACTGGTCTGCTTACCAAGGATGTGAAACAGTGAGCAATTTACTTCTCAAGTAGACGATGGAATTTCCATTGACTATTCGACTAGTTGATAGGCACTTCCACGCTCCTCCTCTGAAATGTACAAGAGCCCCTACTTGGGGCTCTTGTACATTTCAAAGGAGGAATGCGGAACTCTGTGCACAGCCCGGGGCCAGTGGGAAGTCCCGCTGACTCCGGGCTGCACGCGGGTGTGCCAGCTTTGAAATGCACAAGAGTTCCCAGCAGGGGCTTTTGTGCATTTCAAAGTGAAAGCAGCCTCATGGAAGCTGGCTGGCACCAGCGGGGGACTCCGAGTCCCCCACTGACCTGAGCTCAATGCAGCGCTACTGCTTTGAAATGCCACATGGAGCCCAGGGTCTGGCCTCAAGTTCCACGCAGCATTTCCCCAGAACCCAGGGTCAGCTGGGGACTCCCCAGCTGATCCCGGGTTCCACAGAAATGGAGCCTGGGATCAGCTGGGGAGTCCCCAGTTGACCCCAGGCTCCACACAGCGCTGACCATCTCGGTGATTCAAAGGGGCAGCACCACACAACTGAGCCCGGGATCAACTGTGCTGTGCTGCCGCTTTGAAGTATCTCCTCTTCCTCCCGCCTCTGCTGCCTCTATATAATAGAGGCGGCAAAGGGGGAAGGGGGAATGGACTAGTCGAATGGACTATCTGATCAGCTTTTGCTTATTGGATAGTCGACTAGTACTTAACATCTTTAATGCTTACCAGCTAAGCAGAGGCCCCCACCACCACCACGATGGCCCAGTTGGCAGGACCCTGGCCGCCTGGGGCTGGGGCAGCCTCTGCCGCCCAGGGCCACAAGCGAGCCAGGGCTGGAGCAGACCCCCCTCCTTTCCCCTCCACCGGTATTTAACTGGTTAAAGAAATCACTTAATCAATTAACTACTCTGGGCAATTTTTACATCCCGAGCTAGAACACAGGAAAAGCTCTGGGGCCTGAAGGAATTCAAATGCAGAGCCAAACAGAATCTACTGGGCTACCGCAAGGTTCAACGTGCACCAAACGCTATAATTGCCACAGGCCAAACAACAAAATCTCAGTGTTGCCAATGCATGTGAGCTTATTACAGGTCCCTCAATGTTTGGTTGTTTTGTAAAAGCCTAATCATCTGCAATTATTTAAATGATCTGGTCCAGTCTGGCAATTCCACGCTCCTATGAGATCTCAGAAAATTCAGTGTTTTACAACTGTCCATGAAGACTCCCTCTAGTCTGCTCCAACCGCCATTTGCCTGAGAACCTTAAAACAGTCTGGGGTCTGCCAGGCATCCATCAGAATCAACAGAGAAAGTGTCAGGCGAGGGAGAAAGCAGTGTATGGGGGAAGGGGAGCGGCCCTTGAGCAGGAAGGGAGTTCAGAATCAGGCAAGTGAACACCACAGGTCAGGAGTCTTGAAGAGCTCAGGGACAGACAGGAGAGATGCAAGAGCAACAAAATACGGTTTTATTAAAAGCTTGCAGATACCTAAAGATACCTATTGGCATAGCACTGTCAGCTGATTACATGCAATTAATAATACAAATCTGTTGCCAAATCCTAGGTGTATAGCTTTGAGGGCCAGAGAATGGGAATTTAAAGTGTAAACTCCTATTAAAGCGTTTTGATAACAATAATATACAAATGCACACATCACTTCTGTATGCTAACACACATGCATATAAATCCCACCACGCCAGAAAAGAAGTGTGTTCAGAAAAGGAGGATGTTAAATATCGATTAATTGACTAGTCGAGTGACCTCATGAATTCTTATCAATCACTCAACTATTCTATAGTCGCCAGGGGCGGGACTGGCAGCCAGTGCGCTCAGGCCCCAGTCCCAAGGAGCCCCCTGCCACTCTACATGGGAGTTGGTCCGTGAGGGGAGCCAGTTTAAAAGCCAGCTCCCCTCGTGGACCGGCAGCTTGTTGTCCTGTGCTGCTCCCTCTAATAAAGGGGCAGCAGCATGAGGTGGCATCAGGCCCTGTTTAAGGGAGGGTCTGAGCTCCCGGACCCAGCACGAGCCAGAATTGACCTGGGCTGCCTGCCCACCTGGCTCCTAACACACTTTAAATGCAGAACCACAGCAGGTCCCAGGCTTGCGGCAAGGCAGCACTGGGCTGCTGGCCAGCCTGCTAAAAAATGGACTGGTGGTGGAGGGGTGAGAAATGTGTATAGTTTATAGCATTAACTCAAGCTTTTGCTGATAGGTTAATCGACTACACTAGTACATCCCTACTTTACAGTCTGTTCAGTTTCTGACTCCCATGGATGGAGGACTCCAAGCTATCAAAATGGGATCCAACTGAGGCTGGTTTGTGGATTTCCTGGTTTGGCAAGAGACTGCTGGGGTTTCTGTTGGGGACTCTTAGCTAAATGAGCGGATTTGATATAGTTCACTGCAGCCAGGAGGGGGGAGAAAACACTGCTTCCTGTACGCAAAGGAGAAAGGTGTCCATGTGTGGACTGGGGAACAAAACTTGTGTGCGAGGAGAGGGTGGGGAAATTAACACAGACAGTGTTAAGAGACAAACCGCTCTCAGACTAGAAGATAGGCCGGCACAATGACAATTTAACAGCAATATTTTGCCAAACAGACAATGATAATTAAAGTTTGCCAAGTGCTATTATAAATGTGAAGAGACACCATTATTCACAATTATTTGCAGGGTACAGGAGTGAGGGATTTAATTCACATCAGCAATAAGTGCCTATTGAGAATGCAAGCTGCTGGGGACAGGAACACCACAGTCTTTTGTCTGCCTATAGAGATCTCTATGAACTAAAAAGACAAATTGTTATGCTAATGTGAAGACTGAGGAAAAGTTAGGGAAAACTGACAGGAATTTCCCTTACAGAAATTACCCCCGATTCAAGTCTACTAAGCTTCATTGACCCAAACAGGCTCTGGGTGGACTTTAGAGGGTTCAGAAATAACTTCTAGCACTAGAGCTAAAATAAAGACACACATGTATAATTGTTGGTACCTACTGTAACACAATAGAAACCAGAACTCTGTAGTACTGGCAGGTAAGTGGGAGAAAATACCTTAATGTTTTAAGATGCATTTGTAAGTACAAGAGTGATTATGTCTGTGCCTTTAAATAAAGGGAGGGGGGGATCTTAATGCAAGGCATGCTGGGAATGGAGAGGAAGCAGGAAAACAAAACGGACAAGAGAGCAGGGCAAGAAGAATTATTCTAAGTGTGGCTAAACATAACAAAATTCCTATAGCACTGGGGATACATTTTGATTCATATCTGCATTTATAAAGCATTTGTTTTAGCAAAAACACTGGAGACTGGGCAGTGGAGATCCAGCCAGTGCTGCTATGGGCTGGGACAGCCAAGCCAACAGACAACTGAAAGCTTTATTTGCTTCACACAAGTACCCAGCTCTTATACAGTGCTAACATCCTACAGCTTAAATCAAATTACAAAAGTATCATCATTATCCCCATTTTGCAAATGGGGAAGGCTCAGGCAACAGAGTGCAGTGCCTTGTCCACGGTCACCCAGCAAGGTCAGGGGCAGAGCCAAGAATGAAACCCAGGGACTTCGTCTACACTGCAGCTTTTACCGCAAGAGCCTATGCAAATGAGGAACATATTAGCAAATCGTCGTGTCTCATTTGCATAATTTATTTGAGCTGTTTTTGCACAAAAACCCGTTTTGCACAAAAACACCTGTCCACACTGCTTATTTTATGCAAAACCAAACGTGAATAAATTAAACGAGTCAAAGTGATATGCTAATGTGCACCTCATTTGCATAGGCTCGTGCTTCAAAAGTCGCCATGTAGACGTAGCCAAAGTCTCAATCAGTGCTCTATCCACTAGGAAACACTGTCTCCTCTTCAGAGAGCGGTTTGATTTAAGCTATGCTGTACAATGTCTTATTGCCACGGGCACTTGTTGGCCTACTCATGTTGTAAGTTGAGACATTGTACAGCAGAGTTTAAATCAAACCGCTCTCTGAAGAGGAGAAACTACAGACCAATTAGTATAACTAGGGGTTATAGTGGACCACAAGCTGAATATGAGTCAGCAGTGTGATGCTGTTGCAAAAAAAAGCAAACATGATTCTGGGATGCATTAACAGGTGTGTTGTGAGCAAGACATGAGGAGTCATTCTTCCGCTCTACTCTGTGCTAGTTAGGCCTCAGTTGTAGTATTGTGTCCAGTTCTGGGCACTGCATTTCAAGAAGGATGTGGAGAAATTGGAGAGGGTCCAGAGAAGAGCAACGAGAATGATTAAGGGTCTAGAGAACATGACCTATGAAGGAAGGCTGAAGGAATTGGGTTTGTTTAGTTTAGAAAAGGGAAGATTGAGAGGGGACATGATAGCTGTTTTCAGGTATCTAAAAGGGTGTCAATAAGGAGGAGGGAGAAAACTTGTTCATCTTGGCCTTTGAGGATAGAACAAGAAGCAATGGGCTTAAACTGCAGCAAGGGAGGTTTAGGTTGGACATTCGGAAAAAGATCCTAACTGTCAGGGTGGTCAAACACTGGAATAAATTGCCCAGGGAGGTTGTGGAACCTCCATTTCTGGAGATATTTAAGAGCAGGTTAGATAAATGTCTATCAGGGATGGTCTAGACAGTATTTGGTCCTGCCATGAGGCCAGGGGACTGGACTCGATGACTCTCGAGGTCCCTTCCTGTCCTAGTATTCTATGATCTGATATTGGCCACTGTCAGCAGATAGGACACTGGGCTAGATGGACCTTTGATCTGACCCAGTCTGGCAGTTCTTATGTTTTAACACAAGCAGCACTTTTCCTAAACAGAGTCTGCTGTAGGTCCCAGTGATTGCAAGTGTTTACTAAACAGCTCCAATTTGTTTATCATCTGTTCTGAAGAAATCAGTGTGGCCACATAATCAAATTGAAAAGTTAATCCATATAAAACAGCACTTCTGGCAATCTACAGCATGGAGACTTCCAATGTGCAGAGCCTGCTGTGCTCAAAGGCTCACAAAGAATTGTACCCAGTACGCTGTACTGTACCCACTATGCTATGTGCAGTGAACTTGCAGCAAGAAGTGCTTTTCGAGCCGAGGATTACCATAGTAGTCTTCTCACTGAAGGGGAGCTTAATCTCACGAGGGCACTGGACCAGACATTGAACTCTAGGTTAAATAGCTTTACTATCCATGAGTTGATAGGAATGAGCTGCACCTGCCAGCTCCAAATCAAGCTGGAGGACAAATGAGGGACTTAAAAGCTTTGTTAGAGTTGCCAACTAATTTCTCAAAATCATGCTAGTGGCTTTGTCCTGCAAGTGGATACAGAGTTAGTTTGGCTCGAGCGATTTGCTAGGGCAGGGATGGGCAAAGTGTTTGGTCTCAGGGCCATATCAGCACATGGAAATCGCACAGAGGGCCATGAATGCTCACAAAACTGGAGTTGGGCTGCACGAGGGGGTGGGGGCTCTTGCTGGGGTACAGGCTCTGAGGTAGGGAATGGGACTGAGGAACTTGGGGTGCAGAAGGAGGCTCTGGGCTGGAATCAAGGGGTTTGGAGGGAAGGTGACCAGGGCTAGAGCAGGGGGTCGAGCTTTGGAGGAGCCCTTGGGTGCAGGCTTCAGGTGGTGCTTACCTCAAGCAGCTCCCAGAAGCAGCAGCATGTCCTCCCAGCTCCTACGCAGAGACACTGGCAGGTGGTTCTGAGCGCTACCCTGTCTGCAAGCACTGCCCCTACACCACCCAATGGCAACAGTTCCTGGCCATTGGGAGCTGCAGGGGCAGCATGCAAAGCTGCTGGCTATCCCTACCCAGGCAAGCTGGAAGGGAGACCTGCTGCTGCTTCCAGGAGCCATACAAAGCCAGGGAAGCCCCTGAACCCACTTTCTAGTAGGAGCTTGAGGGCAGGATTAAAAGGGGTAAAGGCCTGATATGGTCCATGAGCCATCGTTTGCCCACCTGTGTGCTAGAGGAATACCCTACTGCCAAGTCAGACCAATCCACTCCCTGGATTAAGTTCCTGGTACTGTCAAAGGAAACAAAGGAATTCCCTCCATCTCTCTGGGGGGTGGAATATTTTAAACTTCGGGGGAAATGCAATTTAAACGAGCTGTGATTTGAAAACACATCGTTTAAAAACATCCTACAGCAAGGGCATGTCTACACTACATCCCTCTTTCGAAGGAGGGATGTAAATTAGACAGATTGAAATTGCAAATGAAGCCAGGATTTGAATTTCCTGTGCTTCATTTGCATAATGGTGGCCGCACATTCTTTTGAAAACGGGTATTTTGAAAGTGAAACTGCCATCTCGACATGGTTCTTTTGAAAGAAAAACCCTTTCGAAAGATCCTGTACTCTTCAAAAAATGAGGTTTACAGGATCTTTTGAAAAAGAGTTTTTCTTTTTCTGTAGTCTAGACATAGCCCAAGTGTTTAGCTCTTAAAACAGTCACCATTTTGATGTTCTGTCCAGAAGAGATGCAGAGTAGCCCCCCACTGCACAGCTTTGTGGACTTGCTAAACACTGGGACCTTAAGATCCTTGGGTTTATCAACACAGGAACCAATGTCCTTAACAGCTCGTATCTACAGCTGCCTGAATAATTTCCCATGTTTTCTAGTCTACTGCATATTTCCATAACGGGTCACATATGGCAAGGAGTGTCATCTAGTAGTCTCTAAAGGGTGTGTCAAGCTCTGGGTTCTCTCTTGACCTGACAATGACTCAGATGACTTTTGGCAAGTAGCAGAAGGCCTAATACTGTAAAATGTTAGGTGCTAAACATCCTCAACTCTTACTGATTTTCAGTTGAGCGGAGGGTGTTCAGCATATTGCAGGATTATGTGCTCAACATTTCAAGTGCCTTAGTTTCCACCTCTGTAAAATGGGATATTAACTTACCTTTCTGGCATGTCATGAAATTTTAAAAAAGTGTGTTGAGATCCTTGTCTGAAAGTGCAGTATTTTACAAGCATCAGACACATGCTTATGACTAGCTAATGAAAGATTCAACATATTCCACCTGACATTACGCCTTCCTACAAATTCCTACTTCTCCAGTAATGAAGTTCAAACTAAATGGTCCTACTTTGCAGGATCAAGTTTAGTCTTCCACTGATACTTAATAGCCTTGGCGGATGATTGTTTCTAGATCAAAATTAGAGTTGTCAGTCTCTGCTTCAGAAGCAGCCCAGGACCAACTAAGCTGCAAGAGAGACTGCACCACCTTCCACCTACAGAAAATGGGGGTCCCTTCAGATCTAGACTGAAGTCATTAATGGAGCAACATGAAGAAATTGGTGCTGAAGGGGCCAGCCTGCAATCCTCCGTGTCTTAAGGATACATGAAAGGATTTAAGTTTCCATCATGGCCAGTTCCTAAAGGGGATGTCAAACAGGAAGGAGCATTTATTATAACAGAAAAGAATTATTCCATGGACAATCTGAAAGCACAATTGGCTTCTGTTACTGTTAAATCCTGAAGAATTTTATGTCTAAGAACAAACCTGTCAATCACACTGACATTGCTGCTATAAATTACATTTTCACTCATCTGACACAAATTCACAGTTTACTATTACTATCCAGTGCTTGTAGAAGAGAGGTAAGTACACAACAGCATTCCCTATCCAATCACCACATTGTATTATCATCCCCTTCCCCTATCCTTGGCAGTCTTATCTATTTAGCTTGTAAGATCTCCGGGACAGGCACTGTCTACCACTTTGGGGCCTTGTTTTTGGTTGGTTCCTATACACTACCATGAGCTATCTAGTAAGATTGCAGGAATCTGTGAATTTGTGGGCACCGCAACCAAAAAATTAGCTTTACAGGTAAGAGGAGAACATAATCCTCTGAGAGCAATAAAAATGGGCGAGAATATTAAGGATCAAAAAAAGCTTCCTTGAGAAGCTGCTAGACATTTCTGATGAAGCTCACAATTCAGCATCCATTTCAGCAAAGGTTTAATACACAGAACATGCTCTTCACTATATCCTGCAATGCTGCAAAAGCTGCTCAGATGTCACTAAATTGAGATCCAACCAGTGAGAAATGGTAGTCTCCCATCACCAGGCAAAATACTAAAGGGAACCCAAATCAAGAAACACTTCCACTGAAATGCAACATTAGAGTAAAAAACCTGGTATTTCAGAATGAAACAGCCTACATGGCCAGGATATCTGACTATCAAAGGTTCTAAAACCTTGAAAGACATGTGGATCAGAAACAATCACTTACTTCACTACTGTTGTTTCCTTCATTTAATCATTTTTATATGCAAAATATGTTATGACAAATTTCTCTCTCATGCATCAGAACTTTTAAAGTAGTTTTATTTAATAAACAAATGTAAATGCGGTTTTGTATATTTTAATTGAATTTCCATCCCAACAGAACTATAAAGTACATTAAAATAAATCTAAAAAGGGCTTCTTCATTCACCAATTTCTAATACATTAAAGATGGAAAAAACAAGAATCTGATTAATTATAAGAAGCTTCATAACTGCTTAAATAAATGCATATAGATATAATTTATCCTCCTAGTTAGCAAAAAAAAGCACAACATTTAATGTAAAGGCTATACTGAGTTGCAAATTAACATCTTTTAGTTATTGCCAACCAATGAGAATCAAGCTCTCAAGGAAAATAAAGTACAAATGCAAAATAATTAAAATAAATCATTTCAATAAAGGCTTCCTGCTTGCTCATTTAAAATCAATCTACACTGCATTGTGCTCTCCAAGCATCAAATAAGAATTAGGTTCTGGAGGCAGAATGTCTAGACTGTCAGATGAGGCCTAAATGAAAGAAATCACAGGTATCCTTAATAAGTACTAATGCTTTGAGTAA
Organism: Pelodiscus sinensis; assembly: GCF_049634645.1. Taxonomy (NCBI): domain Eukaryota; kingdom Metazoa; phylum Chordata; order Testudines; family Trionychidae; genus Pelodiscus; species Pelodiscus sinensis. Next base: position 257,058,622 of record NC_134712.1, read on the forward strand.
TCAAGTCTGAATCACATGCCAGAGCCTAAAGTAGCACCTTAGAAAATGACAGGAAAACGTGTGGAAGGAGGGAGAAAGGACTGGAAAAAGGGTTGTTTCAGTTTGGCAGAAAGGAATGCCTTCACGTCTGCACATCCTTCTCTCCTGTGGGGCATAAGCCCTTCCAGCCACAGTAGGGGGCAGAAGAACAGAGGGTCTGAGAAGTGCATTTTACTCATCCTGTGAAAGAGCGCCCAAGTTGATCAACATATGAGCCTCTGGAAAATCTCAAATTTGCACATGCTCAGTAGAGACTTGTTAGAGTTTGGAGAATTTAGCAGCCAAAGATTCTAGGCACATTGATCATGCTCCAGTTCTATGAAGCTCCTAGATTTGACAGGACTGCGCATGTGCCATCACCCGAGAGTGATTGAGCGTGCTCCATCCGAGTGCTGCAAAGGCAGGACTTTCTCTGCAACTGCTGCTCTGGGCCACTGTGATAGTGTGCAACAGAGCAGACAACAGGGAAATCATCTCTTCTGTGTTCTCAACACTCCCCTTCCTGGCACCCTGTCATGATTATGAGGGTTAGCCAGCAGCCTGGGGATTAAGGGGTTAACTACACCTAGCCAGGTGGAGTGACCAATAGGAATGTAGGTGGGACTTTTCAAACTGGGACAAAGGAATTTGGGTTTTTTTCTTTTCTCCCTTTTGTCTCTCAGAGAGTTCTCTGCAGCTACAGAGGGACAAGCATGTCTCTCTCTCTCTCCAAGACACCATTCTTCATTTTCTGTAAGTAGGGTAAAGTTTAGGCAGTTTCGTTAGGTTTTATTGTTTTAAGGATTGGGTATGGGATCTGAGATCTGGCACTGCTTAAAAGATGTTTTGGCTTTTCTTTGTAACTATGTTCTAGGCCCATGGAGTTTCTCCATGAGTATATTTTGTTACCTTCCTCTCTAGTCATTATACTTGCAACCAGAATATTCTTGTAATAATAAAAGTTCTTTCTTTTCTTTTATTAACCTGGCAGTGGTTAATGGTGTGCCCTGATTTTTGTTTTAGGGGGAAGATTTCCCAAATGATCTTTCCCCTGGTTTCTTTAGCAACATTTGGGTGGTGGCAGCGGAAGTTTTATTCCCAAGATCTAGGGTTTTAAGATCTTGGGGGAAGTTTTATACCAAAGCCTGGTAAATAAGGCTTTGGGGTACACTTGCTGGCCCCCACTTCTGCATTTATCATGCCAGAGTGGGGAAGGAGCCATGACACTCCCCTTCCTGGCACCCGGACAGCAAGCAGAAAAAGGAAGCAGCCTGACATCGAACAGAAGGGTGAGGAAGGTACACACAGAGATGGAGATGCAGGAACTCGGAGGAGCAAATGAGAAGACAGGAGTAGGGAGGGTGTATAGGCACACATGGAGAGGAGGGTTGGAGCAGAGAGGGAGAACAGAGGCAAAAGGACTACAAATGCTAGTGCACACTGCCCTCCATACTCCGAAATTGAATCCAATGTCCTATATTCCTCTACTGTCTGCAAACAGTGGTGAAATCCACAGGCAAAGTGTGTGTGGGGGGGATCTCCCTCATGGGCCTGACCCACGTATTCAGCCTCCTGCTGCTACCACTTACTCAGGTCATGTAGTAGAGATCTGTACTGAGCATGTAATGTCCAAACCCTGCCGATGACCCAAGTCGGGGGTTAATTCAGTCCCACAGATGTAATTTGGTTTTGTATCTGCTTTTTTTTTTTTTTTTTTTTTTTTAAAGGAAATGACATTAAAACTACAGTGAAAGAGCTGTCCAGTACTTCCGGGGAATGGAGGTTGCCAGTTAAATGAATGTGCCAAATCAAGTTTGCTGCTCTGCCCCACCCCTCTACTGGCAGATCCGGCTCCCAGCAGCTCAAGACAGGCTGAGGGGAAAGGAGGTACCTACCGATCATGTCAGCCAGCAGTTACAGCTGTCAGAAGCCATGCAACAGCTGGCAGCATTGTAGCTGGGAGCAGTGCCGGTTAACAGATGCCGGATAACAAAGATCTCAGCGTACATTAAACAAATATTAAGGTTGCAAAGTCAAGCACTCAAAAGTTAGGCATCTTTAATTCTGGCATTTCCTATGTAACCTTAATTTGTACACCATAATGTATATGTATTAGAATACAGTCTTTCATTACAGGATCACATACTGTTTTTCCATATTATTTTTTCTAATTGTGTGTTCCTCATTTTCCTTACCTATCAGAATCACAGAGCTGGAAGAGACCTCAGGAGGTCATCAAGTCCAGCACCCTGCCCAAAGCAGGACCAATCCCAATCCCAGACAGGGGTTTGTCAAGCCGAGACTTAAAAACCTGTAGGGACGGAGATTCCACCCTCTCCCTAGGTAATCCAGCCCAGTGCTTCCCCACCCTCCCAGGGAAATAGTTTGTCCTAATATTCAACTTAGACCTCCTGAACTGTAACTTGAGACCATTGCTCCTCATTCTGCCATCCACTAGCACTGAAAACAGCCTCTCCCCATCCTCTTTGGAACCTCCCTTCAGGAAGCTGAAGGCTGCTCTCAAATCCCCCCTCACTCTTCTCTTCTGCAGACTAAACAAACCGAAATCCCTCAGCCACTCCTCATAGGTCATGTGCTCCAGCCCTCTCATCATTTTGGTCGCCCTCTGCTGGACCCTCTCCAATGCATCCACATCCTTTCTATAGTGGGGGGCCCAGAACTGGACACAAATGTAAGCCAAGTCATTTGGAGTTGTGCTTTGAACATATAGCTAAAACATTTTAAGTACAGGCAGTCCCCGGGTTACGTACAAGATAGGGACTGTAGGTTTGTTCTAAGTTGAATTTGTATGTAAGTTGGAACTGGCTCCAGATTCAGCTGCTGCGACTGAAACTGACCAGGAGCTGACTACAGGAAGCTGGAGGCAGAGTTGCTCTGCCCCCAGCTTCCTGGAATCAGCCTGATCAGTTTCAACAGCTGCTGAATCTGGAGCCTAGGACAGAACAGCTGGGGCGCTGCACAGTAGGTTCCCACAGGACCAACCGGGCAGCACCCCAGCTGCTCTACCCGAGGCGTCCCGCAACAAAAGCCTGGTCTGCTGGGGAGGGGGAGGGGGGGCGCAGTAAGTATTTTTTTTTCCCCACAGGCCCCCTGCTTTAAGTGGATAGATATTCAATATTTCTTTTTATCCTCATTTAATATGAGGTCCCAGGTTACAAGTAACACACACCATACAAACTCCACACTGAATACAAAATTATGCATTTCCTTGGTTATTTCTATGGTGCTCTCATCATAGTATCCAAGTGCTTCATGGACATTAATGAATTTATCTTAAATTTCCGCTGACATTGCGTGGTGGTATTGCCATTTTACAGATCAGGACTCGAGGCACAGAGAACAAATCCAAAATGGTCAGTGTGGCCACTAGCACTTGGGTGCCCAGTTTAAAACACCCAAGGGTCTAATTTGTTTGAGTACAGGCAGCCCCCGACTTACGCGGATCCGACTTATGTCGGATCCGCACTTACGAACAGGGCTATTCTCGCCCCGGAGCTCACGGGCGGCGGGTCGCCACCCATGTCCTCCGGGGCGAGAAAAGCTTCTCCCGGTCTCCCTGGTCTGCTGGGGGGGTCCAGAAAAGCCGCTGGACCCCCCCCCCCCAGCAGACCAGGGACACTGGAGCAAAGACGCCGCCTGGGCGGCTTTGCTCGTTTGCCCGGGAGCAAACCTGCCCAGGCAGCAGGACCCCCGCCGGGTTTAACAGATTAAAATCAATTAAAAAGTACACAGAAAGAAAGGAAACGTATCTAACTGGCATTTGCACTGCCACTATGTATCCCACCCCAGAGTGCACTCCTCTGGAGTCAGAGTCCCAGACACTTGCTGGTGTGGGCACGCTTGAAGGGCTGCAGTTGGAGTGGAGACAGCACTTGGCAGATTCTGTGTGTGTTAGTCCAAGGTGAGCAGCCAGCTGCAAAATCCCTCTGCCACTGGAGCAGGCCCCACCAAATGCCAGCAGCTCTGGTTCCCTGGGCGGATCACTCTGGCTCTCAGTGCACCCAGAAGCAGGTTGTCTTTTGTGCTCCCTCCCAGGCAGCACTTTTCCAAAGAGCCCAGTGACTCAGTCACCGCCTGTGCAGGTTTATGTAAGCTCTTCCCAGCCACAGGCACAGCCAGGATCTCTCCCCTTCAGGGACAATCAACAGCAGCCCCCCCAAAGCAGCCTGCTAGATCCAAGCCCCAGCAGTAACAGTAACAGGCTCTAGCTGCAACACAAGAGCTCCCAGCCTGGAAAAGGCTTCTCATCAGCAGCCTGGCTCTTCTCTCCAAAATGGAGCCTAGCCTAACTCTGTCTGCATAGCCTGGGAGAGCCACTGTTCTCCCTTCTTCCTAAGGGCTCATGGGAGTTGTAGTCTCTAGGGCTAGATTTCAGCACAAAGGATTCTCCCAGAAAAAGTCAGGGGCCCCTTTAGTAAGAGGACTACACCTATAAAAAGGCTAACACTGCCACTTTTTGCACTAATACATACACTTCTTTTTGCTTATTCTTCAGAAACCCTATCTTTCCCTACTATCAACAAGCTTAAACAAAAAGCCTGGGAAAAGATGTATTGTACTGCCTTGCTGTTCAACCAGCAAAATTACCTCCCAAGCTCGTATTTCCTGCTGGGGAAAACTGGACACTCAGAAAGCAAGTCATTTGGTAGCTACACTTCAAAACTAAACAAAGATGATGTATTGTCAATAGACTCTGGGCTGCAAAATAAAGCTGTAATTCAGCCTTTACCGTGTACTAACTTTTTCAAACTTCTGCACGTAAAGCCCCATGCATCTAAGATACCAGTCAGATTCAGACATTGCCCATGAGCGTGACGGACAGACAACCCATACATGTTGGCCCGTGGTCACCAACAGGTTGATCATGGTCTATCGCGAGGCCTCGACCAGTCGATCGGGAGGTGTCCGCCCCCCCCCCATTTTCCCTCCCACTCACGAGAAGCCCCACTACCTACCTCCAGCGAAAATGGAGGTAGTGCCGGCTTCCCAGGGGTGGACGGACGTCCCGCAGCTTAGCGCCACTTCAGGGGGTTCCGGAAGTGCGTTGGCTGCTCTGCTGGGCATGCTGCGGGAGGGGGCATTAGCCCCGGAGGAGGAGCTCGGCAACTTCCCTGCACCGGCGCAGGAGGGGTGTGTCGGCCCCGGGGCAGGCGCGCACTGGGTTTTCCTGTGCCGGGGGGAGTGTTTCAGCCCTGGGGCAGGTGCGCATGGGGGTTTTGGCCCCGGGGCAGGCGCACACAGGGTTTTGCTGCGCTGTGAGGGGGGGGGGGGGTCCAGGCCCAGAGGCACACACCGGCTTCCCTTGGGGCAGGGGAGGAAATCCTTGAAGGAGGTAGATGCAGGGGACTCTCTGCCTCCACTGGCACCCTGCTCCCTGCCTCCACTCCCCTACCCCCAACTCCCCAGCTCCCTCTCCCCTCCCCCCAGCCACAGAACTCTGTCTCCACTGGCAGGCACCCTGTCTCCTGCTAAAGCACCCATTAGCACCCTTCCCCAGTACTATGTCCCCTGTTCCCACCAACACAGTTGGGGCCACATTAGTGAAGTTTGGGGGGGGCGGAGGGTGTTGGAGGAGGGTATTTTTGCATCTCACTTGTGTGGCTCCAACTGATTTTTCTTGGGTCAGTGACCCCTGACTCAAAACAGGTTCCCCGCCCTTCTCAGAAATAAAGACAATGAAGAAACTTTTTGTTTGTCATAGTATTTTATTTAAAAATGAAGCCTGGCCAACAAACCCCAAATTGGGGCCAACCCCCCATCTGGCCACAGCATCATAACACTCCTGCACTCCCTTCCCCCCAGCCCCTACATCTGAGCCTATCATTCACTGGGACCCCCTGCCCTGAACCCCTCACATACCCCAACCCAAATTCCTGAACCCTCACATCCAGAAGTCTGTGGCTTGCTTAGTACCCTAACCCTACATCTGATCCCAACACTGCCCGGCCTGGAGCCCCCTCCCTGAGCCAGCATTCCCTTATCCACCTCCTCCGCATCCAGATTTCCTCCCAGAACTTGCACCTCTCACCCCTTCCCACGTCCAAATCCCTCACTCCCACCCCAGAGCCCACACATCCTGTCTCAACCCAGCGAGGTTACGGCTAGACTGCAGGAGTTTTTCAGGATTCCGGAGATATCCCAGAAAAACACTTCTGCATCCAGGGGTGTGTTTGGTCTTCCGCTTCTTTTAGTGGAAGCACAAACATGATCTTTCGGTCACCCCTATATTCCTCTTTCCACGAGGAATAAGGGGGCTTCCAAAAGAAGGGTTTTTTCTGACATTTGGTCCAGTCTAGACAGGCCAAATGTTGGAAACACCTCCTCCTACAGAAGAATTGGGGGGAAAAAGCAACAGTATAAGGGTTGGGGATAGTAAGTGACAGAGAGGAGAATGAGAGGGCGGGGCTTCAAGGAAAGGGTGGGGCTGTAGATTTTGGCCTGTTCTGTCCTTTAAACAGTGATCTTGGGTGTAAAAAGGTTGGAGACCACTGATTTAGGCAGTATTCTGCAAAGATCACACACTCCACTATGCACCCAACCTAGTTTAACATATGCTTTCTTGATTGTTCTCACTCCCCATTCTAAAATGATCTGTGTGCCTGGAAAAGGGAGCAAAATAGAAAGTATCCAGGCACAGGACAGGTGGGAGGGAGCAAAAAAATCTAGTATAAAAAAGGTGGTATAGCAAGGTGGTATAGGCCCACATCAATTTCTGACTCCCAGAGGAAACAAACAGCAAATTGTTTCCTGTGCTGAGTCACTGAACAGCCACACAGCCATTTCTGAGCTAAAACAGTTCCAGTGCGAGCAAGGTACCCGACCAATGAGACACCATCGGATTATGGATACATTTTATATTATTTTTTAACAACAAGGGCACTTCAAGTCCTATTTTTACACTAAAGACTCTTGAGAGGTTTTAGATTCACGACTTATCATATGCTCTACTTAAGGACCATCCTTCTACTTCTGATAAACCCTCTGTATCAGAGCAAGATTTTCACGGAATTTTAGAGAGACACAGGCAAATTAGTCCTTTTAAAAGGTTCCTTACCAGTATTACTGAACATCACCTTGCTATATTCAATCTGAAGTTTACACATCTGGTTTTACATTATACTCTTCATTCCCTTAGGTTTTTGCAGGTTTGGTTTTGTTGTGCACTTCAGAGATTAAACAATATACCTAGAATAGTCTATTAATTATTTCACTTGAGGGTCCTTTCACAATGCTGTTTTCCTTTTAGCCACTGAAAAGTGCTTCAACCCCCTCACAAAAAAAAAAAAACCTTAAAAACAGCTGTATTGATTGTGTGAATAAAAAGTAATCCAACAATAAAAATGATATCAGCATGGAATATGAATAGCTGTAAGTATGGAGAAATGAGATAAGTGAATGTTTAGATACTCTGACAGGCAGGCTCCCTAAAAACACACAATAGCTATTTAAATGAAATACTTCAGCTGCTCCAATATGTATTGTATCGGGATTAAAGAGTCCTTATGTAACACTGAGTTAACAACAAGGTGCTTCTACTGCAAATAGTTTATCGAACAATGCTACTGGAAGTTGGGTACATTTCAGTTTGTGTTAAATCTAGGGCAGCAGTTCTCAAACTACAAGTTGGGACTTCAAAATGTGGGTCACAACCCTGTTTTAATGGGAGGACCAGGACCAGCTCAGACTTACTGGGGCCCGGAGCCAAAGCCTGAGTCCCACATCCTGTGGCTAAAGCCAAAGCCTAAAGACTTCAGCTCTGGGCAGGATCGAGCCCTGCAAATTCGCAGCTATCAGCCTCATACATGGATGTGAATGTGGATATCCCCGGCTCATTTTTGCATATACCTCATTTTGGGTGAGGACACAAACTTTGTATCAGGGAACCCTGCAGATATCTGCTTTGTATCTGTGGTTGACAATCTGCTAGAAAATCATGTTTGAGTGCTCTACAGCAGGGCTCAGGTTACAGGCCCCATGCCTGGGGCTGAAGCCCTTAGCTTCTGCTTTGGTCCCACCACCCAGGTTGTGGGGGACCAAACCCTGAGCCCTACAACCTGGAGTGGCAGGGTTTGGGCAGGCTCAGGCTTTGGTCCTCCCTCATCAGAATGGCCAGACTGGGCTGGGTCAGACCAAAGGTCCATCTAGCCCAGTGTCCTGTCTGCCCACAATGCCCAATGCCAGGCGCCCTAGAGGGAGTGAACAGAACAAGGCAATCAAGTGATCCCTCTCCTGTTATCCATTTCCAGCCTCTGACAGAAGCTCCGGACCCCACACTTCCTGGATCATGCTGTAATTTTTATCATCAGAAGGGGGGTCACAGTGCAATAAAGTCTGAGAATCCCTGGTTTAGGGTGCAAGGTTTTAAAGAAACACAGGGGTATGAGAGGATTATCTACACTTAGGGGACCAGAGGAGGATACACAGACTCAAGTCTCACACTTTCAAAATACCCGACAAAGATAAATGTTAGAGGCACTGTTTACTCACAGCCGATCCCTTTCCTAATGGACAGTGAAGGAGAGGTTGTAATGTTGAGTGTTAGAATAGCATTTAGAGGCCCTGGCCAAGATCAGGGTCCCGCTGTGCCAGGCATTACACACAGTGAGAGATCGTCCCTTACGCTGTCATCTTATTAGAGCGGATGACCACTGTAGTTTACAGAAATGGGCTGTTACCTAGTGTGCTGTCATTCCTCATTCTAGTCATAAAAAGGTTATTTCCTATGAAATGGCTGCTGGCAAAATTAAACAGATTAATCATACACTCATAGAACTGGAAGGGACCTCAAGAAGTCATCGAGTACAGTCCCCTGCTCCCAGTGCAGGACCAAGCACTGTCTAGATCATCCCTGACAGGTGTCTGTCTAACCTGCTCAATATCTCCAGTGATAGAGATAACCACAAGCCCCCTAGGCAATTTATTCCAGTGCTTAGCCACCCTGACAGCCGGAAGTTTTTCCTAGTGTCCAACAAACCTCTCTTGCTGCAGTTTAAGCTCATTGCTTCTTGTTCTATCCTCAGAGGCGAAGGAGAACAATTTTTCTCCCTTCCCCTTGTAACACCCTTTTAGATACCTGAAAAATGTTCTCATGTCCCCTCTCATTCTTCTCCTTTCTAAACTTTTCTAAACTAAACAAGCCCAATTCTTTCAGTCTTCCCTCATAGCTCATGTTTTCTCAACCGTTTCCAATGCCAATATTTCTTTTTGAGATGAGGCGACCACATCAGCACACAGTATTCAAGATATGGGTGTACCATGGATTTATATAGACAGAGGCAATAAGATATTCTCTTATTCTCTATCCCTTTTAATGATTCCTAACATTCAGTTTGATTTTTTTGGCTGCTGATGCACACTGAGTGGATGTTTTCAGAGAACTATCCACAATGACTTCAAGATCTCTTTCTTGAATGGTTATAGCTAAAAAACCCTGTCACGTTACTGGATTTTGAGGGGAGGACCTTGCCCCCAAAAAATTGATACAAAGGGGGCCATGTAAGGTGTCAACTGAAAGCTTTCCTTCTACTAGTTCTGTATATATTGTCCATATACTTGTATAGTATCTGGGTATGGAATTATGAATATGTATTCTGTGTCAATACTGGAAACTTCTCTGTTTGTGGCTGAGCAATAGACAAGGAATGCTCAGGCAATAGACATGCTAATGAGCAAAGCTCCAGGGAACAATGGACCTCTGAAGGCCAAAGACAAACCTGGCCACTGACCATGTGACTCTCTCCAGCTTGGAAGAAGCCAGGAGGGGATATAAATAGGCCATGTGGCTGACTCCATCTGGGTACTCAGCTCAGCTCTTCATCCCAGAGGCAAGAGTGCAGGGATTGAGGAGCCAGAAAGAACTGTGGACCCATCCTGACATAGGATATACACCAAAGACTTCTAAGCCAGCAGTTATAACATCTCTGCCGCAAGCCTGCATCGAGAACCGAGAGATTAGATGCATGTAATGTATGATACTTTAACAACCTTACTCTCATGCTTTTTCTTGTAGTAATAAACCTTTAGATTTTAGATTCTAAAGGATTGGCTCAGCGTGATCTTGTGGGTAAGATCCAGAGTGTAAATTGACCTGTGATCTGTGGCTGGTTTCTTGGAACTGGACAGAACTTGTTCGGGGTAGGTGAGATTGGGCTCTAAAAACCCTCGCCTGTGTATTAGGCCCGGGGCCATCTGGGGCACAGATATTGCAGGGGTGCCGGAGGGGTTTTGCTCATGAGGCTTCTGGCTGGCCAGGCATGCAGCTGAAGCGCTCTGTGGGACTGGTTTGTGGCCTATTTGGGAAGGTCTCCAGTCTGGGGGCTGTAAGGAGTCCCGAATTTGAACAATTTGCCTTGAGCGGACGCCCTCGGTAGTGCCCAGACCTGGCCCGGTCTGTGTCAAATGCCCAGTTATTTTGTCTGTATAGTGGATTATTTTTTCCAATGTGCATTATTTTTTAATGTTGATAAATGCAAATTAATTTGCCATTTCAATAATTTATTGGATAATCTGTGCCCTGCTGTTTTATTTTCCCCAACAGATGTCTGGAGAGTTGAAATTTCTCATCATGACCAAGTCCGGTGCTTTGGATGATTTTGCTAGTTGTTTAGAGAAAGCCTCATCCACCTCTTCTTTCTGGTTAGGTGATCTATAATAAATCCCATACCATGACACCACCCTTGTTTTTCACCCCTATTACCCTTACTTAAACTTGTTGAGAGTCTCTGTATCGAATGTCCATCTCCACCTCAGTCCAAGTGGATACATTTTTAAAATATAAGGCAACACCTTCTCCCATTTTCCCCTGACTGTTCTTCCTGAGCAAGCTGTAGCCTTCTCTACCAATAAACCAGCCGTGCATTATGCCACCAAGTCTCTCTGGTGCCAGCTAGGTCTTCTTTGTTAATTTACTAGAATGATGAGTTCTTCCTTCTTAATTTCCATACTTCTCGCATTAGCATACAGACATCTAAGATACTGATTTGATTCCCCCCTCCCCCCACCTAGTTCGGTCTTCTCTTCTTTGTCCCTGCTATTGTAGCCCATGCTCCCACTGCATTTCTGAGCGTTCTCCCAAGCCTCCATATTTTTGACTTACCTGTGGGCTTTGGTCCCCTGCCCCTATTCAACCTAGTTTAAAGCCCTTCTTGTTATGTTAACCAGTTTGCATCGAAATATGCTCTTCTCCTTCCTTGATAGGTAGACGCCATCTCTGCTTAGTAGTTCTTTCTGGAACAGCATCCCACAATCAAGAAAGCTGATGCCCTCCTGGCGACACCATCTTCGCAGCCAGGCATTCACCTCCAGGATGCATCTGTCAGTGCCTTGGCTTTTACCCTTGACCTGAAGGATCAAAGAGAACACCATCTGCACTCCCAACTTCTTCACCTGTACTCCCAGACCCCTGTAGTAACTTCTGTTCTGCTGAGGGTCATACCTCACGTTATGACTGGTACCCTCAGAGGAGTAGCATGGGGAAGTAGTTAGAGGGCTGGATGATCCTTGACAATCCCTCCGTAACATCACAGATATGGGCCCCTAGCAGGCACCATGCCTTCTGGGATGCCATGTCAGGGAGACAAATGGATGCTTCCATCCCCTTCAGTTTCCTCCTTGGAGTAGTAGCTGCAGAACTCCCAATCATGGGGATGCATGGTTTCTCCTCCACCTCTGGGGTCAATTTCTCATCTCTTGTTGCTAGGGTAGCGTTTAACAGTTCTCCATTACTACGGTGGGTAGGTTGGGAGTAGGGGTGGAGCACTGGTTACCACCAAAAGTAACCAGCTGCCAATGTCCTCCCTGTGATCGAGTTGTCTTCTCCTCCCCTGGTGGTGACAGCAGTGCTCGATAGCTTCCTCAGACTTGCATGTCTTCACATGAGTACTCTCAAGGAATTCCAACTGGGCATGAATGCTCCTCAGCCTCGCTATTGCCTCCTGTAGCTCTCCTGCCTACTTCCTGAGAGATTCCACCAGCAGACACCTTTCACATTGGATGGTCCTCCAAGCCAGAGTGGAAAATGCAGGCCACAGTCTCTGCAAAATTACACCAAGATCAGGGCAGATGCATCCGTTGTCATTTTGTCTATCTGGATATAGGCGCAAGTGGAGGAGACTGGAGCAGAGTTGGCACAGGTGATGCAGCCCTTCTTAACCATATTGGCTATCCTGGATTCCAATGTATGTTTTCTTTACTGGTGATGGGCTTGCTATGGAACAGCACAACTGAAACCAAGATGGAACACCTGGGTCCACTGAAGTCAATGTGAGTATTGCATTAAACTTCAGTGGGGCCAGAATTTACCCCAATTATGCAGCATACTAAAGAAGAACAAGTGGTGCATATACTATGCTGATAGTATAAGACAAGTTGGCCATTCACTGGCCTCTGACCAAAGAACTTCTCAACCCACTGTTGCAAGAGACAGCACAGTGGAGAGGAATGAACATAGGCCATGAGTCAAGAGTACCTGAATTTGATCTCAATTTTTTCCACTGACTTGTGAGAAGGGGGGAAGGATATAGTCCTTTATATTTCACACCCAAAACCACATTTTACCTCAAATATGTATTTTCTAGATGGAAAGCATATTTTGCTCCAAACTGTAGATAATAAAAACATCTGAAGAAGGTACCATGGGGGAGGGAGATACTACAAGTACATTTACTAGCATACCTGGTGTTATCAGGTCTGAAAGAATAGTACAGTACCTCTGAACAGTCACATCTACATTATGACCATTAATGCGACACACATTTAAAATTGGTTTTCTTTTTGTTCCGTAGATACTTCTGTTATTTTCTCCTCTTCCCTGCAACATGCACAACTTTGCATCAGAAGCATGAAATTATCTCTACAAACCAGTGCCATTCAGGAATAAACATGAAGACAGCATTTTAAGAAAATTTTATTAAAAACTATTGTGGGTGTAAATATACAGGAGTCCCCATCTGTTTGTTCTACAGAGTGAGCTAGAGATCATGAAAATAATGCTTAAAATAGCAAACTTCCCTTCAGCATTATAGTCAAGTTTATTTAATGATGAGATTATAGTCTGTTTCTCAGCCTATATTCACACACATTGCTGCTGACCTAGTTTCAGTTCTTAAAATCCTATGGCAAAGGGAGCAAATTCACATAAGGGATCAGAGGCAGCCAAGAGAAATATCTATCACATTCATAATGCCATTAATTCCAGATAGTGTCAAAGTAATGAAGCGAAGGACATCAAAGCAAGAAGTCATTTACATAATACTAAAGGAAATTATTATTCCATTGCTCTTTATCCAGGAAGCTTCTGTTTAGGAGATGATGGGAGAATGACAGGTTGCTTCTGCTCAATGAAATTATTCTCACTTACAGTTTTAGAGAAGACAGTTATCACAATCAGTTTTCCTCCCTAAATATTTGTCAACATTTCCTTCTTCCGACAGAAACAGATCTAACAGGGAAGGGTTATTATTCTAGCAGATAAGCCACTCAAGTTATGCACAGCCGTGTTTTAAAGGGTCATCTATTGCTGCTCTTCACTTGAGGTGTCATATGAATCCAACTATCTTAGCCCTTACTTCAGATGAGCAAATACAAGGAGAGCACAGAGGAGACCAAAGAGTAGGAAGATGTTCTTTTAATGCAAATCTTTTTTTCCATTCCTGTAGTCTGTACGGTCTAGCCTCATGTTTTTGACAGAGGCAAGTCCCAGGCACTCAGACAAAACAGAATTGATAATGCCTCTCGACTTTCCCTATTTGACTGTAACTTGGGTTGACAGTTCCAGGGTTGTCAGAAGACTTTCATGGACTATGAAGCTCCATCTACAGTAAGAATGGCAGGGATTGTACTGCGGGGCATTTTTGTAGCCAGGGCAGACGAGTCTATTCGGTTTTTGTTTTAGGAAAAAATAAAACACTAAAAAGCATCCTTGACCTTGAAACACAGTTAAGTGGCTGAAAAGCACTTGTATTCAATAATCATTCATCCCAAACTTTCTGAGATTACTAGAAGTGCAACAAGAGAATTAGCTTTTACCACGTAAACTCATTATCAGAGTAATATCTTAATCACGTCAAGCTGGAAGCACAAACTACGGTTGTCAGAGAATGCAAGTTTTGGATTTTTAAGAGAGGGGTAACCTTTCAAGCACAGCAATACTGTTTCACACCATGTCAGCAAGTCACCAGGTCCTGATGAAATGCATCCCAGGATACTCAAGGAGCTGATAGAGGAGGTATCTGAGCCTTTAGCTATGATCTTTGAAAAATCATGGCAGACAGGGGAGATTCCAGAGGCCCATCTATAAAAAGGGGAATAAGAACAACCCAGGAAACTACAGAGTGGTCAGTTTAACGTCTGTCCCAGGGAAGATAATGGAGCAGGTAATTAAGGAAATCATATGCAAACACTTGGAAGGTAATAAAGTGATAGGGAATAGCCAGCATGGGTTTGTGAAGAACAAGTCATGCCAAACTAATCTGATAGCTTTCTTTGATAAGATAACGAGCCTTGTGGATAAGGGAGAAGCGGTGGATGTCATATACCTAGACTTTAGTAAGGCATTTGATATGGTCTCGCATGATATTCTTATTGATAAACTAGGCAAATATAACTTAGATAGGGCCACGATAAGGTGGGTGCATAATTGGCTGGATAACCGTAGTCAGAGAGTTGTTGTTAACGGTTCTAAATCCTGCTGGAAAGGGATAGCAAGTGGAGTTCCACAAGGGTCTGTTTTGGGACCCGTACTGTTCAATATCTTCATCAATGATATAGATATTGGGATAGAAAGTACACTTATTAAGTTTGCAGATGATACCAAACTGGGTGGGGTTGCAACTTCTTTGGAGGATAGAGACATAATTCAAAATGACCTTAGCAAGTTAGAGAAATGGTCAGAGGTAAACAGGATGAGGTTTAATAAAGAGAAATGCAAAGTGCTCCACTTAGGAAGGAACAATCAGTTCCATACATACAAGATGGGAAGCCACTGTCTAGGAAGGAGCATGGCGGAAAGAGATCTAGGGGTCATAGTGGACCACAAGTTGAATATGAGTCAGTGTGATGCTGTTGCAAAAAAAGCAAATATGATTCTAGGTTGTATCAACAGGTGTGTTGTAAGCAAAACTCGTGAAGTCATTCTGCCGCTCTACTCTGCACTAGTTAGGCCTCAGCTGGAGTACTGTGTCCAGTTCTGGGCGCCACATTTCAAGAAAGATGTGGAGAAATTGGAAAGGGTACAGAGAAGAGCGACAAGAATGATTAAAGGTTTAGAGAACATGACCTATGAAGCCAGGCTTCATGAACTGGGCTTGTTTAGTTTGGAAAAAAGAAGATTAAGGGGGGACATGATAGCGGTTTTCAAATATCTAAAAGGGTGTCACAAGGAGGAAGGAGAAAATTTGTTCCTCTTGGTTTCTGAGGACAGGACGAGGAGTAATGGGCTTAAAGTGCAGCAGGGGAGGTTTAGATTGGACATTAGGAAAAAATTCCTAACTGTCAGGGTGGTCAAATATTGGAATAAATTGCCAAGGAAGGTGGTGGAATCTCCCTCTCTGGAGATATTTAAGAACAGGTTAGATAGATATCTGTCAGGGATGGTGTAGATGGAGCTTGGTCCTGCCTTGAGGGCGGGGGGCTGGACTCGATGACCTCTCGAGGTCCCTTCCAGTCCTATGATTCTATCTGCCCCAACTGCATATAGCAGCTGAATTACAAACAATGCAGTATTGTAGGCAACTACTCTCATGTGGATGCGGTCATGGAGTGTCGGGGGGTCTCTGACCCTGCACCCCCATCCACAGCCAGATGTGTGTGTCAGCCAGCAGGCAGAACAGAAGGTTTTATTGGTTCAGAGGGACACAGCGTAGCATAGGATCGATGTTAGCACAGGCCCCGAGAGCAGGCAGCACTGTTCCTCTTGGGGGAGGGAACGCGATGGGGGGAGAAGGGCTCCTGGGTCCTTCACCCTCCTTTCCTGCTCCAATCCTCCTCACTCCTCCTAGCCCAGCCAAGACTGACTCTTCCCACAGGCCCTACCCCCTAACCTGGTGCAGCCCTGCCTAACCTGTCTCTCCCCTCCCGGCCAGGAGTTATCCCCCGCGTTTAGCCCTATACAGATCTGGAGTAAGTCATGATCAGCCTCTCCCCAATCATGCAGAGTGTTGGGGGGGGAGGAGAGATGACTGAGGTACGCGCGCACGCACACGCACGCACACACACGCACGCACACACACACACCCAGCAAAGAGCAAATGTAACACCACCCCCACTACATCACAGATGCATACTGGTATTTTAAGAGAATAATATTTTGAAACAAGTGAGACAATTAACTTTTGGGCTTTCCATATCCACACAGGCCCCAATTATAACATCTTATTTTATTCAGATTTAGTGCTGGAAGCCTTTTTATGGTGTCATCGGCAGTCCAATGAGACAATTTAAAAAAAAAAATTAAAAAAAAGAGAGAGAGAGCGCGAGCAGATGTAGGAAAGCCTCGCAAATGAAAGAAACAAAAGCAACCTCTGAAAACTTAATTGTCCTTGGCCATTAGGGAAAGGGCCTCTAAGTACGCCAATATTGAACGCTATTTTACACCGTGCTTACAGTGAAGAACCGATTAGTTACAGACTACAGAAATGGGAGAAAAATAAGATTCAGGTATATCAAGGGAATAACCCAAATAGATCACTCATTTTCTAGTGTATTATTTATATGCTGCACTGCAGTTGCAGAGATTTCATAACTTTAGAACTACTTAAAGTGAAATATCTGAAGTATAATTTCTATACCACCTCTAGTTATTTACCTTTAATAAACGTTTCACTTGAAGGTTACCTTTGGAGTCCTACAATCCTATCACTAACACACTCACTGTTATTTTTCCATACTAAATAGCACTAGTGAGAATTCCAAGCAAATTTTCATGAGGCAAAGTGGAACAACAATACTTTCATGTAACAAGCTGCAAAACAAAAAGAACTCTGATCTGGCAATCTCAGTATCTCCAACACAGCAGCACTTGGGTTTCTCATTCAACCAGCAGGATTAGTGCTCCAAAGTGATTCCTGGTAACTGGACAACTTTTATTTAAAATGGAACTGGAGAATAATCTCTAGGTACCAGTAAAACATGCAAATCCAAAACAGAGCCTAACCAATGCAATGCAACCCTAATGCTATTCTGGCCTATAAGCAAGCATGGTCAGTGTGAGTGGCAATTGAACTCAATCAGAATGCGTACATTTTTCTGAACTCAGACTTTAAATTCAGAAGTAAAATTGGATTTTTTCTGATTTTAAAACAAACTCTGCATTTTGCAAAGCGTGTTAGTGTTATGCTTCCTAACATTTCAATGGATGGACACGTAACTGCAGACTTCCCCGTTTAACCCAGAATCATAAACCTCAACCTATTTGGGGGCTCTGGGTTTAAGACCCCATATCATTCTTTATGTTCCTTCACATCACTTTCAGTTTTGTAGTTCAATAGCTCATCTGCTGCTATGCATAAATAGTGTGAGGCAAGCTAAACAGCTGTAAGGACATTTTTCTACAATAAGTCAACTAAACATTGATATGGAAAACAAAGAAATATGTAATATGGCACAGAATTCTAGGCTTATATCCCAATGAAGGAGAAGGGCTTTTTCAACATATACATTTGTTAAAAGTCCTATCTACACCTCTTCTTGGTACTGCTCGGTTCTCTGAAGAGCTCAAAGAATGGAACTACCCAACATCCAATTGCAATCGATATTGTCATCTGAGACACACAGGTGCCAGAGTGGGGAAGGACCAAAGGGCATTCAGCCCCAACTTTTTAAAACCTAAATATCATAGAATCATAGAGCTGGAAGAGACCTCAGGAGGTCATCAAGTCCAGCTCCCTGTCCAAGGCAAGACCAATCCCAATCCCAGAGAGGGCTTTGTCAAGCCGAGACTTAAAAACCTCTAGGGACGGAGATTCTACCACCTACCTAGGGAACCCAGCCCAGTGCTTCCCCACCCTCCTAGGGAAATAGTTTTTCCTAATCTCCAACCTAGGCCTCCCGCACTGTAACTTGAGACCACTGCTCCATGTTCTGCCATCCATCACTACTGTGAACAGCCTCTCTCCATCATCTTTGGAAGCTCCCTTCAGGAAGTTGAAGGCTGCTATCAAATCCCCCCTCACTCTTCTCTTCTGCAGACTAAAACCCAAATCCCTCAGTCTCTCCTCGTAGGTCATGTGCTCCAGCCCCCTGATCATTTTGGTCACCTTCCACTGGCCTCTCACCAATGAGGTGCTGAACATGACCTTGCTCCCACAAGGGATTAGCTGGTGTCCCAGGTCCTACTCTACATTGCAGCAGCATGCTAGCATGGTCCCATTACTCTGCAAAATGTGTGGCAGCAGCCATGCCATTACCTACCACGGGCTGTCAAAAGCCATGGCCCGCACGCCAGCATGGAGATATGGTATCTTAGACAGGAGATAGAGTGAAGGCAGTGGTTCTACAACGCTCAAGCTGCTGGGGTGGGAGAAAACAAAGGACCTGCAGGCCAAAGAGACAGGCAGGAGCTGCAGCAGGATCAGGCTCCTAGGAGAGTAGAGCGCAAGGGCTCTGGAACTGCTGGGGGGAGGGAGGCAGAGAACAGGGGCAGCAGGAAAAGGGGTGGCACAGAGGAAGCAGGGGTGCAAAGGACAGAGGGAAAGACAGACTTACTATTGTTAGTAGTAGCATCTAGTAGTAATAGAACTAAGATTAGATCTTTAAAATAAATATTTGCATCTCTACTACTTTGTATACCACATCTCATCAGCTTTAATATTTTACAGTAGATGTCATTTGAACTTGGATTATTCTGGTGCAGCTCACCCACATGCTGTTCCCCAGGGGTGAATCCTAGAAGAAGTAACAGCTGCCTTTATTTAGCTCATTTGAGTAACTCTGCAGCTATCTCCATGCTAAAAAATTGTAGCATACTTTTCCATGTTACTACCACCTGGGAAGCTAACTCTGGTAGTAGCAACAATGCATCAGTGTAGACAAAATACAGTAAAACTCCAGTGGTCCAGTACCCAGTGGTCCAGCACTCCTGATGGTCCTGCACCATCTGGAACCCGGAAGTGCTGGACAACTGGAGCTACTCTGCCCCCAGCTGTCAGCCGCTGGTCAGTTTCAGCAGCAGCTGACTTGGGGATGCCTGGGGCAGAGCAGCTGGGTTGCTGCCGGTTTAGTCCCACAGCATCAAGGGGCGCATACCACCCACTCCACCCCAGACCCTTCATAGCTCCCTCCCCCAATAGTCCGGCATATTTGATAATTTGGCACCCCCTCGGTCCTAAAGGTGCCGGATTATCGGAGGTTTACTGTATCTCTGGCCACTGTTTTGAGGCCATTTAGAAGTTCTTTCTACACAAGCACACCCATCAGTGGGAATTATTTGACAAAAATAGTCTTATGAAGCCAATACAGAAACAGGTTAGAGTCCTCCCAAAATCATCACCACACATCTATTCCAAACCCTGTGTGCATTTAGATGGCAAAGGTGGCAAGTCTTCTATCTAATGACCTACTGAATTGTCAAGAGCTGATGAAAATGTTACTCACTTTACCTTTTTCATTCACTTCAAGACAGAGCCCATTCCACTGTCAGAGTAAAAAAATAACCTCTGTTCTCAGACTGGGAAGCAAAAATTGAGATTTGGTACCTCTCATTTCAGTTGTGACTGATTTATCACTAAGTTACTATTATCTCCATCTTTTAGCAAATTAAATCCTTATTGGTGATCAGAGACAGCCCAGGACTTTTGACCCTTGGACAAATGTAACCCAACAGCTACATGTTTTAAGTTGGCACCAAGATCTGAAACAGAAAAAAGCTGTGTACCAATTAAGGAAGAATCCATGGCATTGTAAAGAACCTTGGCACCTCTGACCCCTTCTCCCTGTGGCCAAGTCTTATTAGCACAGGAGCAGTTTACAGGCCGTAACAGATTGATAAATCTGGCACACAAAGCTGCTTTCTGCTGGCAAACAATGTGATGTCTTAAGCCACAATTCCATGCCTGCCAGTTTTCAGATAGGAGACTAGATTTTTATAGTGGTTGGCTCACGGGGCATGGGTTCTATTCCCAGCTTTGCCACAAACCAAGCCTGTGACTGACAACCACCTTTCCACACATCTGTCCCCATATGACCAATTCTGAAAAATAGATAAAATACTAAATTTGCTGTGAGCTTTGAGATTGTCCGATCCAAGGCACTGACCGCGCCAAGTATTAGATTTCCTCACTGATCCTCTGTGTGTGTTACAGGACATTATTTCTTGCTCTCTGCAACATCTAAGTGGGTAGTGGCACACTCAACTGGCAGGTTCAAATGTAGCAATTAGGCAGCAATGGATTTTAGTGTTAAGTATTGTGCAGCACTGACAGCTTCTAAATAAATTAGCCAGAGAAAATAAGCTGCAGGAGAAAAACAGGAACAGGAGTACAGAAAAAGGGTAAAAACATAGCCATAAACCCCTGTCCTTTATCAGAAAGTTAAACTAACCTTCAGGATAAGGGGGGAGGGAAGACAAAAATAATCTAGTTCTACCTAATGCAGCACCAAATCACCTGAGAATTTCCAACTATGGCTTTTTACCAAAAGTAAAAAAAATGTTATTTCACTGAATAAAGAAGAATTTTCCAGTACTAAAGTATAATATAATTTTGCTGTGGTTAATGAGAGTTCAACCACAATCAATGACATGACCAACCAAATATACAAAGAATGCCAGACAGTTTCTCCTTCTGAATAAATCATGTTGCATTCTGCTTCCTGGAGTCTCATGTCGCTTCTATGCCTGCTCACTAACTTGTATCTAATTGTACAGCCGCCTCCAGCATCAGCTCTCCACAGAAGAGTCTGCAGCCCAAAGCTGTGTGATGGCTCCGAAGGGAACTGTGAGCTTTATATAGTGCGCCAATCACAGATTGAATGCAAACAGTCAGATGCATGCTGAGGAATGCTGGTTTCTACCCATCCACCTCTAAAGCTTTCTGGAACAGCCAAAAAGTACTAAAGCAACCTCCAACCCGAGTCAGAGCATCAACTCATTTCTGAAGCCATGACCCTGGATTGCTCATTAAAGCCAGTGAATACTTCCAGTGAAAAAAGCCCCGAGTATGAAGATGATCTATTATCACGCTGCCTGGAAAAAGAGGGACACTGTTCTACAGTATCCTGTCAAATGGGAAGGAGATAAGGTGCACATTCGCACAGAGTACAGATGAAAGATTGTTTCCCTAGGAGGGTGGGGAAGCACTGGGATGGGTTCCTTAGGGAGGGGGTGGAATCTCCATCCCTAGAGGTGTTTAAGTCCTGGCTTGACAAAGCCCTGGCTGGGATGACTGAGTTGGGATTAAGCAGCGAGGAATCCTGTGGCACCTTATAGACTAACTGCAGTGCTGGAGCATAAGCTTTCGTGGGCAAAGGCCCACTTTGTCAGGTGCATGTAGTGGAAATTTTCAGAGGCAGGTATAAATATGCAGGCCAGAATCAGGCTAGCGATGACGAGGTGGATCCAATCAGGGAGGATGAGGCCCACTTCTAGTAGCTGATCTGGAGGTGTGAATTCCAAGAGAGCAGAAGCTGCTTTTGTAGGTAGCGAGCCATTCACAGTCTGTGTTTAATCCTGAGTTGATTGTGTCAAACTTGCAGATGAACTGTAGCTCAGCAGTTTCTCTTTGAAGTCTGGTCCTGAAGTTTTTTGCTGCAGGATGGCTACCTTTAGATCTGCAATTGTGTGTCCAGGGAGACTGAAGTGTTCCCCTACAGGTTTTTGTACGTTGCCATTCCTAATATCAGATTTGTGTCCATTGATTCTTTTACGTAGGGACTGTCCAGTTTGGCTGATGTATATAGCAGAGGGGCATGAGTTTGGATTGGTCCTGCTTATAAGCAGGGGGTCAATGACCTCCTGAGGCCTCTTCCAACCTTGATTTTGTGTTTCTTCAACAGGCTCCCTACAGAAGATATCGCACCATTCCAGCAAGTATCTGTACTTAACAAGGGGCCAGAGCACGGGAGACAGATGGTAGACAGCACTCCTCCTGGGGATGGATTCAATTATGCAATAGGCCTTTTCCATTGCTATTTTTAAGGATTCGGTGAAGCAACTCCCATGCGTTTTCGTCTCCGACTCTGGTCAAGCCGCAGTATTAAGCAAACGTATTACAGTGCTGTGTTGCACATGTGTGTCAGTATGGCACTCGAGAAGCATTAGACGGAGCCTCCCCCTAAGCTGTCATGCAGGGAACAAGTGGAGCAAAAAATGTCTCTCTGCGCTGCTCTATTCCTTCCCTTGGCATGCGGGAAACAAGCAGCCAAAATGGTTCCATGTTCACTGGCCTTTATTCATCCCCTGGGAAACACTTCCCTGGAGGCTTCCCCTGCGAATCCTTCCTGGAGGATTGTGGGGAACAGGAGCAGCAGGAGGCCATGTTACACCGTGCCTGCCATGCAGTGTGAAAACAAGTGGCTCCCCAACCGCTCATACACCGTCCCCAACACCCTCACTCGCTGCCCCGCTGGCCAGAATCCCTCCCTGCCCCCTGCGGCCAAGTAGCCAGCCCACTCCTGCCCACGTCCCATGGCCAGGCACCTGCCCCCTGGCCAGACCTCACGCCCTCCTACACCCCAGCTCCTCCTGCCCAGATCCTGCACTCCCATCCCTATCCCATTCACTGGCAGCCCTGTCCCGCACACTTAACCCCTCATTTTTGGCCCCACACCAGAGCCTATGGTGACCTACAAAATCCACTAACCCTGGAACCCCAGCAGAGTAAAACTGGCCTAGGGCATTGAACCTCAGTTCTCCCTGACCTTCCCCGACCACGGGTCTGGAGCACCAGGGGAGTGAGGGTTGGGAGGTTCTGGAGGGTTTTTTGCTTCTCACTTTTGTGGTCCCAACTGATTTTTCTGTGGGTTAGTGGCCCCAGACCCAAAAAGAAGTTTGCTGCTTCTTTTATGTTGGACATAATAAGAACAGCCACACTGCGTCAGACCAAAGGTCCATCCAGCTCAGTGTCCTGTCTGCCCACAGTGGCCAATACCAGATGCCCCAGAGGGAGAGAACAGAACAGGAAATCCTCATGTGATCCCTCCCATCACCGTAACTTTATTTAAAAATGAAGCCTGGCCAACAAGCCCTCATCTGGCTGCAGCGTCACAACACTCCTGCACCACCACCACCCCGACACACCAACCCTGAGCCCCCTGCCCTGAGCCCCTCACACCCCCACGTCCCCATTCTCAGTCCCCTGGGATAACACTCCTGCACCTCCACACACTTCAACCTTGTGCCCCGAGTCCATCATACACCCCAACCCAGACTCCTGCACCCCCATATCACCAACCCCTGCCATAAGATTGACAGAAGACAGCCTGAATGAAGCTGGATTTGACCAATTATGATGTAAACTTCAAAAACATACGTGAAAAGACGCAGCAGCAGAAGTCCCATGAAATAAAGTCTGAGTACGATGTTTCATTTATCATTTATCAATAATATTACATTGTATATTTTCAGTCATGTAAATGGGCACTCTTACACGGCTTTGTTGACAATTTGTTCTGAATGTTAATGTAGTTTGGCTTTCTGGTTTGAAAAGGTTGCCAACCCATGATTTAACCAATAGCATTTATTACACCGGGGTGGGCAATAATTTTTGATGGGCGGGGGGGAGGCACTCCAAGATTTTGTAAAGTAGTTGAAGGCTGTACTCTTCCAAGATATGAATGGAGGAGTATAGGGTCTAGGATGGCGGCTGGGTGCAGAAGGGAGCTTGGGGTAAGGGAGTGGGGTCTGGAAGGGAGTTTGGGTGAAGGAGGCGTTTGAGACCTTAGGGCAGCGGACTGGGGTGCAGGGTTTTGAAATGTGACCTAGGGCAGGGGACAGGAGTTTGGAATGTGATCTAGGGTAGGAGGGGATTGTGATCTAGGGCAGGGAATTGGGGTGCCAGATCTGGGAGGGGGTGTGGGCGCAGGAGGTGGAAAAGGGTTTGGGTATGTTGAGTGGGAGGGTGGAGAGCTGGGGAAGAAAGGGGCTGGGGTACCAGAGGCAGGCTCTGGCCAGGACTAGCCTGCCTCTAGCACTAGCCTGCCTGCCTGCCGAGCTAAACGCTTGCAGAGGTTAAAAAGTTTCTCAACCAGCCTGTCTGTCCCGCACCTGCAGAGCCAGGTGCTTCTGTGAATAACTAAGCCAAAGGGAAGAAGGACGTGGTGCTTCGTGTGCTGCCTGTTATTCAAACAGGAAGCTCCCATTGGCCAGTTTCTGGGCAGAAACTGGCCAATGGAATTGTGCTGGGGGTGGGAGCAGCATCTGAAGCCTCCCCCCGCCCCTGGGATCACAGTTTTAAAGAGAAATTACGTTGCAGCTGCTTTTCTAAGCAGGACTGCGGGGCAAGCAGGGGAACCTGCCTGGGGCTCCCCATAGCGTCCATGGGATCTGGTGGCTTGGTGGGCCATAGAATCAGAGCTGGAAGAGACCTTAGAAGATCATCAGGTCCAGCCCCCTGCTCTAGGCAGGACCAATCCCAACTAAATCAACCCAGCCAGGGCTTTCTCAAGCTGAGACTTAAAAATCTCTATGGATGGAGACTCCACTACTTCCCTAAGGAACCCATTCCAGTGCCTCACCACCCTGCTAGGGAAATAGTTTTTCCTAATATCCAACCTGGACACCTCTCACCTCAACTTGAGACCATTGCTCCTTGTTCTGCCATCTGTCACTACTAAGAACAGCTTCTCTCCATCCTCTTTGGAAGCTCCCTTCAGGAAGTTGAAGGCTGCTATCAAATCCCCCCTCACTCATCGCTTCTGCAGACTAAACAGACCCAAGTCCCTCAGTCTCTCCTCATAGGCCATGTGCTCCAGCCCCCTCATCATTTTGGTTGCCCTCCACTGGACCCTCTCCAATGCGTCCACATCCTTTTTGTAGTGGAGGGCCCAGAACTGGACACAATACTCCAGATGTGGCCTCACCAGAGCCGAATAAAGGGGAATAATGATATCTCTGGATCTGCTGGCAATGCTCCTCCTAATGCAGCCTAATATGCCATTAGCCTTCTTGGCTACAAGGGTGTCCTGCTGACTCCTATCCAGCTTCTCATCCACTGTAACCCCCAGGTCCTTTTCTGCAGAACTACTACTTAGCTGGTTGGTCCCCAGCCTGTAACAATGCTTGGGATTCTTCAGTCCCAAATGCAGGACTCTGCACTTGTCCTTGTTGAACCTCATCAGATTTCTTGTGGCCCAATCCTCTAATTTGTCTAAGTCACTCTGCACCCTACCTCTGCCCTCAGGCTTATCTACCTCTCCCTCTAGCTTAGTGTCATCCACAAACTTGCTGAGGGTGCAATCCATCCCCTCATCCAGATCATTAATAAAGATATTGAACAAAACCGGTCCTAGAACCGAACCTTGGGGCACTCCGCTAGAAACCGACCGCCATCCTGACATCGAGCCATTGATCACTACCCGCTGGACCCGGCCTTCTAGTCAACTTTCTATCCATCTTACCGTCCATTTATCCAATCCACATTCCCCTAACTTGCTGGCAAGAATATTGTGGGAAACCGTATCAAAAGCCTTGCTAAAGTCAAGGTATATCACATCCACTGACTTTCCCACATCCACAGAGCCAGTTACCTCATCATAGAAGCTAATCAGATTGGTCAGGCACAACTTGCCCTTGGTGAATCCATGCTGACTATTCTTAATCACTTTTCTCTCTTCCAAGTGCCTCAAAATAGATTCCTTAAGGATCCCTTCCATGATTTTTCCAGGAACCGAGGTAAGACTGACCGGCCTATAGTTCCCTGGATCGTCCTTCTTCCCTTTTTTGAAGATGGGCACTATATTTGCCCTTTTCCAATCATCCGGGATCTCTCCTGATCTCCACGACTTTTCAAAGATAATGGCCAAAGGCTCCTCAATGACATTTGCCAACTCCCTCAGTACCCTCGGATGCATTAAGTTTGGACCCATGGATTTGTGTACTTTTAGCTTTTCTAAATAGTTCCTAATCTGTTCTTTACCCACCACGGGCTGTCCATCTTCATCCCATCTTGTGTCACTTAGCGCATTAGTCCAGGAGCCCACCTTGTCCGTGAATACAGAGGCAAAGAAAGCATTGAGTATTTCAGCTTTCCCCACATCATCTGTCACTAGGTTACCTCCTTCATCCAGTAGGGGCCGCACACCCTCTCTGATCACCACCTTCTTAACAACATGCCTGTAGAAACCTCTCTTGTTATCCTTCACATCCTTAGCCAGTCGCAATTCCATCTGCGCTTTCGCCTTCCTGATAACCCCCCAGTATTCTCGAGCTATACATTTAAACCCCTCCCTGGTGATTTGTCCAAGTATCCACTTTTTGTAAGCTTCCTTTTTGTGCTTAAGTTCACCAAGGATTTCCCCTCTAAGCCAGTCCGGTCTCCTATAATGTTTGCCTCTCTTGCTACGCGTCAGAATGGTTTCTTTCTGTGCCTTCAATAAGACTTCTTTAAAATACTGCCAGCTGTCCTGGACTCCTTTCCCCTTCATGTTAACATCCCAGAGGATTCTGCCCATCAGATCTCTGAGGGAATCAAAATCTGCTTTTTTGAAGTCCAAGGTGTGTATTTTACTAGTCTCTTTTCTTCCTTTAGTCAGGATCCTGAAATCTACCATCTCATAATCACTGCTTCCCAGGTTGTCACCCACCTCTACTTCCCCTATTAGTTCCTCCCTGTTTGTGAGCAGAAGGTCAGGATCCTTCAGCACTTGTTCCAAGAAGTTATCCTCAGTATTCTCCAAAAACTTCCTGGATTGCCTGTGTACTACTGTATTGGTTTCCCAACAGATGTCAGGGTGATTAAAGTCCCCCACGAGAACCAGGGCCTGCGATCTGGAAGCTTCTCTCAGTTGTACGAAGAAAGCCTCATCTACCTCATCCACCTGATTCGGTGGCCTGTAGCAGACACCAACCACAACAGTACTGTTGTTGTTTGCTCCTTTAAACTTAACCCATAGACTCTCAACAGGTTTTTCTCCCTCTTTATACTGGAGTTCAGAGCAATCGTAGTGCTCTCTTACATATAGTGCAACTCCTCCTCCTTTTCTCCCCTGCCTGTTCTTCCTGAACAGTCTATACCCTTCCATGACAGCGCTCCAGTCATGCGAGTCATCCCACCAAGTCTCTGTTATCCCAATTAAATCATATTTCTCAGACTGGGCCAAGGCCTTCTGTTCTTCCTGTTTGTTGCCCAGGCTTCTCGCATTAGTGTACAAACACCTCAGATAGCCAGTTGATCGCCCTATCTTCTCCATTTGAATCAGGGGTCCTCCTTTCTTGCTCATTCCGCTTTGCATTTCTTTCCGGTATCCAACTTTCCCACTCCCCTCAGCGTTGTGCTCACTGCTCCCCGACGAACCTAGTTTAAAGCCTCCTCACTAGGTTTGCAAGCCTGCCCGCGACGATGCTCCTTCCTCTCTTCGTTAGGTGGATCCCATCTCTTCCTAACAATCCTTGTGTCCAGAACAGAGTCCCATGGTCGAAGAAACCAAAGCCTTCTCTGTGACACCACCTGCACAACCACGCATTGACTTCCTCAATTCTACGATCCCTGCCCAGCAGACCTATCACCATCCATCGCTGCTGTCCTGGAGAAGGGATTTAAAAAGAAGGCAAGAGAACCTCACCCCCTTCCCTCTCCCCTTCCAAAGTCCCTCTCTAAACTCCCTGTTAGCACTCACCTGGTCGCTTTTATAAAGTACTCACTGCTTTTATAAAGCCCCGAACTGCCTGAAAGTCCCTCCCCTACCAAGGCTCCACCAATCAGCAGAGGCTTCTAGAATTCAAACTTTAATTAGAAGCCAACTGTTTCCACCTGCCAATCACAGCACACACCCCATGTAGGGGAGGGGCAAAGGGCAAGTGGAGAAAAAAGCCTCACTCTCAAACACGGGGGGGGGGGGAGGGAGAACCACAAAACAAAAAAGAACACACACCAACCCTCACTCTCAAACACAAGCTCAGCACACAGCAAGAAACCCCAAAGACAACACACACTTCCCTCAAAAGTCCTGGATCTGCTTCTCCTCTACCTGGAGAACTCCCTTTCTAAACTCCCTGTTAGCACTCACCTGTTTGCCCGTGGGTTATATTTTGCCCAGGCCTGTGTTACACTCAGCAGGGAGGTTCCTTGTGGCAGGGAAGCTGCTTCCTCTGAAGAGAAGCACATGCAGCCCCTATTGGCCAGGCTCCCAGAAAGGCGGCTTCTAAGATGCAGGGAAGCCGCCTCCCCAGGAGCCAGGCACACAGAAGCTGGCAGCCCCGCTCCCAGGAAGGCTTCACTGCAACCTCTACAGTATAACGCTCAAATAAGCCTTATGCTACAGAGCCCACGGAGTGTAACCGCTGAGATTTTTGGAGGCTACATGGCTACCTACTGAACCGAATCTTAATATCCATAGTAGATATATTGCCCCCGTTAGTAAAAATCACCATTCTGCAAACCTTGCCAATGGGAAAGGGGCTCATATTTCTCCTTAGAAAATACAATATAAGAACTTACTTCTACTCACAGCTTCATCCCACCAGTGCCACTTTGAACATGGCCATTTTAAGCTACATTCAGGGAACTTTGGAACCCTTGCATCTTGAATATGTTGAGCGACATCCACTTGCTCAAAAAATTCAAGCATTGAGACAGATTCATGTCAACTCCTGCTGACAACTGATGGCTCAGAAACATGGAAACACTGGTATGCACATGTGATGGGGTGTGCACCCCACACAAGACCTGAAGGATAAATCTGGCCAGTTAACCTACAGGCAGCCAAGGAGCACTAAAGCCTAATTGGCTGATGGGAGTCCAATTGGGTGAGGAGCTGGGTTGGGTTTACAAATCCAGGCAGCTGGCAAGAGGGGCAAGCAGGGAAGTACTCTGCAGTCCCTCCTGGGAGAAGGGAGGTATAGCTGGATTAGAGAGGCAGGGAGCCTACGGTTATCCCCACAGAGGATAGTTCAGGTTGGTAAACTCAGAGGAGTGGGCAGAATCAGAAGGCAAGGAAGAGGCTCAGTGAAAGGGAGCAAGATTCAGGAAGGACCAGCCCTTGGTTCCGGAGCTGGAACTGGAGTCCAGGGCAGGCCCAGGTTCCTCTGCCTGACACTGAGGGAATGGTACCAAAGGCAGCCAAGGGAAAAACTGTCTGAGACTGCTAGCAATAGACTTTGAATTAACCTCCTGGAAAGGCCAAATCACAGAGTCCCTAGAGAAGAGAGAATGAGAGAGGCTAACAGAATGGATGACTAAAGAAAGGCATAGCACCTGGAACGCACTAACCCCAGAGCAGCCAAGAGGCAGCTCCACTAGCAGGGAACACGGCCACTTCTGTACACGTCCCCTCAGATCACCATTCCTCCTTTCCAACGTTCAGTTATCTTCCTGACACGTCCTAGGTGCACGATAAACCTTCGGTTTTCTGTTGAACAACCCAAATCAAGATGCATTGCATCTTTGAATCAAGCCTCAAAGCAGCATGGTTGCTAGGAAGGTACCACTGAAAAAGGCATGGCCATGACGACAGTATTTTTATTGAAAATAAAAAGTTCCTCCTTTTATTTGTAGTCATCACAATCACTATCAATACATCCCCTGTAGCAGTACACATTTCAGTACTTACTGTCCTTCATGAGTCTTTCAAGAGACAAGAGCAGCATTCACTACAAGAGTGCTTTTTTTCTGGAAACCCTACATCCTTTTTGTTCCCACCTCTCCCCTCCTGCCCAATTTCAGAGCTTCGTTTCTGTCACTCTTCAAGAACATTGTGTTCCTGAAACACTAGGATTTTCTATTATGTACTTAGGTTTTCAGATATTTGGAGGGGGGGGGGAGGTCATTTTTGTTCCGGGAAGAGCATTTCATAAAAAGCTACAATAACTGACATGCTCTAGTTTCTCTCAAACAACACTTGTTACACCACTGCCAAGGCCAATCCAATATGGGCAAATGAGAGTGTAATGTGAAAGAAAATCATCTAACACATGGGCTTTCGATGTATGCATGCAACATGTTGTAACTGTAGGGTCCAGAATTGTAAGCTCCACAGGGATTACAACCTCTGTTGCATGCTGACCACACCATCAGTGCTCAAAACATTCCCTAGCAATAGTGTGGCAGGGGACATATGATTACAAAGATTGCTCCTGCAAAAGTTTGGGTAATTTGTTTCATTTATGCCCAACATCTCAGATATGTCTCCCCGCCCCCTTTTCCCCCGGACCAACAAGTGCTATGGTAACACATAGGCAACAAAATCCAGGCCATTTGGTTTTGATATCTGTTGACTGACTTCACACCATGCTAGATAGGTAGAGAGCTCTTTTTTACCTTGTGGAAGGGTAGCACTATTAAACCAGAAAACCACAAATAATAAAGTCCCATGCCACACAAGATTTAACATCCTGGTGAGTATGCTATTTTATAAACATAAGGTGAGCTTCCTCAAGGCAGGGATCTTACAATTTAAGCACTCTGAGATCTGATAACTCATCCTTGCATTGTGTTCACTTGTAAAGTAAAGTAGAATAGGTGACCTTGTGTTCCATTTACTCAGTAACATGAGTCACTGCAAATATTAAAGCGCTGTTGGAAAAAGGAACTAGTGTAAGGTATTATTGTGGAAATGCCAGAGAAGTAAGCAAAGATATGCAAGAACACAATTATGCCATCTGTCCTCACTCACGACTGAAGAAGTGATGCAAACCTATTACAAGGATATAAACTACTGTTTCTTTACATCTGAAGCATGGATCTCTAGAGTGAAGCAGAGAAGCTTTAGAGCAGTGGTTTTCAAACTTTTTTCTTGCGACCCAGTGGAAGAAAATTGTTGATACCAACATAATTATGACCCAACATAATTATATCTTTTGACTAGAGTACAGCTCCAGGTTTGACCCAGGGATAGAATCATAGAGCTGGAAGACACCTCAGAGATCATCAAGTCCAGCCCCCTGCCCAAAGCAGGACCAATCCCAACTAAATCAACCCAGCCAGGGCTTTCTCAAGCTGAGACTTAAAAACCCGTAGAGATGGAGATTCCACCACCTCCCTAGATAACCCGTCCCAGTGCTTCTCCACCCTCCTAGGGAAATAGTTTTTCCTAATGTCCAACCTAGACCTCCCGCACTGTAACTTGAGACCACTGCTGCTTGTTCTGCCATCCGTCACTACTGAGAAGAAGCCTTTCTCCATCGTCTTTGGAACCTCCCTTCAGGAAGCTGAAGGCTGCTATCAAAACCCCCCTTTGTTTGTTTAAATGCTTCTCACTTGCCTATGTTTTTGACTGATATTTCTGAGGGTCAATGATCCTGACCCAAAAAAGGTTCCGCACCCTGGAAATAAGCCTTTTTAAATTTTATTTGTATCAGACATTACACTAGTGTGCTAACCATGGACCATAGGCACCAGACTCAAAACTAGGAATTTGTTCAAAGAATCTTTCTACCATTCCTTGCGTCAGCTGCTGGGATTGTTGTCTAACCACAGACCCAAAAGCAATGACACCAAGTCAAGAGCAGAATTTCTCTAATGGCACTACTTGGCTCCTTTGTAGCCCACCGCACTAAATAGCTCTAAGATGTAAAAGGCACGCCAAGTTTGTTCAAGTATGTTCAAGTACACTACCCACTCACCTGGTGATATATTTTCAGCTAATGGGGAAAACTGCAAAGGCACTGGTCCCAACAGGAGAAGATATGTATCAAAGGTGGACATGCTATATTTTTTTGTGGTATCACTGGGCATTTTGATTTTTACGGCTTTCAATCCAGCACTTTCCTAAAAATTACATTCAGACTGCATTGAAATGTAAAAATAGTAATTTATAGGAAGTTATTGCTTAGAAGCAAATTTTATTAAAATATTAACGTTCTGTGCATGTAATAGCTAAGAAAGTTGTACATTCAATAATTTCAGGAATGGTTGTTTGCTTTCAAGAGAGACTTAATTCCTATGACCAATACAGGCAGTCCCCGGGTTACATGGATCCAACTTACATCGGATCCCTACTTACAAACGGGGTGAGGCAACCCTGCACTAGCTGCTTCCCCCCAGCAGACCAGGGAGACACGAAGCAAGCGCCCTCCCCCAGCAGACCAGGGAGATGCAGAGCGGCTTTTCTCAGCAGACACCTCAACTTGAGAATAAAGGACTGAGGGAAGTGAGGTGTGGGAGAATAAAACTGAGCTCTGGAGAAATGTTTGGCTAGAGTTTCCCCTACAATATGTACCAGTTCCGACTTACATACAAATTCAACTTAAGAACAAACCTACAGTCCCTATCTTGTATGTAACCTGGGGACTGCCTGTACACACTGCATACCATGGTATTCAAAAGTCACTTCTGCATATGCTAATTTTTAAAAATACAGAAGGTTTTGCAGAGGAAGGATTTTGCAAGGAAGAAATGGAAGCAGAGATTAAATGATTTGCCCACAGTCACACTCGTCAGTGGCACAGCTGTGACTAGAACCCATGTCTCCTGACTTGAACCCATTAAAATCTTTCAGAATTGAGATTTTTTTTCAGTCTAATTATATGCAAAACTAGATCTGTGTATAGATGCTCAGAGTAAGTAGTGAAAATGTAAAATGACAGCTTTGAAGTGCTACCTTAGTTTATCCAAAAGAAGGTTAAGAGGTGATTTGATCATGGTCTATAAGTACCCAGGTGGGGAAAAAGAATTGATAGTAGAGGACTTTTTAGTGCTGCAGGAAACAAAGCCTAATGGCTGGGAAGCTGCAGCTGGACAAATTCAGATTAAATATAAGGCTCAATTTTCCAACAATGAACCATGGAATCCTAGATTAGGGTTGTAAGAGACCTCAGGGTATCACCTTGTCCAGCTCAAAGCAGGACCAATCCCTACTAAATCATCGCAGCCAG
The DNA here is from genome assembly GCF_049634645.1 of Pelodiscus sinensis. Lineage (NCBI taxonomy): Eukaryota > Metazoa > Chordata > Testudines > Trionychidae > Pelodiscus > Pelodiscus sinensis. Next base: position 257,091,617 of record NC_134712.1, read on the forward strand.
GGCTGTGTCAAGTCTGGCCTTAAAAACCTGTAAGGATAGAGATACCACCACCTCTGTAAGCAACCTATCCCAGTGCTTCACCACCCTCTAGGGAAATAGTTTTTCTAATATCAAACCTAAACCTTCCCCACAGCAACTCGAGGCCACTGCTCCTTGTTCTGCCATCACTGAGAACAGCTTAGTTCCATCCTCTTTGGAACCCCCCTTCAGGGAGTTGAAGGCTGCTCCCAAATCCCCCCTCACTCTTCTCTTCTGCAGATTAAATAAGAGCAATTCTCTCAGCCTATTCTCATAAAGCATGTGTCCAGCCCTCTCATCATTTTCGTTGCCCTCTGCTGGACTGACCCAATTTGTTCACATTTTTTCTGTAGCTGGGCTGGGGCACTCCAGATGTGGCCTGAGCAGTGCCAAAGAGAGGGGAATAATCACTTCCTTCACACTGCTGACAATGCTCCTACTAATGCAGCCCAATATGCCATTAGCCTTCTTGGCAACAAGGGCACACTGACTCATATCCAGCTTCTCACCCGCTGTCATCCCCAGGGTCTTTTCTGCAGAACTGCTACTTAGCCGGTTGGTCCCCAGCCTGTAACAATGCCTGGGATTCTTCCGTCCCAAGGGCAGGATTCTGCACTTGTCCTTGTTGACCCTCATCAGATTGCTTTTGGTCCAGTTATCCTATTTGTCTCGGTCTCCTATTTGTCTAGCGTCTCTTCCCCCCCCCCCCCCCCCCAGTTTTGGGTCATCCTCACACTTGCCGAGGATGCAATCCATGGTATCATCCAGATCATTAATGAAGATGTTGGAAAAAAAGAAACAGCTCCAGGACCGACCGCTGGGACACTCCACTTGATACCAGCTGCCAAGCAGATATTGAGCCATCAAGCCCAATCATCTAGCCAGCTTCTTAACCACCTTATAGGCCATTTGCATTCAATCCATATTACTTAGACTTGCTGGGAAGAATGCTATCGGAGACTGTATCAAAAATTTTGCTAAAGACAAGGTACTTAATGAGGGTAATTAACCATTGGAACAACTTACCAAAAGACACGATGGATTTTCCCTCATTTGAGCTCTTGAAATCAAGACTGAATGTTTTTTAAAAGCTATGCTACAGTTCAAACAGACACTACAGGTTTGATGCAAACATTACTGGGTGAGATTCTCTGGTCTGTGTTACACAGGAAAACTATTTGGTTTCTTCCAGCTTTAAAAATCTGTATCTCTATGAACCCAAGTCACATGAACGTTAGCTCCCATTATGCCAGCTCCTCTGGCAATTTTCTAAATATTATCATTTTTGTACTTCAAACAAGCTTACTCCTCCCCTACTCAGAGTCAGCATTATGACTTCATAGTAGCTATTTCGATTGTAACAAACCAATATCAAATGAAGGCTCCTGTGGTTACTGCAAGCAAGGATCAAGCTAAAACTGGGAATTTTAGAGAACATTTGTATTCAAAATATAAGCTTCTTAATACAAGTCAGAATTCAGAAAATCAGTGCCAAAGTCAATTGCTTTTCAATGAGTGCCTGCTTATATGGTATTTTCACTAACTGTGAGTTTGAGCAGCATTTACCCATGTACATTTTTTAAGCCCACTACTAGACCACATTACCCTGAAACTTCCTTAGTTTCTAGTGCTCTTGCCTGGTATAGCTAAATTCTCTCCAGTTTTCAGCTCAAGTTATTCCATTCCTCATTTTCTTACTGTTTCTCCCTCCAACTTTCATCCCATTCTGGAAGATTCCTCGAGTCCTTCAAAACCACGGAAAGCAGTTACAAAATGGCATGACATTTCCAGAATACAACAGACTTATTTAGCCAGATTCCTTCTTGCTCACTCTGACTTCACTCCATGAGAAGACTCAAATAATTGTTCTCTGGAAAATATGCTATTATATAAGACGCTTTTAAGGCCCAAAGAGCCAACTCTGAATGTCTGTCTAGAGAGACTGAAATCTGGAGAGGTCTGAAGAGTCACCTTTACTGACAACACAGAGGCCAATAAGCACCAGATGCAGAGGAAAGCAGGGAGGGGTGGTTGTTGTTAAGTAGGAAACAACGATCTTTAATTTCACATCTTTGAATTTATCAGAAAAAATCTTATGCCCTACTTTGAGCATTCTTTTATGTAAGCAAACTGGTTCATCCAATAAAAAGTTTGAGGGAGGGTAGAAAATATGAAGCCTAGATTCAATCTTGGCTATGAGGTTGCAACCATTATCCTCATCATGGTAGCTGGCAGAAATAGGGCTTGATTTATTTTCTCCACCACTGGAATGGTATGGACTATATTTTGCATAAATAATTTTGAGGGGCTCAGCACGGAAAATATATTAAGTGTTTTTCTTTCGGAACACGTACTTGAGTTGTTATATTGCCACTTTCATGCACAGCCTAATTTTCATATGCAGGTACTTAAAAGCACCACTTGGGTGTCACTAATTGGGTGTGTAATTGGGCAACCAGTGTAGCTGTCCAGATTTTGAAAGACTGATGTGTGTGTTGTGGAATACACTTGATTTTATTCTTTGGGTTAAGTTTTAAGTAGTACCTGAATCACGTAGTACATGCAAATTATCAAGGCTCCTTTTATTGAGCAAACTACACTTAAAATGGTTCTCTAACCAGGAGAGAAGAATCTTCCAATAGCTATCTAGACAGCAAGTTATCCCAACCTTCAGACCATTTTCCTCTTGTAGGAACTTGTTCTTTGGCATTTACACACACAACTAGAAAGTATTACAAACCCTAAGCAATACTTAGGCACAATCAGGATCAGGCTGGATGACTTTAGACGTTGACTTTAGTTTAAAATTTGTCTCACATGAAACACCAAGAAGAATTCCACCAAGGTGCAGTTGAGCAGTTAGTGCAAAGTGTTTATTAGGGTGGTTTATACAGCAAGGTGATATACAGCATCACAATATACAAGCGATTGGAATCAAACATAAGATACAAAGGTAGAGGCATAAAATAAGTTATAAAATATTTTGAAAAAGTTGTATATTATTTCCTGCAACTGGGCAATAAAAAGTCTGGAGTGCATATGCAGCTTAAATACACACACAAACCTGTTAACCTCCTGAAAATCTTTGAAGAGCAATTTGGCACACATACTTACTGCATTAAGTCTTTGACAAGATGCAGTGTATATTCTTCTTTCTGATAACATACAAAAGGCATAACTGGAAACCACAGTGAAAAGATTCGATTTTTCCTTCCCCACCCTCTGAGAAACATGCATTTCACTCCAGAAACAGTCATAGCATCAGACATGCATGAACCTTGGTCTGTTGGATGGAAATTCACTAAAGAATATTTCAATAGTTGAAATAACTCAAAATACATATTTAACATTTCCAAAAACTTATCTCAAACAAAAACATGATCAACAAAAATATGGAAAAATATGGAAGAAAATTAAGTAAGTTTTGGTTCTGTGATAAAGTGCAATTAATTATTCAAGTAGCTGTTACAGTGAGCAGGTCCCTAGAGGTGTCCCAGTTTCGTTATCAACTTTTGCTTTGTTCTCTGTGACACACGGTTATGGAAGGGTAGTGCTGAAAGATGTTACGGCTGATTTTGCTAAAAATGGAACAGCCAGTTTTCTGAAGTTCTTTGGCAGACTTTTCTGTAAGGCAACTTGACCTGACCAACTGCCATAATGCTAAATATTTCCACCCAAACAACTGATTAAAGAGCTATATATCCAGCATGATAAAACCCCTGGGGGATTCTAGTTTTCACTTGTAGATTCCTAGAGCTCAGGACACAGATAGCATTGCCCATTCCTGTGGAGAAGAATGACAACTTGTGCCACAAAGCAAAATTCTATCCAGTCTTAAGAACAGTGACAGGTTCCACTTATGTTTCCCTGGAATGCCCCCATTTTACTTAGCCACTGGTCTGTGTTTGCCCACAAGTCCCCAAATCTCTGGCCCTACTGGTGGGCACTGTGGCAACCTTTTAAGAGAATGATATATTGAAAATGGAAAAAGATTCTCAAAGCATAGTTATTGTTTCAGCCAACCTGACAGAAACAGTGTGGCTATTACAATTACATTTCCCAATGGCTATATGACACCATATGACAGGCCACCACTTAAGGCAGTTTGCTACATAAAAACGCATAAAGCTGACAGGAACCTTGGTACGGCCTTATTGCCAATGTACCTTGAATCCCAACTGCCACTCCCAGTCTGATACAGGGGACCAAAATATTTGTATTAATGCACTTCTGGCATGACAGGGTATTCCAGTCCTGGCCTCTAAAGAAGAGAGACCACCAGTCCCTTTGCTGAACTACTACATGACTTGCAATATGTCAGCTTCAAACTAATGCGGCTTTGACTAAGTAAAGGCAGTAAGTTTACATTAAATTGGAGAATGAAAAGTGTCTCAAATTCTGATGCATGTCATTAAACGGGCAGATGACAATCATATAAACACTGGGTCAGATGAGACTGCAGAGGCCATCTGCTCTAACCCCCCGCCACAATGAAGGTACAGAGGGAAAGGATGGTATAAAGGAGATGTGTGTAATATAGTAAAAGCATTATCCAGCATATTGGAAGAATGGGGGGTTCTGGCAAGTGAAAATTACTGGTTATGTAAGGGGAGAGGGACGGTCAGAGTGTGAGAAGGGGTGCCAGGCATAGGCTTTGGGAGGGAGTTTAAGTGTTGAGGGTTGGGGGTTCGAGTGCAGGAGTTTTGGGGTGCCAGATCCTAGAGCGCTCACCTCAGGCGGCTCCTTGCAAGCAGTGACCTGTCCCTGCAGCTCGTGGCTCTGAATGCTGCCCCTGCCCCGAGCACGGACTCCGCAGCTTCCATGGGCTGGAAGCCACGGCCAATGGGAGCTGTCAGATCAGCGGGTGTGGGCACAGGCAATGACCAATGCCACCTAGCCATGCCTCCACCTAGAAGCATCAAGGACAGGTTGCCACTTGCGGGGGCTGCCTGAGGTGAGCACCCTGAAACCCCTCCCATGGTCCAGCCTCCCTCCCTCAAACTGCCTCCCAGAGCCCACACCCTACACCACTTCTCACACACCAAACCCCTCGTGTCCAATCCTCCACTTAGGAGCAGCAGGGATGTGTCTCCCCGCTACCAGGGAGCCACACCAAGCCAATTAGGGAGCCTGCCAGCCCCACACCAACAGGACTATAAATGGGACTTTCTATGAAAAGTAGAAATGTCAGCTTTCCAGCTGATACAGGGCCAGATAACACAGCTTTCATTGTACACAATAACATTTCTGGACTCATACTAGCTTGGATGGGGATTGAGAGAGTTGGAATATGTCCGACCAAAACTGGTAACCCTTGGTAAAGCTCTTTCACTCAGCCATATTGGGGCATTGGAATATTAAGATACTACTGCAGTGTTAGTGGTACTTAAGTGCAAGCCACCTGACCACTATAGGTTCTATGATGCTATTTACCCAAGGCAGAGGATTGGTACCACGGTATTGGCATCCTGCAGCTTTGTATAATCATATTCTACCTTTAACACCTGATGCTGTTTCCAGGGCCGGCCTGAGCCCTTTTGGCACCCCAGGCCCGGGTGCAAGGCACATGCGCGGGCCCGCCCCCCAAGGGTGTGCAGGCCTGCCCCTGGGGTGCACGGCGCATGCGCAGCCTGGCTACAGCCGCTGGTGCGCAGGTCGGGGCCCATGCCCGGGGGTGCACGGCGCATGCACTGCCCAGGCCAGCCTGGCTACCACTGTTGGTGCGCGTGCCGGGCCATGCAGGGCCCAGCGGCCATGGGGTTGGCGCCGCAGGGCAGCACCGGGCGTGCAACACCTGATGGCAGCTGTAAGGGACGCCACGCGCCCCTTACAGCTGCCATCAGGTGCCCCCCATCGGTTGGCGCCCCGGGCAGTTGCCCAGCTCGCCCATGCCTCAGTCCGGCCCTGGCTGTTTCACATGTCCAGAAACATTATAGTGCTCTGCTTGACTAAAATAACTGGGTTCAACTTCAGGGCTGGCTGCATTTTGAAAGGAATTATGTTTGTACAGTTAGTGAAGTGCTAAGTGTTAGGTTATTAATTTTTCCATGAGCAATATAAGTGTGAAACTGCTTTACTGAACTTAGTGACAGACTTTCTAGTGGACTGATGCCTCAAAGTGAAAATATTAAATGTGTGAGATGTCCTCGTGAATACTGAATTAAGCTACGGCCAAGACTAAGCTCTACTTCACAACAGAGTCAATTCAAAAAACATTCCTTGTTCTAGAAAAACCTCAGTCTGAGAACTTCATCATCCACGTAGGTGTTAAAGGTGTTAATGTCCCCTAGAAGGTCTGTGCCTTTTGTACACTATTTTTATATTTTGTCTATACAGCTCTTTGTTAGCAGCACAGAAAGCACGTGAATACAAGGCCCGCACTAGAAGGTGATATATAAAATAAAGGAAAGTATACACCTGGATGCCAATTTTACTGCAGTAGCAAAACTTTTCACATGAAAAAGACTTGAATTATATCTATGCTGGATCGGCAGCAGGAATTGCAAATGACATGCTGAACAGAGACAAATGTGCGGGAGTTCAAAGAGGCACTGTTTCTTTCAGTATAGTTGGAGCCTTGTCAGATAATTATTTTATTAGAAGTTTGACAAGTTAAATGTAGTTCTTGACATCTGTTCCATTTTTATTGCTCCTTTAGTCAGCTTCATTCTTTATACTTTTAGAAGGCAGGTAAAAGTAATTTGCATACGAGTCTCAAGTCTTTCCCACAAAAGTAGTCAATGCGCATGAAAGTTGTAATTAAAAAATGGAATTCTTCTCTTGCTTCCAAGTTCAAAATAGTTAGTACAGTATGTGATTTTCTTTACTGAGACTCAGTGCAAAAAACTTTTTGGGGGGAGGGAGGTGTGTGGGGGGAAGCAATGATTAATGAATGCCAGTTTGATTGCAAAAGAGTTTTTTTTTTTTTTAAGACAGTAAAAAAATCTCCGTGGGTCTCAGAAGATGCTAATTTGGAAATAATTATATTTAAAGTCTCTATAGTAGATCCTATAAAGAGCTGTCTCTCTTTAGCAAAGAAAATGGCATGACGACACGTAAATCCTTATTCACAAAGGTTTCAAAGCAGCAAGGACAAAGGCAGGTGGAGCTCAGGATTTTGTTCAGTGGTTGTGAAAAGGGGAGGAGCACTGCAGTCATGGTGGAGCCATCTCCTATGAAAGCACAGCTTGGATTTACTCTGAACCCATTTGTTAAGAATTAAAACTCCAGTGAATTTGTTTTATGTTTTTTAAAGATGGATTAAATAAAAATGGAATTGTAAAAGTAAGATAAAAAGAAACCTTGACAAATTGCTAAAATAGTGCAGTTAAAATCTGTCATGCATGTTTGTGCTTACACAAAGAAAGGAAGGTTTCAACAAGCACTGCAGAGAGAGGGAGGAGAAGGAGGAGGAGGAGGATTGATCAGCTGACAGCAGAAGTGGGACCGTAGTGCTACACATTTCTTCTACACGTAAGTCCAGGAATGTAAAGCAAGAGCTGTGTAAAATGCTGAAGGTTTTAGAACTGTAATAGCAGGTAGAAAAGTACACTGGTCTTGTGTCAGTAGCAGCCCCAGTGTTAGGAGACAGTCTAGGCTTCTAGGAGGAGAAAATAGAAAAGGGGGGAAAGAAACAGGAGAAGGGAAAGGGAGGGGGAAGGGCAAAAAAGCGTAAATCATTAGTAAACATGAACATTAATGCAGCAAACTGCACATCAAGCAATTGTTCATTTAGTGCAGACAGCAGACCTTCCAGAGACCAAACCAGGAACAGTAAACGTCATTTTTACAAATGTCTGAAAAAGTCTCTCTTCATGCAAGAGCAGACAACTGTGTTACATGCAGAAATTAGCGATGGTCAATCTAGATTAGTGGCAAAGTGCTGTTGAGAGAATGGCAAAGTTCAGAATGTCTCTAAACGGAGGATGTGTGTTGAAATTGTAGCTAGCAAAATCTCTCTTTGGGACTTGGTTGTAAGGAGAGGAAAGGCACTAGACATGCAAGATTCAATACTGCCAGCTACTGAACATCAGTACGCAAGGTTCTGAGTGTCCGAAGTGCTCAGCACTTGTAGGACTGGGCTCTTAATTAGAAAGCAAACGTGTTAAAATTAACAGCCCAAATCTTTCCCTTGCATTCTGACACCCCACACTCAGTATTTCCTCAAGGAGTCCCTCTAGTTCTACTAGCGCCTGGTTATTCCAAACAGGGAACACAAGGGCAAAAAAACCCCAACACCGTGGAGTTTGGTGTCACACCATAATCTTGTGCAAGCAGCTCCTGGTATATCCCTTTTGTGCTGGAGTATCCAGACAGTTGGGGCTTGTCTATACAAAGGTTAAGACAATTGAATTAAAGGCATGAAGTGAATTTGCATAAATTAAAGTGTGTTAACCCCCATGTGCACACTTTCAGTCAAGAGTACACTGGTCCTAGTTCTACGGATGTGAGAGTGTATTTGTTTAAACAGTAAACCAATGAGCCTGAGCCTTCACCATTACACTGCCACTGTATCAGAGGCAGCAGTGGGAGGGAAGGGGGAAGCTGGCAGGAGCTGGTGTTTGCTCCAGAGGCAGCTCTCCCCCTCCTACCGCATGTAAACATGTAACCACTGACATTTTCAGCTGTTACATGTTTACAAAGAAATGTTTTAACATCTCTGCCTAGTTCACTGTCCTCCAAGGAGGTGTGTCTGCACTGCAATCGGAAGATGTGAATGTAGCTTATGTAAACAGTTTTGATGAAGTTAGCTCACTACAAATAGCTGAGAAGCCAAAGCCAAAACCAAGGCCGTATGAGCTAGATGCCCAAGCAAACAGCTCATGCCATAGCAGCTTCATTGCTATTTTTAAGCAAGCCAGCACAGAGATACCTACCTACGCTACAATCCACTTCCTGATTGCAGTGAAGACGTACCTTGAGGCCAAGTTACCAGAGAGCAAGAGCACCCACAGAGAGGAGTTAAGCATTCTGAGTTGTGCACATTCACTTCACAACTTTACTTGATTCACCCGATTTTTCTAGTGTCCCTCTCTGTACAGTCATGCCCTTAATATAGTACAATTAATGCCAATTTGTGAAAATGAAAAAAATGCCTCTTTCAGATCTGACTCATCCTAATCACTGCACATTACATAGAGCGTGCTCTGCTGCTATCTGGAATGAAAATGTTATCAAGTCAATGTCCCATTGAAACAGAGTGCAAATACATTCCACTGCAGAAGATTAAAAAAGCTTAACAGTCTAGACCAGGGAGAGAAAAAATGAGATGCATTTACATACCCAAGTGACTTGGAGAATGAATTAAATGACACTCTCCCCAGTCTCCAACCATCTTCTGTGATAATTTCAGGATCCAGTTAAAGTGCGGTTCTATTTTGGAAAGTTCTCCATGATCACATTCTACTTGGCCTTGCACACTGTTTTTCCACTTGTGTATCACCCGTTTGTCTCCACAATTCTGAAGCTATGGAACTTTTTTTAAAGCTCCTGCTCTCTGAAACAGTCTTTCCAGATTTTCCCAGTTCATCAATTGTTTATCTCACTTCAAATCTCAACTGAAAAATTCTCTCCCTTACCTTGTGCCTCTTAATATCATTCTCTTTCAATTATTTAACTAACTGCAGGAAATCAATGCTGAGACATTTTGAGAAGACTTCTATGTATATGACATTGGAATGTAAACTAGGCTTATTGGGTAGTTGAGTCACTACTCAACTAGCTGCTTCTCCCCCTCCTTGTTGCCTCCATCAGAGGCAGCAGGGAGGGGAGGCAGGAGCCAGTGCTGGGGAGAGCCAGCTTAAAAGCCAGTTGCCCCTAGCACTGTCTCTGCAGGGTGGGGAGGCAGAGGCGCAGCGGGGAACCAGGTGTGAATCGGGACTCAGGTGTCCCAGCTCATGTCCGGTCCCAGATGCTGCAGCTCTGCCTTTTAAATATAGTAAGAGCCGGGCAGCTCTAACTACATTTAAACGGCAGAGTCACAGTGGGGTTAGCTCCCGGGAGGCGAACCCCACAGTGGCTCTGCAGTTTCCCCCCTTATCGACTAATCAAGTAGTCGATGGAAATTCCATTGACTACTTGATTAAATACAATTTAACATCCTTAGGATCACACACATTTCCTACTAGTCTGCAAACCCTTAGCTGATAAGTGAGTACTTAAGCTTCCAAGTTGCCGTTCCTATCACTTGGATGTTGCTTTTATACAAGCAAGAAAAAAAAATCAACTCTAAACCTCACAAACATAAACCTCCAGACAGAACTTATTGATAATGAAAAGGGTTCAGCCACCTAAACATTTCTGTGCTTGTGTGGTTAGCACTTAGCATCTGAGAGGTGGAAATTAATTTGTTATGGTTTACTGGAGACTAGCCCTTAAGGAAGGCTGTTAGGGTCCAGAATAATTCTTTCCAAAGAGGACCCCACTGCACCAATGCAGTCAGCTAACTCATACTTACAATTTCATTATGGGATAAGTCTGGATTCCACCTCTTCCAGAATATATATAATACCGAAAAGAGCAACTGAAGTAGTTTGAGAGGGGCTCAGGGTTCATCTTAATTTTATATTTTCCTGTCAAAATCTACAGCTTTGTTTTGACAAGCATTTATAAAAACAGGTTAAACAGAGACATATTGTAAATCCTCATCCTCCCAATAAATGCATCCAAATCCACCACATAGGCATTAAAAATTAAGTTATTCTCTAAAAACACAGGTAGTGACCACAAGAGAGTTTTCTGCCCCTTCCTGACCTGAGGAGGCCTGTTTTGCTTGTGCCCGGTCCTGAAGAGTAATGTAAGTGCTACCACAGTAGGATCCAGCTTGGGTCTCTAGTGCAGCCTCTCCCGCCATAGGCTGAGATCACTGCTGAAATAGCACTTTTAGCCTCTATTTGGAACTAGTGACTCAGGAGACTAGCAAGTATCTCTGGTCAATGCCAAGAAAGACAACCAGCTCCAAACAATCCTATATTTGGTGGAGCAAAGATTGCTACAATGCAAGAGCTTTGGTTGAGCAACCATTTTCCCCCTTCACTACAAAGAAGAAGTTACCTATTGCCAGAATTCTTGTTACAGCAAGATATTTTCCCCAAATGGACTCTCTTAATAATTGTGGCCAGAGTGAAACCCCAGCTACATCAACAAGCTAAATCCAATAATTAAAAATAGAACAAAAATGTGTGTCCCAGGCAAACAAAGTGTAATCAGATTCCACAATATTTGTGTAGAGATTTGCTCATTTAATAATATGTTTCTTGAAATACAAAGCTATTATATAATGTTGTTAGAAGGAGATGGATTCTGGAGGATCTCAAAACTTCAGCTTTGATGCTGCCAAAGTAAGAGTCCAAGTGAGTTTGGGGTGGGACGGGGAGAAGGAAATCTTACAAGAAAAGATGAACAACCAGATCATATTGAACACTTCCTGGCAGTGGGTGATCACAGTGCACTTCGAAACTGGGGAGAACATGGGAAGTTCACACTCACAATAGGGTAGGCTTAGTCCAGGAAATAGTAGGACTTCATTGGAAAATCATTTTAATATATCAATATCTCAAATGCATCTTCCTTTGGTTAACTATGGCTAAAGTATGTGAAGTCTTCCAAAAGGGGGCATTCCTACATATGAATAATTCTGGTATTGAAGATTGTTTTAGTTTAGCTTAAATGTTTAAACAAAAACAAGGTTCACTGGGAAGTAACCAGCTCTTTAGAAAGGACCAAATAAAAACTGAAAATCTAATAGAAAAGAGCACTTTGCCAGAACAATGTTCATCTAGTAGGTACTGACTGCACCAGAGAAAATAGTTAAGACTTCTAAAGCTTTGTATTTAACTCAAATATTACTCACTTACCTGTACTGTCATCTTCTATTCCATGGTCACCATTCTCCACCACTGCTGGTCCAACAGCCGAAGAACCTGCAATAACCACAGAGGTGTCACTCCTGATCTATGAAAAGTTTCTCTCAAAACTTCTCTCCAAGTGTTTTTTTCTTGTTACTGCTCAATCCATCTCCTAGATTGTGTCTCTGAGTGTTACTCCTACCTCCCTTGCATCAGGATAGGGCAACAAGGCACACACCTCACTGAGGCCAGGTCTACGTTACGGGCGGAAGGCTAGCTTAAGGGATGCAATTCCTGTCATGTAAATAACATAGCTGGAGTCAACATACTTAAGCCGAACTTTGGCGCCATTCCCACAGTGGGAATGTCGATGGGAGAAATGATTCCATCTACTTCCCTTACTCCTTGCAAGAGTGAGGAGTACTGTAGGTGACGGGGCGCCCTCCATGTTCAATTTAGCAGGTCTTTAATAGGCCCAACTAAATCAAATGCAGGAAGATCAATCTTCCCATAGGTATAGACGTGACTTGAGTCAGAAGAGCCAATTAACCAATCACCAGTAGCATCAATACTTCTTGAGAGTGGAGCATTCCAGGCACACAATCTGTTTCATAGCCCCATGAAAGTGACCCATGGAATTATAAGTAGGGTCTTCTGCAACAACTCACACCACAACTGCAGTGATCCAATCATCTTGGGGATGAATCTTTGACTAAACTGGCTTCCGAAAGGCAAATCTACAGTGGATTTCCCTTAAATGATATTCCAATAAATTGTGCCTTTGAAATTGTATCCATCTAACAAAGACAAGCCGGCCTTGCTGTACTGCTCATTGCTATGTGGCATATGGATACTCTCATTACATCAAAGGGTACAGTGTATAAATCAGCCAAAAACTCTGAGCCTAATCTGTTCCAGAAAGAGAAGCTTGCATCTGAATTTCTGAAGTAAGTTCAGGAGTGACAGACCATTATACAAGAGATCTAGATATAAATTTAACATATAGCCAAGATGAGTGCTCTTTGAAGGGCTACACTGATTTTTCTTTCTGGGAATACTTGAACCCTGAGGAGACTGACATAAGAGTCCCAGCACTTGAAACTGCTGACCTAACCCTTTTGGATAAACCCCCATTATCTTGGCATTATAATCTGCGGTGCTTCCAAAATGATTTTGGGACAGAATCTAACTGGTTCCATTCCTTAACTGTGCCCAACTTTGCTTCTCTAAAAGAAAGTTTAGGTTGGGTCCAGAATTGTTACCTTGCATGAGAAAGACAAGACTAGGGAGAAACTCTCTTGTCTCCCCTGCTGACAGGAAACTAACATCTTACAGTTATGAACCAAATCCTAGAAGAATGATTGAAACTGATGTTCTTGTTTTAGTCATAGCTGAAATCAGTAAGTAAGTATGGGTCAGAATATTTACTCAAGAAAATGTCAATTGAGACACATTACAGAGCATATGCAAGTTTACTAATGTTTGTCTTCTATACAAGCACCTAGCTGGCTCTTAGCTGGACAACTCCAACAGCTGCACCAGGAAGAGAGTGGCCAGCTGGAGACAGGGCTTGCCATTTTGCTGGCCACCTGCCCAGGTAAGTGCCCCCCCCCCCCCGCCCCAAACCCTTTCCCTACCTTCCTCCTCCCAGGCCGTGGCACTGGACCAGGGTGGGGGGAGGGTTATCCCTTCTGGCTTCACTGCCATACTCCCCTCCCCAGAGCACCACCGGGCTGAGCAGCGTAACCCCTCCCCTCCCCCCCGGAGTCACAGGCACCTTCCCCAGTACCCCTGGGCCATTCAGCGTGGGTACACCGTCAGGCCTGCACGCTCTCCTCCCTGGTCCAGCCCAAGAAGTGCTGCAGGGGCTAGGCTACACAGAAACCTCTCCCCCTTCCCTGAGGCCCAGAGAGCACTGGTGGGGCTGAGGCTGGTCTACACATTGCCCCACCCATCCCCCAGCCTGGGGAGAGTTGGCAGTAGGCCTCCACAGCCCAGCCTGGTCCCCGCCTCCCCTTCTCCACCCCTGAGGGGTAACCCAGGCAATGCCAAGTCAGTCTTCTCATTTAATATAAAACCCTGTCGTTCTCCAAAATACAGTGATCTTTAACAGCTGGACTCTATTGGAATCAATGTTCTGAGCCAGGCCGCCAGCATTATTGGACATCTTCAGACCACTACATCAAGCAGACATTATAAGGACATTTAGTAAAATGACGATATCCTTCTGGCAAGAAGCCCTGTGCACTAAAGGAAATATTGAAATACCTTATCTTTTAGTCCAAAAGCTGCTGCTTAAACTTCTAGGAACTGATCCCAGTTTTCAGTTGTGAAAATCATAGTAAAAACAATTAACTGCAGGAATCATACAGAGCAGCAAGAATTGTTTTTTTCTAGTTAATGGTAAAGAACATGCCACTTGTTAACACAGATCCTCAGCCCCTGTGTTTTTTAATGTGTGATATGTACCAGAGCACCAATTATTATTTGCAACCAGGAGGACTAAGATTTTTATTTTAAATAAAAACCAGGACTTCCCAGGGAGGAAAAGGTTAAAAGCTGACCCCATTCGTTAATGAATGCTTTGTAAATTAAGGGTTAAAAAAGAGTCAGTCTATAATCCTGCAAAGAGTAAGGACTAGAACAGCTGCATTGTATCTCAATGTGAATCAGCTGTGCTTGCTGAATTAGTGCAGCTAACGGAGCTATTTTTGAAGTGATGTCCATATTAAATGGCAATCGGCTGCCTAGCATGCAGCACTCAGCAGGATCAATACAGGGCATATTTCTACATTCCTTCATAACAGGCGGGGCCTCTCCTTTCACCCATTCCAACTCTAAGCAAAATCTTCCTCTTCAATTCTTCTTCTTGTGTCAGCAACTCAGAAAATAGTCAGCCAGTTCAGCGAGTGGGACTAGAAAGCTATGGTCATTTCACTCCTCTACTGTTCTAACATCAATGACCCTCCCTCAGATTACCTGCTGAAGCTGCGTCAGATATTTCTACACTGCAAGTGCTCTAAAAATAGAAAAATGACATTGTAAAACCACAAATGTCAGCAGAGAGACTCGGGAGCTGCAGTACTACAGGGAAAAGCTTTTAACTAACATTTTAAGTGACTAGATTTCATGTTAGTCATATCCTTTTAAAAAACAGCTTTATACAAGGATTTGGTATCTGGGTTCTTAAGATTGGGAAGAAACCTCTGTACATGTGGAGCCCAGATGCAAGTGCAGAGATGCAACTATGAATCAAACAGCTATTGCTGGCCAGAGCTGGGAGTGTATCATCAAAACATTACTACATAAAAGCTTTTATAGTGTAGGAAAGCACTATTTGCTGTGCAGATAGTCTCTAAATATGAACAGATTCATTGAGCATCTCAAAAATCAGGCATATCCTTGCTTTGCTGCACCCTATTGAAAATTAAAAGTAGCAAAACTGACTTTTACAGGATTTTCTAGGTGAGTTATATGAAATACAAAGCCTCAGAGGTGTAGCCATATCAGTCTAACTGAAAAAAAAAACCAATAAATGGTCCTGCAGCACCTTAGAGATGAACAAAACAGGCAGAGAGTACCATGAGCTTTCGCAGGTACAACCTACTTCTTCAAATGAATGGAGCAAGGGGTCCAGAGGTTCATTACATTGGTTTAAAAGGTCATGAGATTTAAGAAAATTATAAATTTGAAGTTTTGTATTTGCCTTTTGGTGTCAGGATACATTTTAGTTGTGTTTTCGAGTTCTCATTAGGTGCAGCATGCTAGAATCAGTACATGCAAATATGCATGTGAATTTTTGCCCTTGGTAATGACAATAAAAGTGTCAAACATTTAGATTATACATGATAATATACTTTGTACCTATGAATTGTCCCTGCAAAATGGGTGGAGTCAAGTTTTAGAATACTCCCATGTAGACACCATTGAATTGGTATAATTTATCAAAAACTAAACCAGAAAGAAGTGTGTTTTTCTAAATGCATTTTCTGCAATGTTTAAAAGGGTCCTAAAATCTCAAAAGATTAGTGTCCCCTAGAATTGGCTTTAAGCCTACACTGTCAACACCATGAAGACTCTTCAGATATTTACTGCTACTACCTTGCCTCCTCAAGTTCATTCACAATGTTGCTGCTAGAGGCAGTCTCTGTCTCTATACAATATTTAGTTGTGCCTTGAATGCAGGGATTGAACTCGACGACTTCACAAGGGTCCCTTCCAGTCCTGATTCTTGCATAGCTACTCTGACCACATCAATCCCTTGAGTCTCTACTAGCTCTCCCTTCTGTTTCACAAAACACAAGCTTCCGTTCACTTTTGCTGACCTTTGCAATCTAGCTCCAACTTACCTTGCTGTTCGAGACCATGTGCAAACAAATCACCTCTTGTAAAACCAAAAATTACCTCTAATTCTAAATCCAGGAGAAACTAGAGCAACTAAAAGTTATTCCTATTTCCCACCTAAAACTTATTGCACGTGATCATCAATAGTTATCACAGACCATCTAAAAACTAACCGTACGGAAAGGAAGAACAGGAGATGGGGGAAAGCGGCACCAGGCTTCTATCAAAATAATTTGTTTGAAGCCGCACATTGATGCATTCCATTCAGATATAATGAGCTTTACATCAGTTTCCTACAGTTAATTACCAGGCCTAAACACTGGCAACTATTAAAAAAACGTTGTCAGTCCCATGATATTAGAGACACAAGGTGGGTAATATCAGAAGTTGGTCTAGTAAAAGATTACTTCCTCCACCTTGTTTTTCTGAGGAAATAGTCACAAGATTAAATACAAAAGACTATTTTTGGTTTCTCACATTATGCTCTACAGTGATGTTTAAAACAGCTGTGTGATGCTAGCCAACACAACGATTGTGCTATACTTCCTCATTTTGCTTTGTGCGCTGTAGCAACATTTAGATTAACTTCTCCGAGTTGGAAAGAAGCCCTCCACCGCCCTCATTTTCCAACATGCTAGATAAACTGGAGTATCGTGGCTAGATTCCTAAAACAATATGTAAGGCACTTTTTCTTCTCTCCCCTAAGAATAGACACATTTATTAATTATGGATCTTACATAGGTCTTGTGGAATTCTACACCATAGTCTGCAACAATCTCCACCTTCAATATGCAGGATGGAGACAACCAGCACCAAGATATATGCCTGGATCAAAAAGGAGCATTCTCTACTTGAGGTTTCCGCAGCTGTGCTTACTTAAATGGGCAGAGGAAATCAACTATCCTTCATGCAAATTGAGTGCTGTCCTCAACCTCCTGTCAAGCTGCCAACGAAGTCCTTCCACCAAAATTTGGATGCTTCTTTGTTAACCAAAATATATACCATGAAAAGTACAAAGCAAAAGGTAAGATAGGAATATTTAAAGAATCAAGGTATCACCTACAGGACCTCAACTGTATTTAATTTGATTGCCAAGTTCCTGATGACAGCAATGTAAGAATTGCTGCCACCAATACTGAAACAGATAAAGACCTTTTCATTTTAATCCCGTGGGATACATTTCATTATTGCAGACAATGGAGTAACTATTCTTAATCATGCTAGAGGTTTTACCAGCCCTCTAGAAAAAAAATTGGAGAATATTAACAGTAAAGATCACTCCAGATTGCTACAACCATTAGATTTTTTTTTTCTGATTCTCATTTTGAGACTCAGGGAATTCCCAGTTCAATTAAATATGCAGCTTCTAGAATGCACTTATGGAATATTTGCTGTCCTTAAACTCAGAGATATGGAATATTTGCTGTCCTTAAACTCAGAGATGTCAGGGTTTATTTTTCTTTGCAAAGCCATAGTAAAAACTTATAGGAAGTCTGCAGCCTTCTGCACAGAAAGCACCTATTGCTACTATGGAGAAAGAGATAACGAAAGGAAAGGGAAATGTTATGGTTTAATCTCAGTCTTGATGGCCCTGGAGATGTGCTTTGTTTTCTTATGGGGGAGGAGACTCTGCTCTGATACTTAGCAATTTGTGTCTACTATCCCATAAGCAAGTACTATCATTGCCCTCTGGTGGCCACTTGAGGACCTGAATAGAGTGTCCAGGATGAAACACACAAGTTTGTGAGTGGGATGGAGGAAGAGATGTTATTTTGCATTGTATACACACTGGAAAGAATGAAACAAAGCAGAGCTGAGCCAACAGAGAACATACATTTCTTTCCTCACTCCTGAAAGTAGCAACAGTATCATGTTTTGAAGCAGCATCCTGTGCTTGGAAACTGTAGCTGACAGAATACCTGTCTGCAGCAGGACATTAAATCTTGACACTTACTTCTCAGCTGACACCCACTCCTACTCAAAGTCAAAAGAGAGAGGATTTAAATTCTTTTCCAAATAGGATAATACAGCCCTCACTTAAAGTGAATCTGAACAGTGCAGGGCTCAAAGCCGGTGAAGAATGTGTTATCTAAACTTCAATTAAAGGTAATTTTCATTGCAATAGCCTCCTGGCGATATCACCACTTGAAGCCCTGACTGTTTGAGAATTCCTCCAAAAGCCTGAATTTTGGGCCAAAAGATTGAGATTAAACAAGTACACACTGCAAAACATACAAACAGCTGTATTGCTTTGAGTGTGTATCGTCCAGCATTATGTAAAGACCACAACATGGTAAGAGGATTACCTGGAATTTGCTGAGTTGTACCCAGCCACTTGCTACTTACAGTCTAAAACTTCCTAGGAATGGCTATCCCAGTGTGAGAAGCACCACTCCAGGACTTTAAAAAAAAAATTAAAGTCTCACTTTGAGACCCTCGTTGTTCTCTTACCCACCCATCAATATTGCTGTGGTTCACACAAGTCCACCCAGGCCCATCTGACTGTTAAGCTCATCTAATCTGGCTCATGGATTTAAAAAAAAAAAAAGACTTCAGCAGAGATGAAATACAGGCAGTCCCCGGGTTACGTACAAGATAGGGACTGTAGGTTTGTTCTTCAGTTGAATTTGTATGTAAGTCGGAACTGGTACATATTGTAGGGGAAACTCTAGCCAAACATTTCTCCAGATCTCAGTTTTATTCACCCACACCTCACTTCCCTCAGTCCTTTATTCTCAAGCTGAGGTGTCTGCTGAAAAAAGCCGCTATGTGTCTCCCTGGTCTGCTGCGGGGGCGGGGGGGGGGGGCGCTAGCTTCGCGTCTCCCTGGTCTGCTGGGGGGGAAGCAGTTAGTGCGGGGTTGCCTCACTCCGTTTGTAAGTAGGGATCCGATGTAAGTCAGATCCATGTAACCCGGGGACTGCCTGTAGCTGAATCCTGATTGGACATCTGACTAAACCCGTTTCTGAATGAAGAAAGTCATGTCAGCAGCAAAGATACTGCTGTTGAAACACATCCCAGCATTTTAACATGAATAAATTAACAAGTAAGGGCTGAAAAGACCTGATACATGAAAGTTAGTTTCCTCCCTCATGAAAGAATAAAGCTGCTTGGAAGTCAGATTCTGGAATTTTCGATGTGAAACTTTTGCTGAATATTATGTAGCAATGTCTGTGCTCAAAAGCCTCATATTACAATTTAACATTAAAACAGAGCCTAATGCTTCACTCCTCCAAACTTAAGGGCCATGCAAAATTTAAATTGGATTTATTCTACAAAATTTTCTCAGTGGCAGGTAGCACATATTCCACCAACTTTACATATTGCCAGAAGCATTGTTTAATCAAGATGTGTTAAACAGTTATAATTTGTGGCTTTGAATGAGAAACCGTGGTCCTTTTCACAAGGAAACTGATCTCCCATCACCTCTCCAAGAAAAAAAAACAAGACTGAACAATTTGAAAGTAGCACATACTGGGATAAAGAGCCACAAATGGCTTGTAAATGACACCATTTGAGATTGCAGAAGTTTGATAAACCTTAACAGTCAAGTATGAACAAAGAGACTAACTTAAAGCTTTAGCTTACACATCCCACCGTCATCAAGTTCTCCAAATACTTTGGAGAGATCAATTCATCATCAAAGATAGGAACTCTATAATGCTTATTAGATGATGAGCTTTCGTGGGCCAGACCCACTTCCTCAGATCAAATAGTGGAAGAAAATAGTCACAACCATATATACTATTTTCTTCCACTATTTGATCTGAGGAAGTGGGTCTGGCCCACGAAAGCTCATCATCTAATAAACCATCTTGTTAGTCTTTAAAGTGCTACATTGTCCTGCATTTTGCTTCAGCTACCCCAGACTAACACGGCTACATTTCTATCACTATTATAATGCTTATGATTTCCATTGCCAGGTAATCCTAGGCAATTTGAACATCCAATTTTGTTATGTTTAAAAGCTAACACTAGGCATTAATACATACATACATAATATTCAAAGGCTTGCTAGTTTTAGGTAAGAAATTCAATTCAGTCTCTGAAATGACTGATTGCACACCCTGACACAAAATTTAAAATGCCATCTCATTTTAGAAAGCCAAAAGTTCATAGTAGAAAAATCAACATACAAATATACCTGCCTCTGGAATTTCCACTAAATGCATCTGACGAAGTGGGTCTTTGCCCACGAAAGCTTATGCTCCAATAAATCTGTTAGTCTGGTGTTTCTCAAACTGTGGGTCCCGACCCCCCGGGGAGTCGCGAGCAACTTAGAGGGGGGTCACAGTATCACAAAGTTTGAGAATCCCTGTGTTAGTCTATAAGGTGCCACAGGACTTCTTGTTGTTTTAACATACAAAGGGGAGTCTGACCAGCAGCCCATGTCAGCAGACAACAGTTCAGAGAGACCTGAGCTCAATTCACTTCTCATAAGCTCACAAGTTTTCCTATGGGAAAGCTTATATGGGTTCTAATTGACAAAGAGTAAGATGACTGCCATTTGCTGAAGTTGTACAGAGAGCACTATGAGCTCTCATGCTCAACCTTCAAGGGATGGACACCTAATAGGTCACATCCTCATAGAAAGTCTCGCACTTTAAAGCAGTATGTTGCAATGTTTTATTTTAACATTAAAGGGGAATCTTTCTGGCAAAGGATGTTGTAGCCATGCTCCAACTTTGAGAGATCCCAGCAGAAAAACCTTTTTTTTTTTTTTCCATTTAGCTTCAAGGATTTAGTTTTAAAGTTTTTCCCATCCCCTCGCAATAAACAAATCAGTGCCTACTATTAAAATGTTAGTTAAACCAAGAGGAGAACATGCCTAATCTGAGTAATCACATGATGTTTTGCCACAGCCTTCATCCTTCCTCATCCTGCTCCCCACCCTCTCTGTTTATCCCCACTCATCACATCATCTCTAATATTAGACTAAGATTTTCAGAGCAGGAGTATTTTTGGTTCAGTATTATGAATTGCCTAACACTTTCAGATAATGTCAAATAAAATATATGATGCAGCTCAAATTCCTGCATACAATCCAGAGCCACACCAGTCAGGAACTTTAGGATCATCTCTCATTTTGACTGATGACCATTTTAGGACTTTTATATATACCCTGTTTGCCCACCTGCATAAGTACCAAGATTAGTGTAAATCCCCCTTCATCCACAGTGATGAGCAGGTTACCTCGTTAGATGCAGAGTACTTTGCTTTTGTTTACCCACTACATATCATGAGAGGAAAGCAAAGTGCTTCACATAAGGAAACAAGCATAGGAAAGCTAAGGAACTATCCATAAATCATGTGTTAAGCCAGAGGCCAAGTAAGAAGCAGAATTCAATACTCCTGAATCCAAGTCCCTTCCTCTGATTCACCCATAGAGAAGTCTATTCATCCTCTCATCTGAAACAAGAAGTTGATATTTCTCCCCAATAATCACCAGATTAAGTAAGTTTTCTAAGTCAGTAATGAATGATGCCAAGCATGTTTGTAAACACAGCGAGTTATGTTCATGCAGCAAAAGATTAAATTCTCCCCCCCCAAAAGGTCTCCAAAGCACACAATTTGAATGCTAGAAAGGAAGTATTTCCTACGGGTGAGCACAAAAGCCTGTCCATGTTGTCTGATTCTACTCCTCATTTAACCATTGTCATTCTGGGCAGCACTTAAGTGATTTAAACTCTGCGACTTCGTATCTGCACACAGAAAATGAGGATAATATTTCCCTGCCTTTGTACAATTATAGGATTTGGAGTGAAAATACTTAGTGTATGTAGTAATATTTAGTACTTGTGTAGCACCTTCCATTTGAGGAGGCCAAAGCACTATGAAAACATTAAATCTCACTGATAGTTGGCAATGTTAAGTATCCCCATTATGCAGATTGGGAAACTAAGGCAGAGGGTAAGTCATTTTTTCCAAGATCAAACACCAAGACAGAGGCACTGTCGGGATTAGAATGCAGACCTTTTTTTCCCTAGTCCTGAAACGTAATTAGACATTGCTTAGTTTGAAATCGTGTACAAAAAGTTTTAAGACGCCTAATACCAGGGAAAGCCCACTGTTTGCTTACTATAATATTCAGGGCTCACTGAGCGGCGGCGAGCTCTGCTCGCCAACCGCGTGGTTCTGCACTTTGCGCAGGCACAGATGGTTCTGCGCATGAGCAAATCACTCCGCGTCGGCTCTTCCGGGGTGTAATCTACTCACCACAGGCGAATAGATTACACTATTTGTCGAGTCCTGATAATATTTATTCACAATGCAACCATTTGGGCTGGTGTTTATAGACACTTACTTTCTACCTGACCACCGTCTGTGTGGGATTTGCTTTTTGGATCCTGGCTCCCAGCCTTTGTCTCATCATCATCATCCAGCAGGGGGACATAGTCTGTTTTACCCACTGTTTCTCCAACCATATCATCAAATTTCTCTGATTCCAGGGTGGCAATGAAGTCTCGTTTCACTTCTGCCTCGATTTCAGGTGGTGGTTCCGTCAGAGCATCCGCAAGACTGAGATTGTTATCGAAGTCAGCCATGCTTTAGCACCACTGTAACCTGCAGAATGAAAAAGATCATCTTTTTAGTGAGAGATCTAATGCTACTAGGAGATGGATGCTGGCAACTGTATGTACCTGCCTCCACAGTGTGGTAATTCCCAGATGCTCAGAAAACATACATAAAACCAGCACGATTCTCCCGAGTGAAGTGTTTTTACTGTATGATGTACATTACATTTCACATAGTGTTTGCAAACAAAACAAAGAAAAACTAATAGATGGCTAGCAACTAAGAATTAACCTAATCTTACATTTTGCTCTTATGTCTCCTTCAGAGCAGAGAGTAATTCAGTATCCTCAGCAGCAGAAAACCATCTGACACAAGGCAATCTAGTTCTTGAGTAGGACTCCACCCAGCCTCTCCTGGGAAGATTATGTTTTACATAATCTCTGGTGTGTACCTTAAATCTCAGTGTTGCTTTTCATCCCTTCCACACAGATGCTCTGCAGCACGTTTCTGTTCTCAGCAGACTGGGCTAGTGCCAGTAAACTTTCTCCTTCTCGGCATTAATGTTGGAAGGTAAAGCCCAAATAAATTAAGTGCTAAAAATCTCAATACTCCCAATGTAATGACTCAGTAAGATAATTGATTTTACAATCCTTTCCCTTTATGTTCATCAGTGGTCAGTGTTGGTCTCCGAGAGTAAGCAAACCACCTCCATTAATCAACCCACCTGGGTTACAGCTCTTTGGGTACGCACAGCAAAGACCTGTGTGCGGTGAATTCCTGGATTTTGAGAGGGATTAAATAGGGATGATAAATTTCATTTAATCAGCTAATGGAGTAGTCAATGGAATTTCCATCCACTAATTGACAAGGGAGGAGACTTCACAGCCACAGTGGGGTTAGCACCCAGCCCCCGAGAGCTAATCCTGCTGCGGCTCGGCAGCTCTTAATACATTTAAAAGGCAGAGGTACAGCAGGGGAGAGGGTGCAAACTGGGAATCAGAGGCAGCAAGGTGTTGGGGAGGAGGAAGCGATCAGTCAAATCACTACTCAACTAGTCACTTACCACTCTAGGGTTAAGGAGCAATGCACTAATGAGAGGTGAGGGGGGAATTGAGCCTTACTGTTCAACAGTCAAATGCTGTTTTTTCCAGACTAATTTTTAAATTGTTCTGTACCACAGAAGTATCGAGAGTCCCATTCACATGCCCTGTCCATCCAAGGAACATCTTCAGAAATGGCCAGAAATATATACGCCAGAAGTATCTAAATGGGGACATTTCAAATCCCATACGACAATCGACTCAATTTACATCAACTTTTTAATCATTTACTGCTAGGCATTGAATCCAG
The DNA here is from genome assembly GCF_049634645.1 of Pelodiscus sinensis. NCBI lineage: Eukaryota > Metazoa > Chordata > Testudines > Trionychidae > Pelodiscus > Pelodiscus sinensis. The sequence goes on from NC_134712.1 coordinate 257,115,690, forward strand.
ATTAGCTTCAAATAGATTTGCTCCACTTTTAAAAGCAGAAATAATCTGGGCAAAAAAATTATTGCTCCTTTAACGATTTAGTTATCCCTTTAAAAAAATCCAGTAACTTCTTATCTTAAAAAAGTATAAAAGACAAAAATGAGGAAGAAAAAATGAAGGAAAAATTAGTACATGCGTAACAAAGGTGGAGTTCAAATACTACATTCACTCAACATATTATAAAATTATAAAGGTCAGATACCTAAGTAATATAAGGTCATTATGCAACATGACAGACAAGAACAATGATGACTGACCAAAACTATAATTCATAAATCAATATTGTAATAATTCTGTGGCTTCATACTACTTAAGAGTTGCCACTATGCTCCTCACTATAGTTTTATAGCAACAGAATAATCCTGATCTTCCTCCACCAAAACACAGACCTCCTAGTACTTCAGTTACAGAAAGTCTGTTAACTGTCAGCAGAACATGGCTTCTGACCAACAGAAATTTTGACTCCATCCAGTGGAATGCAATGTCACACATGCTTCAGTATAATCCCATGTTTTCAAGCAATCGCTATTTGCCCAATTATGTTTAATCAGGCAAAAGACAGTTTGCATATTTTACCTAAAATATGCACTTTTATAGAAGAGTACTCCTTTTCCAGTACTTGGCTGTTCAAAGAGCAATTGTGATGCTTGAAGAGTACAAAGTTTTAATAGCTACTTTTAAGGAAGCTTCAAGACTTTCAACTTCAGATTTTTGTTTTCCTTTAGCTCCCAGTTTCTTGCCTACTGTAACAATGGGCAGTAGACAAAAAAACCCTGAGGAACAAAATATGATATAGGTCCCATGCTTAAAGGCTTACCACATTTAAGAGAATTTGGTCAAGTTATTAAAAGCTTACCCTGGTATTAGTCCAAGCAGATAGAAGACCTTAAATTCATGTAATTTCAGTCACCACCTTATTTATTTCTACTTTAGCAGAGACTTGAAGTTAGCTACCACTATCTCTGGAAAAGTTAGAGCTGTAAACAAACACTTTAATCCTTTATTTGAAAGCTGATGTGAAGCACTGGTTTTCTGACACTAACCTTTTAAGTAGCAATTTATGAGATAAATCACATCACAAAACTGAAGTTAGCAATGGGTAACAGGAGCAAAATTGTAGTCAGAAAACAGTTATAAAAGTACAATACCTTGCAGCAGAGTTAAGGATCATGAGTGTACAGAGTTAAGGATCATGAGTGTAAGGATCATGTTGAGGATCATGTTAAGGATCATGTAACAAGTAATAAGAAAAGCAAAAAAAGATTGAGGAACAGCTAGCCAAAAACTCAAAAAGAAATAAAATGTTTTTTAAGTACATTAGAAGCAGGAAGCCTGCTAAAAAACCTGTGGGTCCCATAGATGATCGAGCTATAAAAGGAGCAATCAAGGACGATAAAGCCATTGGAGAAACTAAATGATTTCTTTGCTTCAGTCTTCACGGCTGAGGACGTTGGGGAGATTCCTGAATCTGCACCGTCCTTTGTGGGTGATGAATCTGAGGAACTGTCCCAGATTGAAGTGTCATTAGAGGAGGTTTTGGAACAAATAGAAAAACTTAATGTTAACAAATCTCCGAGACCGGATGGCATTCATCCAAGAGTTCTAAAAGAACTTAAATGGGAAATTGCTGAGCTATTATCTGTAGTTTGTAACCTATCCTTTAAATCGGCTTCTGTACCTAATGACTGGAAGGTAGCCAACGTGACACCAATATTTAAAAAGGGCTCTAGAGGCGATCCTGGCAATTACAGACCGGCAAGTCTAACTTCAGTACCGGGCAAATTAGTCGAAACAATAGTAAAGAATAAAATTGTGAAGCATGTAGAAGAACATTATTTGTTGGACAAAAGTCAACATGGTTTCTGTAAAGGGAAATCCTGTCTTACTAATCTATTAGAGTTCTTTGAAGGGGTTAACAAGCATGCGGACAAGGGGGATCCGTAGATATAGTATACTTGGATTTTCAGAAAGCCTTTGACAAGGTCCCTCACCAAAGGCTCTTGTGTAAATTACATGGCCATGGGATAAGAGGGAAGGTGTCCTTTCTTGGATTGAGAACTGGTTAAAAGACAGGAAACAAAGGGTAGGAATAAATGGTAAATTTTCAGATTGGAGAGGGGTAACTAGTGGTGTACCCCAAGGGTCAGTCCTGGGACCAATCCTTTTCAACTTATTCATAAATGATCTGGAGAAAGGGGTAAGCAGTGAGGTAGTAAAGTTTGCAGATGATACCAAACTGTTTAGGATAGTCAAGACAGAAGCAGACTGTGAGGGACGCCAAGATGATCTCACCAAACTGAGTGATTGGGCAACAAAATGGCAAATGAAATTTAATGTGGATAAGTGTAAAGTAATGCACATCGGGAAAAATAACCCCAACTATATGTACAGTATGATGGGGGCTAATTTGGCTACGACAAATCAGGAAAGAGATCTTGGAGTTATCGTGGACAGTTCTCTGAAAACTTTCACACAGAGTGCAGCGGCGGTCAAAAAGGCAAATAGGATGCTAGGAATTATTAGGAAAGGAATAGAAAATAAGACCCAGAATATCTTACTGCCCCTGTATAAAACTATGGTACGCCCCACATCTTGAATACTGTGTACAGATGTGGTCTCCTCACCTCAAAAAAGATATTTTGGCCTTGGAAAGGGTTCAGAAAAGGGCAACTAAAATGATTAGGGGTTTGGAACAGGTCCCATATGAGGAGAGGTTAAAGCGACTGGGACTTTTCAGTTTAGAAAAAAGGAGACTGAGGGGGGATATGATAGAGGTCTATAAAATCATGAGTGGTGTGGAGAGGGCTGATAAAGAAAAGTTATTTATTAGTTCCCATAATAGAAGAACTAGAGGACACCAAGTGAAATTAATGGGTAGCAGGTTTAAAACTAATAAAATAAAGTTCTTCTTCACACAGCGTGTAGTCAACCTGTGGAACTCCTTGCCAGAGGAGGCTGTGAAGGCTAGGACTATAATAGAGTTTAAAGAGAAGCTGGATAAATTCATGGAGGTTAGGTCTATAAAAGGCTATTAGCCAGGGGATAAAATGGTGTCCTTGGCCTCTGTTTGTCAGAGGCTGGAGAGGGATGGCAGGAGACAAATCGCTTGATCATTGTCTTCGGTCCACCCTCTCTGGGGCACCTGGTGCTGGCCACTGTCGGTAGACAGGATACTGGGCTAGATGGACCTTTGGTCTGACCCAGTACGGCCGTTCTTATGTTCTTATATGAGTGTTTAAAAGTATATTACGGACAAAATAAAAATCAAAATAAGTATATTGGGTCCATGCCTAAATGGAAATGGTAGAACTAACAATAACGCTGAAAAACCATGAGGTTAATAAATATTTCCGTTGTGTTGGGAAAAATCAGATATAGACATATGCTGATTAAACACTTTCCAAGAGGAGGTTATTAAGCAGCAGCTTCTAAAGTTAGAGAAATTTAAATTAACAGGCCCAGATAAACCTGCATCCTAGAGTTAAGAGAGCTGGCTGCAACATTAAATTGGATCTTAATTATGGGAACACAGGAAAAGTTTGAGAACATATGAAGAAATCTAATGTGGCAATATTTAAAAAGAACAAAGATGACGATCCAGGTAATTAAAAGACCTGTCAGTCAGATAGGGATCTCTGGCAAGTTAATGGGCTGTCTGATATGGAACTTAATTAATAAAGAATTAAAGGAGAGATACTGTAATGCAAATCAACATGGGTTTATGGAAATCCTGTCAACCTAAGTTGTAATCTTATTAAAAAAATATATCAAGTTTGATTGAGAAAGATAATAATACTGATGTAGACTTCTGCAGTTATCTGACTTGATACTACACAAAATTTTGATTAAGAAACTAGAAGGATACAAAAAACAACATGAAACTCTTATTAAACGGATTCAAATCTGACTCAATGACGGGCCTCAAAATGTAGCTGTCAAAAGGGAATTATTTTCCAGCAGGTACTTTTCCAATTGGGTGCTGCAAAAATTGGCTATTTACTTGGAAGAAAACAAAATCCCTGAAAGCTAGCACATGACACCAACACAGGGAGTGATAAATAAAGAGGAGGCCAGGTCACTGTCAGAGTGATCTGGATCATCTGATAAGCTGGACACAAGGCAACAATCTGTATTTTAATATCTCCAAATGTGAATGGATGCGTCTAGGGAAAAAACGAAGGCCATATTTACAGAGTGGGGAACGATCCCGGGAAGCAGTGACTGAAAAAAAATAGAAGGGCCACAGTAGACCGACCATAAGCTGAAAAAGAGCTCCCAGTACAATGGTGTGGCCCAAAAAGGTTGTATCATCTCTGTATTGGCATACTGGCACGGCCGCTCAGGCGGCACTCATGAAGCAGTCTCTAGGCTCTGCGTGCCCCCCATGCCCGCAAGTGCCACCTCCTAGCTCCCATTGCTTGTGGTTCTCAGTCAGTGAGAGCTGCGGAGCTGGGCCATGGGCGGGGAGAGCACGAAGAGCCTCCTTGGTCACCCACATGTTTAAGGGCCGCAGGGACCTTGCAGTCACTTCCAGGAAAGGAGGCTGCTTTAGCCCCAGGAGGGAGAGGAATGGATCAGTGGGGCCTGTGGACACTCAGGGGTTCCCTCAGACAACAGTTGTAGAAACACTGGACTAGACTAGACGGCCCTTGTTCCCTCTTGCCCTATGAGTCTGGGTCTATGATTCTAGCACCACAACGCATGTTTCAGTCATTCTTCCATAGAATCCTAGAGCTGGAAGAGACCTCAGGAGGTCGGCAAGTCCAACTCCCTGCCCAACACAGGACCAATCCCAACTAAATCAACCCAGCCGGGGCTTTGTCAAGCCGAGACTTAAACACCTCTAGGGATGGAGACTCCACTACTTCCCTAGGGAACCTCTCTCAGTGCTTCACCACCCTCCTAGGGAAATAGTTTTTCCTAATATCCAACCTAGACCTCTCCCTCTGTAACCATCTTTCTTGAATTCACTCAAATTAGTCAGAAGGCCTGTGATGTGGCCTTTATCTTTCAGATCTGCATCCTTTCCTCTTTATTGTCTAGGGTAATAGCACTTGCCATCCAATCCCATACTTTGTGAAACAAGATTGAAACAAACAAGCATGCAGTAGCTCTCCCTTCCTGTCATCTCCTTTTAAGCAGCTCACTTCCTTCATTGAGTAGAGCTGTGGTTCCCAACTGCCAGTGGCAACTCTGGAGGCTGGGAAACACCACTCTCACCATGGCCTGATGGGAGGGTCTCTTCCTGGACACGGAAGAGCACTTTCCTGCTTGGCGGGAGAGCCATGCAGAGCCTAGTATGGCAACCTTAGAGCAGCCACAAGCTGGGCAGCAGCCCTCACTTGGCAGCTGGAAGGCAGTGAAGGGCTACGTGAGGGGGGCGGGCTGGCACTGGGGGATTCTGGGGACAAAGCTAATACTGGGGGGCTCTGGGGACAGGGCTAGTACTACAGAGCGCTAAGAGATGGGGGTGACACTGGGGGGTCAGGGCTAGTAGTGGGAGGCTGACAAATGGGGCAGGGCTAGTAGTGGGGAGCTCTGGGGATGGGGCTAATAAAGGGGACTGGCACTATGGAGGGCTCTGGAGGAGTTGGGTGCAGTGGGGTTTACAAACAGGAGGCTGGTGGGGGGGGTCTGGCACTGGGGGGTTGGGTGCAGGGGACTCTGGGGTCAGTGGCTAGCACTAGGGGAGTAGTCGAGAGGTGAGGGACTCTAGGGGTTAGGGCTGACACTGAGGGGCTCTGGATCCGGGGCTTTTGACAGACCAGTAACATTTTATTTGCACAATGAATATGCAAATAAAATGTTACCAGCCCACCAAAAGTTTGTAAATGGGTTTGTCAATCCCCAGTATAAAAAAAGGCTGGGAGCTACTGAAGTAGAAGACCCACACCATCTCTGATTCTTTTATTTTTGGTAGACTGAAGGAGCTCAATCTATATATCTTTCAGAGAAAGTTAAGGGTTAAGAGTCTGTAAGTGGCTAGATGAGGAACATGGCCACAACGTCTACTGAGCACACACTTCAAATCAACTTATCACACTATACAAATATTTCCAACAGCTTGCAGTTTTCATGCGGCCTGTTGAGACTTTGGCATTTTTTTGTTATTATTATTTGTATTAGTTTCAAAGTCTTGAGTTATTTGTTAGCAGAGCTTCCTCTCAACAGCAGGTTAGAGCTGACCACAATAGTAAATCATGGCCATCCTCCTACTCAGATGGAAACTATTACTGACTCAAAATAGAGGCCCTACTACGGTTCATCTGATCCTATATAATACAAGCTGAGTAAATATCTAACACCAACACCAAGAGGGCCTGCAAACCAATGTGTGTCTATATCTGTTGGGTTTTAAGAAGAGCCTCAGTTTATCACCAATCAAAACATTTTAGAAGCAGTTAAGCATGGGTAGTAGGTGAAGGCCCAGCCCCACTCCTTGAGCTGTAACTTACACCGCCAGCTGTAGTGTAGATGTACCTTTGGGGGCTTACCTGAACTCACTCGAAGTCTGTGATGGAGCCAAGAATTAAGCCTGTGTATCCCAAAAAACGAAAGAAAAAGATTCTTTTAACAGAATTTTTTTGGAGTGTTCCAAATATCTAAAACTCTGATTTTAATGATATTTTAAAATCCTGTGTTACTAAAACAGTAAGATGTGCATCTTTATTTATTAATGAAGCTGCTGTAAGTAGGACTATTATTGACTTTAAAAAGTATTGACGGCATGCAGACCTGAAAAAACAAGTGAATAAGTTAAATCTAAGCACACCACTTCTGAAAGGTTACGGACCCCTACCTTAGAGACTAACAAAAAATGTAGATGGTATCATGAACTTTCGTGGGCACAACTATCTGAAGAAGTGGGCTGTGCCCACGAAAGCTCATGATGCCATCTATATTTTTTGTTAGTCTCTAAGGTGCTGCAGGACTATTCATTGTTTAAGTTTTTTCACCTAGAATAAGTTCAAGAGATATTCCATAGAAAAAAAAAAGACTCCATGTGACCCTCACTTGCAAAAAAGAAAAAAGGGGGAGGGGGTCGATTGGGTCAGCCTACTAGGCATAAAATAGGATGGGTCATGTAGCAACTCAAACCTACACAGCAAGTGAGACATTACAGAAACTGATCTTCTGTACACTTACGGGAAGAGTAATACCCTGATGCTTCATTCCATAAGGTATAAACTAACAAGATGGTTTATTAGGTGATGAGCTTTCATGGGCCAGACCCACTTCCTCAGATCAATATGATCTTGTTAGTCTTTAAAGTGCTACATAGTTTTTCCTTTTGTTTTAGCAAGATCAGACTAACACGACTACCTCTCTCTTCCTATTCTATAAGGTATGTGATAGTTAAGCAACACCACCACAACTACCTGGAAGACTTGTGATGTTATGCTGACTTAATATACAATTTATCTCTAATGAAGTCTCTGAAGGCACAGCAAATTGCTTTCTCTAACAAGACAATTGCAACAGGATATTTTTAAAAAACACAAAACCCTCCCAAAACCTGACATTCCACTGCACACACTTCTCTCCCGGGGGGAGAGGAGGAGAGTCCAAACATGTTCCTGATGTGTGGTCAGGCTGCTTCTCTCAGCACTGGAAGGATGAATACAACAAATAACATACATATGCAGGGGCAAAATTAGAGAGGCCAAGGTACAAAACGAGATCAAACTAGAAAGAGACAAAGGGTAATAAGAAAACATTCTAAAAAATCATCAGAAGCAAGAGGAAGACCAAAGAAAGGGTAGGCCCCTTACTGAATGAGGAGGAAAAAACAACAAAGTGAGTCAACAGCATGCTCCTGTCACCAAGAGGGCTAATGGCATATTGGTCTACATTAGCAGGAGCATTACCAGCAGACCGAGGGAAGTGATTATTCCCCTCTATTCACTACATCTGAGACCACATCTGGAGTACGGCATCTGGTTTTGGGCTTCTCACTACAAAAAGGATGTGGACAAAATTGGAGAGAGTCCAGCAGGGGGCAATGAAAATGATTAAGGGGCTGGGGCTCATGACTTATGAGGAGAGGCTAAGGGAACTGGGCCTATTTAGTCGGTAGAAGAGTGAGGAGGGATCTGAAAGCAGCCTTCAACTACCTGAAGGGAATAGGGGGCTCTAAAGAGGATGGAGAGAGGCTGTTCTCAATAGTGGCAGATGACTAAACAAGAGGATCAATGGTCTCAAGCTGCAGTGGGGAAGGTCTCTGTTGGATATTAGGAAAAACTATTTCCCTAGGAGGGTGGGAAAGCACTGGAATGGGTTGCCTAGGGACGTAGTGGAATCTCCACCCCTAAAGGTTTTTAAGACAAAGCTTGACACAGCCCTGGATAGGATGATTTAGTAGGGGCTGGTCGTGTTTTGAGCAGGGAGTTGAACTAGATGACCTCCTGGGATCTATTCCAACCCCAGTCTTCTATCATTCTTTGAAAATGGGGAAATGACAGATGTTTAATGGCTTCTTTGTTTTGATGTACACCAAGAAGGTTGGTGGCAAAGGGACACCTAACGTAGTGAATGCCAGGGAAAATGGGGTAGGGTAAGAAGCTAAAATAGTGAAAGAACAAGTTAAAAATTATTTAAACACATTAGATGTTTTCAAGTCACCAGGGCCTGATAAAATGCATCCTAGATTATTCAAGGAGCTGACCAAGGAGGTATATGAGCCATTCGCTATTATCTTTGAAAAGTCATGGAAGACAGGTGATATTCCAGAAGACTGGAAAGGGACAAATACAGTGCCCATCTATACATAGGGAAACAAGGCCAACCCAGGGAATTACAAACCAGTCAGCTCAACTTCTATACCAGGAAAGATAATGGAGCAAATAATTAAGGAATCCAGTTGCGAACAACTAGAACAGGGGCGGGGAACCTGTATGCCAGGGCTCTGCTTCCCCACAGCTCCCATTGGCCAGGAATATGGCACGACAGCAAATGGGAGCTGCAGGGCTCTGTGATTGCAGACACTCAGTAAATAAATGATTTTACAGCCCACAGCAGCTAACCTTGATGAAGTGCATGCAACCCCCACTGGGGGCTGGAGAGTCCCCACTGCTGATCTAGAAGATAATACAGTGATAAGTAACCATCAGAATGGATTTGTCAAGAACAAATCATGTCAAACCAATCTGAAAGCTTTCTTAGTTAGGTAACAAGCCTTGTGGATAAGGGGAAGCTGTAGATGTGATCTAGCTAGACTTTAGTATGGTAGCTCATGCAATCTCACATAATGTTCTCATTAACAAATTAGGTACATATGACTGACGGGCCACCGCTGGCATGCACTCCCGGGGGTCCAGCCGCCCTGGGGGCTCGCGCGGTGGCAGGCAGAGTACACCAGCGGCGAAGCCGTGGCAGTGGCGGCGGCAGCCAGAATCTGCCTCCGCAGCTGCGCCGACGCGAGGCAGGCAGCATCCACCCTGGGGCGTTAGGGGGAGGGGCCGCGAGCGCCGCTCAGGATGCCACCGACATGCCGGCCTCGTCAGCAGGGGGGCGGGGCTGGCAGCCGACGTCAGGGCCGGCGGAACAGTTTAAAACGGCCCGTCGGCACAGGGAGGGGAGCTCTCCTCCGGGGGAGCGGGAGGTAGACCGCGTCTCAGGACGGACCGGGGACACACCCGAGTGCGGCCGGTGGCACAACCCTGCACTCGGGGATCCCAAGCCAGCCCCCATCGCAGATGGGCCGCTAGCCTGGGCTCCAGCAGTGACCCGGATAGTGCGTGACGCCCACGGAGGGAGCAGCCCGACCGGGCGAGAAGACGTGGCAGACGGCTGGCCCCTGGGTTTGGTACGGACCAACCCCCGACCCCTCCAACTGAGGCACAGTAAGCCGGGTGAACGGACAGATTGTTCGAGGGCGTGGGGTGAAGGGAGGAAGCAGCCCGGGGCGTAAGCCTTCTGGCGCCCGTGGGTAGATGGGTTACGGGCGGAGTGACCCCCCGTCTACCGCAAGTCCCGACACTTAGGGCCCCGGGCTGGGACCCGGAGAGAGGGCGGGACCGGGTCCCCCTCCCTCCACCAGAGGAGCATCCCGCTCCGAGCAACGCCGGCGTAGGCATGTAGCAGAACCAAGTCCCGCACCCCCAGGAACTGGGGTTGGACTAAGGGGTCAGCCCCCTCTCCCCCCCGCAGGGACAGGTAACGACTACTGGGTCCGCTGACCCCCCCTTCCTTCCAGGGAGGGGGGTGATCACACCCGATCACCCGGGCTTCTGACTAGGAGCCCGGCCGTGAGACGAACCAAAAAGAGGCGAAGGGGTCCACCAAACCCCCCTCCCGACCAGGGAGGGGGTGATCGCACCCCTAACCCCTCACAATGACCTCGATGGAGCTACTATATGGTGAGTGCATAACATTTGGATAACCATTCCCAGAGAGTAGTTATCAATGGTTCATAGTCAGCCTGGAAAGGTAGAATAGGTAGGATTCTGCCAGGATCAGTTCTGGGTCCAGCTCTGTTCAATATTTTCAATAATGATATACAGAGGATGCTTATAAAGTTTGTGGCTGAATCCAAACTGGGAGGGTTGCAAGTGTTGTGGATGATAGGATTATAATTCAAAATGACCTGGACAACCTAGAGAAATAGTGAGGAGTAAACAGGATGAAATTCAATAAGGACAAATGCAAAGTACTCCTCAGTTTCACACAAACAGAATGGGAAGTGACGGTCTAGGAAGGAGTACGGCAGAAAGGAACCTGGGGGGGGGGGGGAGGGTCACAGTGGACACAAGCATAATACGAGTCAACAGTGTGACAATGATTACAAACAAAGCAAACAACATTCTGGGATGTGTTAAGAGGAATGCTGTAACTTCGCCACTCTATTCCACGCTGATTAGGCCTCAAATGGAGTACTGTGTCCAGTTGTGGGTGCCACATTTCAAGAAAGATGTGGAGAAACTGGAAGAAGTCCAGAGAAGAGCCACGAAAATGATTACAGTTTAGAAAACATGACCTATGAAGGAAGACTGAAAGAACTGGGTTTCTTTTGTCTGGAAAAGAGACGACTGAGAAGGGATGCTATAACAGCTTTCAAGTACCAAAAAGACTGCTACAAGGAGAGAGAAAAATTATTCTCCTTAACATCTGATGAGAAGACAAAAAGCAATGGATTTAAATTGCAGTAATGGTGGTTTAGGCGGGACATTAGGAAAAACTTCCTGTAAGGGAAGTTAAGCACTGGAATAAATTAGGTTACAGAATCTCCATCATTGGAGATTTTTAAGAGCAGGTGAGACAAACACCTGTCAGGGATGGTCTACATCAGTGTTTCTCAACCAATGGTAGGAGTATCTTTAGGGGTACTCGAGAGAAGTCTGGGGGGTACATCAACACAACTAAAACTTGGAGAAAACTGAATTTGTTTTCAGTTTTACAGTGCTTTATTATTTTTGTATTTTTTACACCCAAAAATTTCATCACCCGGCCAGCTATGATTAAGTTGTTTAAAAACAAATGTGCTGCAATGGTAGAAAAAAATTGTGCGTCTGAAAACTGTAGGTACTGTGGGTACTTATAATTTTTTTTAAAAAAGGGGGTACTTTATAAAAAAAAGTTGAAGAAACTGGTTTACATGGTGCTTGGTCCTGCCATGAGTGAAGGGACTGAACACTTGAGCTCTCGAGGTCCCGTCTCCTCCTATGACTAAGTTGCTCAGACACTACAGTGATGTGTGGTGTAAGAACCTTTGGAAAATAGAACAAGATAGTTTATTCCCCACTGATGACACAAACATTGTTATCTGAGCAACTTTGAAGGTGAGTACCCGAGGCTCTGATCTTTGCCGTAGTTTTATTTCCTGTGGGCTTCCCTGTTTATAGCATCCTTCAATATAACCCCATAGCAAGTAACCCCTCAAAAATATAGGCCTGCAACATAAGCGCATAAAAAGTATTTTCCAGTTTGTCTTCAGATGACTGGAGTCTACACATCCTAAACTCAAAACTCAGGTCATCTGAAGAAGTGGGCTGTACCCACAAAAGCTTGTGATCCCATCTACATGCTTTGTTAGTCTATAAAGTGCTACCGGACCATGTGCTGTTTTATAAGTTTATCTGAGTTTGAACAGTTTAACACAGAAAAGCTCAGTACAGAGCTGTGTGTCTCAGGGAGGCTTTAACAAAATACAGGACTATGTAGCACTTTAAAGACTAACAAGATGGTTTATTAGATCCTTCTGAGGAAGTGGGTCTGGCCCACGAAAGCTCATCATCTAATAAACCATCTTGTTAGTCTTTAAAGTGTTACACAGTCCTGTATTTTGTTTCAGCTACACCAGACTAACATGGCTACATTTCTATCACTATTCAGGGAGGCTTTGAAAGAGTATTGTAAAGAGTCACAGGAAGGAGTAGTCGTGGACTGTACTCCACCGAGCCCTGCAGTTTGGGACCTGTTAGGAAATGTGTATTGCTGGATGTACATCTATGCATACAACACTGACAATGCACTTAATTTTCTGGAGCGTGCTGTACACAGTTATGACCATGCTCTTTCCCCGTTGATCCTATGCACAAATAAATACGTAGTGTTTTCACTACTGTCAAGCATTCTGCAGCATATGTTGGGAACTAATACAAATTATTTTCCAAACACTAGAGTTTTATTAAGTAACAATCATCGAATTAATTCTGTCAACGTTCAAAGCAAATATATTATTAGTTTAATAAATGGATAAGGCAGAGCTTAGAAAAGGGGCAAGAATAATCACACCCACGTTAGCTACGCATACAGCAAGCATGAGTTATAGGGAGCGGCTATCCTAGAGTTTTCCATGGACTGCAAAGGGAGGCGAGCCTGGAATTGCTGAACCCTTAGATCCATACTCTGCAGCACTACTGCTGAAGAAACCTGATTGATTACACCCCGACACATCTCCCTCTCCTTTTCCAGCTGGAACTCCTGATCCTGTCTCCTGCCTGCACTCTTGCTTGCCCACTTTCCCCAGGGCATCTACAGAATTCGTCCTCCAGCCACTGTGTTCACAATCTGATGCAGTACTGGCTTGCAGGCGCTCACTGAACATATCATCCCAAGTACTCCTCTTTCTCCTCCTTAGGTAGCTCAAGCATTCTGTGGTCTAGAGGGGGAACTTCAAAGCCACAGTGGCTGCAGCTAAAGATAAAGTCCAGAGAGCTATCACTGTCAGTATAGTCACAGCAGAAAGTGAAAGTCAAGATTGGGATCTTTCCCATTCCCTTGCTTCCCCTAAAGCAGGGGTGTCCAAACTTTTTTCAAAGAGGGCCAGATTTGATGAAGTGAACACGCGTGAGGGCCGACCATTTTGCCTGACATTCTTTGAACCATTAAAATTAAATGCTAATTAACTATTTTATGCAAAGTTTATTGCAAACGGCATACTTTTCATTTCGTCACATGGATGACAAATCTAAACAGGTGTTAAATCACTCTGCCTTTCATATCTGAAGGCCAGATGAAAAAAAAATCCAGGAAGCTGAAATATATGTCAGGAACATTGTAAAGTACATTACATATTATTGGTAATAAAGGTTGTCTGTCAACTTTTAAGTTAAAAAAATATGAACAGGAACATAACACCAAGTATACATGTTGTGTCCAAATATATTTATAACTGATTTAGACCAACTGACATTAACTGAGATTTTACAATGTATTCATCTCAATACATATGATTCGTTGGGGGCCTTAAAAAATAGATATTGCCAAATTACCTGGGGGGCCGTATTAAACCAGAACACGGGCCGCAATTGGCCCGCGGGCCGGACTTTGGGCATGCCTGCCCTAAAGTTTTGAACAAGCCATGAACACTCCCAGCACCAGCCTTGGTGAGTGCAGCCCACCAGGGATGAGGGAAATGAGGGAATTACTCAGCTCCTTGATGCTATGCATAGTGCTATCCTGGCAACATTTACCACAGACAGCGGTAACTGCAGCAGATCTCACTCCTGAGGAAGAAAGGGATGGAGAGCACAGCGGCAGCTAGCAGCTGAGTCCATATGCTGCTAGCCAGGATGCTGGCGGGCACGAAAAAGGGTCCTGCCACGAGAGGAAGAAATAAGGCTGCCAGGCCTAACACCCTGCAATCTTCTCCTGAAGGTTATCTCCACTGAAGTTTCATCAAGATCTCTCAGGAGGATTCAAGAGACATCCCTATGAACAAACTACTCAACACGCCCCCTCTCCCTCACTTAACTCTAGAGGAGAAAAAACAAGCAGATATTCTACCCCTCTGCTATATCTCACCACCTCTTCTAGCGTAAGTAAGTGAATGAAAAGTCAATAGCTTTACCGTGCTAAATTGGGGGCATCATTACTGTAATGGGAAATAAACGGACACTTACCCAAGTATCCCTTCACCTCCATCAGGCTCTCCTAGGGCTGAGTGCCAGAACTAATTAGACTGTGATGGAGCCTCAAACATGTCCTGGCTCATGACAAAGTTGGACCCCCAGCCCCCATCCTAGTTACATGTCCCTCCTCCTCCATAGCCCTGCTGTTCACATCAGGAACCTGAGACACAAGCTGCTTGAAGAGATCCCTGGTGGTATTGCAGGGGTGATGGGCTCTGCCGCTTACGGCAGAAGCTCTTAATAAACATGGCAGATCTGCAGCTTAGCCCTGATCAACTGTGGGCCTCTTCCTTTGCAATTGGATATGCCTACCTCAGTTTCCATGCTGTCACACAGCACTGCTGCTTATCCCGGTTTTACCCCTTCCCTTATAACCTTGCACAGTCTGTTCACAGATGGCCACGTTTCTACATCTCTTGGGTACTTGTGCTCACTCAGACTCTTCTCCCCACAAGCCCAGAAGGTCCAATATCTTGTGCGTATGCCAGACCAGACAGTGTTTTAAGCATGTAACTGGCATGGTCAAGCTGGGCAGTTAAACACCACAATGGAGGGATACCAGGTGTGCGCGCCAAAACAGACAAATAAGGAAAAGGCAAGTGGGTGAGTGCAGCTTCTGGTGTTTGACCCCTTGGGCTGTGGAGTGCACAAATGCAACCAGAGCAGTCACTATCAGGCATGCTGGAACAGCTGCTGGAGAACTAGGGATGTGAAATATCGATCAACTGAATAGTCGAGTAACCTCATAAATTATCAGTTACTCAACTATTCTGTAGTCCCCAGGGGTGGGGGCGTTTGGGCCCCACTCCGAAGGAGCCCCCTGCCACTCCGCAGGGGAGCCGGTCCATGAGGGGAGCCAGTTAAAAGCCAGCTCCCCTCACGGACCAGCTGCCTGCTGTCCTGTGCCGCTCCCTCTGAAAAAGGGGCAGCAGCGCGGGGTGGCATCAGCCCCTGTTCAGGGGAGGGTCTGAACTCCTGGACCCAGCACGAGCTGGAACTGAGCCAGGCTGCCTGCCCACCCAGCTCCTAACACACTTTAAATGCAGAGCCACAGCAGGGGTAGGTCCCAGACTTCTTGCAAGCCAGGACTGAGCTAGGCTGCTGACCAGCCTGCTAAAAAAAAAAAAAATGTACTGGTGGTGGAGGGGTGGGAAATGCATGTAGTCTATAGCATTAACCTATAAACCTTTGCTTATCGGTTAATCGAGAACACTAGTACATCCCCATGGAGAACTGGGAGTGTTAACATAGGTAACAGTTGTATTTGTGCTGCGTCAACCCCAGTTCCTTGATCATGGCTAAACAACACTTAGGAAGATGATTTTACTATATCGGCATATGGGAGTTTACATTAGTGAGACACAAAATTTAATTGTAGATGTGCACAATCAAGTCAACAAGATCGTCTGTGTCACCCTAACTTTGTAGTATAGCCCAGACCCTTACGTCACCACAGTATCTTTACTCTGGGCTCAGTTTTGACACACTGATGTGATACAACCATTTGTTTTCCCTTCAGCGCACTCCACCCTCTCCTTTAAATTTAGTAGTTAACTGTTCACACGGAACGAAACCTGTGGTTGTAAGAACAGAAACAGTTCTTCCATAGTTCCCATTTCTCCTGTCACAAGTCAGCTTTACTGTAGCCTGCTGAAATAGAAGCAAACAGTAAGTCATCCCTCCTCTGCAGCACTATAAAACCATATCAGTCTTCTCTGAAAAGTGCCTCATTTCATTTTTTATAAAAAGGAGTTAAGACACTGCGTACCTTTTTAGACCCCATGCACAGGTAATTCCTATTTATTTCTAGTAGGTTTATTAAATATACTACTACAGCTACAATGGTAGCTTACAGTAAGCAATATAGGAATTTGATTCCCAAAATGCAGGGCTCCATGAGGTTAAAGACCTTAACAAGCCAGTATCATGATAGCAACTCTTAGAGAGCATGTATAATTTGCATATTTGGAAACATTTATGTTTACAGACTATCCATTTAAAAGGTGTCAACTGAAATACATTATAGTCCTAATAACCTTGACAGCATCCTTAAAAACGTGAGGCCATTTCACCTGAACATGATTTTGGCATCTAACTTCATAAAAGATTTTGTTTACATCAGCAGGGATACTGAATTATGCGGGGATACTGAATGATCAGATAATGCGATACTGCACAAAGCACACTGAATTGCCTTAAAGCAAAAAATCTGACAAACGAATTCAGGGCACTCAGCAGGATCCAGATCTAAATCAGGAAGTCATGTCACACAGGGTAAGGCCTACCACAATCACAGCTGTTGAATGACAGTCTCCTTTCTTTCACATTCAGAGTCCTTCGGGAAGACATCTCTTTCCGAACAAGTCTAGGTTCTTTTTACCCCAACTGCCATAACCAAACCAACAGCCTACCCCACGGTCTTGTACAATGGGAGTTTGCGCTGTGTGCCTCTTGGACCCTCACAAAAACTATACAAGAATTCAAACTGGCAATAAAAAGTTTAATTTAAACCATGACAAATCAAGGTGGTTTAAATCTGTGCAGTTCATTCAGGAAGTGAGAAACAACTTCAGTATGGTTCTTTGGCACCAGCTCCAAGCGCAATCCTACAACTTTTAAGAAAGTCAGCACTGAGAGAACAGACACGGCAATAAGAAAGAATCCAAAGCCTGCATGACTTTGACGAAAGATCTACCCACTTCCAGCTATGAGTGGTCACATGGCGAATACTTTACATTCTTAAAGAAACATGGGTCAGTCAGCATGTGAAGGAATCCTAATGCTCCCTTGGTTCAGAAGTCTGGCCAACCAGCAGAAGTGTGTAGCAATGCAGATGTGCTAAGTCCAACTCCATAATACTCTCACTGTACAAAGCTACAGGAAGCAATATGCAAGGCTCCACACTATATACAGCACGTGCATTGTACCACTTGGCAGCCCTGTTGATTTGGCATAGAGAGCTGTATGGAGAGTCACACAGCTGGAGGGGGCCAACAGACTTGCCAGGCCCCTGGGCAAAGTGAGGTGGGGCACCAAGCTCTCCAATCACAGAAGGGGGGCCTCCAGTGGAAGTGGCGGGACTGGGAGCAGACAGCCCTCAGCACCACCTGGAGTGCACTGCACTGCACCCAGAGCAGACTGCCTGGCACACCAGCAGCCATTTAACGAGCCCAATGCACCAGATGCCGCCACTCTTGCTTAGGCCCTTTTGAATCACCAGGGTCCAGGGCAACCTCCCTGTCAGCAGGCCTGGGCCCATCTCATCTGAGGCATGAGATTTTTTTTTTTTAAAGGAGCTAAATATAACAGAACACCCCACTCAACACTAGCAGCATGTGGTAGTTGGTCTTGATGCAAACCTCAGTTCACTTTATCTCTAATTAGTGCCACACATCAGATTTTAAATCTGTCATTCTAGCTTTTCATTTGATAAACATGTTTTCATTTAATGAAGTTGTAATTAATCTTGTCAAGAGACTTTCAAAGCAAATGGAATACAGATGGAACCAGTGTTTCCTCATAGCGTTATTGCTCAGTTCCCTTTCCTGGTTACAGATGTCTGATCATTAGAGCCGCACACAGATACAACATTCGTATCTGTTTCTGATCTGCAAACATGGTATACAGATAACGTATTAGTCAAAAGCCATGTCCATAAAGGAGCCACATCTTAATATATTACTGCCTCCTGCCTCCTATTGCTCCTGTACCCCCCCCCCCCCCGGTGAGTCACCATACTCCCAATTCCTGCTCACTCCCTTGCTCTTGTACCTCCCTCACTGTTCAGACACCCTTCTGCCATCCCACTCCTGCACCTTCCCTCCTGGCCCCAGGCTGCTTGTGAACCCACCCTTGCTCCTGGCACCTTCCCTTGCTCTCACCCCCTCCCCTCTGGCCAGATACCCTATGCCCAGCTTACTCCTGCACACTACCTCCCACTCTGACTTCACGCCCTCACCTCCCACCCAGATCCAAATCCTGCAGCCCTATCCCACTCACTGGCAGCCCTGTCCTGCAAACTGAACCCCTCATTTTTGTCCCCATTCCAGAGCCTAGGGGTTGTGCACAAAATCCACCAACCCCGGAGCCCCTGAAGAGTAAATCCAGCCAGTAAGAAGCCCTGAACCTCAGACTCCCTGCCCCTCCTCCTTGCCCTGTGGGGCTGGAGTGCCAGAAGGGTGAGAGGTCTCAGTTGGGGGCCACATCAGTGAGGGTTGAGAGTTTCTGGAGGGGTGTTTTTGGTTTTCAACTTGAGTGGTCCCCAAATGATTTTTCTGTGGGTTAGTGGCCCACAGAATGTTTGGGGGAATCCAAAAAAAAAAAAAAAAAAAAAAAGATTCCCCACCCTGCCACAAAAAGAAAATATTGAAACCTTTTGTGCTGGACATAGATTAAGTGCTTTAGCTTTCTCATACTGGTTTATCTAATTCATTTTAAATAAAGTAAAATATTAATTTCACAGTTTAATATTTCCTTTCTTATGCTTAAATTAAACTGTTCTCCCTAGCTGCAGCACTAGCAAAATGGCTTGTGGGTAATTATGTAATTAATGGCAAATTTCCATTAGCAACTGGTAGTCCAAGGAAAGGTTTGCATTGAGCCAGGTGGGCCACAGCTAAAAATTGAGAACCGTTGATCTATGGGATCGGCTGCAAACTAGACTTTCAATTTTGCAGCAATACAGAATGCCAGAAGAAATTCTGCAACATCTTCATTTAGTGCTTTGAAATGCTGATTTTCAGAGACTTAAGTAGAAAAATGAAATTACCATGGCTGCCCATGTTAGCTCGAAAAATTTCATTTCAGGTTGCACACACATTTTCAGATTTCAATGTATTTGTAATGATAAACTATAGAAATTGTCAAGGTGAAATTGTCAAGATGAAATACTTGGCAACAAGGCAGACGCAATTAGGGCTTGTCTATACCCAAAAGATGCTCTGTTTTAACTCTACCAGCATAAAGCACCGTGTAGGTTGAGGGACCAGATCACCAGCTAGGGACAAGCAATTGGCCACACCCAAGTTTACTTTGCAGGCTTTACCACAGGGCTTTATTTACTTAACACAGATGGGGAGGGCCCTCTCTGGCCTCAGGTAGCTTAATGGTCTCTAGACTTTCCTCAGCTGAAGGGGCAGGTGGAGTTTCCCCAGAGGATTTGCCCTCCCACTAGTAGCCTTCAGTTACAGCCACAGGAGAGTGTATTCCCAGACCTCCCCTGGTGCCATCTTCATGGAACCGAGTCTTCCCTTACACCCCCTAGCTGGGAATCCAAACCAATCACCAGATATTGTCCAGATGATGCCCAGAACCTGTCTTTTGGTCTCTTCTCCAGAACAGAACTGGCTGCTCTTTAGACCTCCTGGCTTTTAAAGGGGCAGACCACCTGTTATGCACCTTTAAACAATATAACTGTATCTACACTGGGGATTGTATCAATATACTTTCAGTAAAAGACACCTAGGCAAAACAGGTAACACTACAAAAAAAAATTATAAAAAAAACCCCACACCTCTGGATTAGAACACATAGTTGAAGGCTGACACACAGCTGGACATTTCCACTAAAACTGAAGTAGTTGTTCACTCTGAAATCTCAAGATAGTAATCACCTGAGATGAACTGAACAGTTTGCAGCTATGTTAGGTATGGTTTGAGGCTGGCCAAGGAATACACCACATTGCTTTGCATTTGAAATGTTTTCTTCATGATTGGAGCTAGAAACTTAACAACAAAAGAA
The DNA here is from genome assembly GCF_049634645.1 of Pelodiscus sinensis. Lineage (NCBI taxonomy): Eukaryota > Metazoa > Chordata > Testudines > Trionychidae > Pelodiscus > Pelodiscus sinensis. The sequence goes on from NC_134712.1 coordinate 257,135,819, forward strand.
CAAAGCACAATTCTGTGGAAGCACGGAGTTCTCCAACTGCAGAATTAACAAGGCTGTGGCTATAGACCAGTGGTTCCCAACCTCTTTTATACCGCAGTTCCACAAACCCATTCATAAACTTTTGGCGTAATTTATTTGCATAGTCAATTATTCAAATAATGAATATGCAAATAAAGTGTTACGGGTCCACCAAAAGCCCTGGCCTTCAGAGCCACCACAAAGGGCCAGCTTCAGCTCTGGCAGTCGTCACATGACGGGCGGCTGTTGCAACTGAAGCCAGGTCTTTGCAGCGGCTCTGAGGGCTGAGGCACACCCCAGCGCCCTGAGCCCCTCAGTGCCAGCCCTAAGCCCTAGAGCTCCCCACCCCTCCACTACCCTCTAGCGCCAGCCACTTACTCCAGAGTCCCCTGCACCCAACCCTCCCAGTGCCAGCTCCCCATCCCAATGCCTGCCTCCAACCCCTTAGAACGCCCTCCCCTTCACTAGATCCTCCAGTGCCAGTCTCCTGTTTCCAAAGCCCCACTGCACCCAACCATCCCATAGGCCCCCCCAGTACCAACCCAAGGTGCCCAATATTAGCCCCGCCTCCAGAGCCCCCAGTGCCAGCCCTGCCCCATAGCCCCCCAATACTAGCCCCAGCGCCCTCCTAGTGACAGCCTCCATCTCTTCAACCCCCCACACCTTAGAGTCTCCCAGTGCCAGCCCCTCAACTCCAGAGTCCCACAGCACTAGGCCCACCCCCTCACCTAGCCCTGAGCTGCCTCCCAGCCACCAGCTAAGTGCTGCTGCCCAGGTTGCGGCTGCTCTAAGGCTGCGGTGTCAGGCTCCGCACGGCCCTCCCACCACGCAGCAAATCACTCTTCCCTTCTGGGAGGAGACCACACTCCAGCCCAGCGCCGGTTGGCTGAGAAGCAGGGAAGGACATGCCTCTCCCAACCGTCGCAGAGGGAGGGGAGGCACTGGGTAGTGTACCCCAACTCAAGACCTGCCACAGCCTGGCAGCCAGTAGTCTGCAGCCCAGCACCAGTCCGCAGACCAGCAGTTGGAACTACTGCTATAGAAGGTTTACGCACAAACTTACAGAACTCTGGTCTGCAGAGCTATCAGCTGGGTGGCAAGGCCAATGCCATCTCATCAGAATTGAGTAGAGCTCTTTCTTTTCTTATATCTGATACAGCTAGAGACCCAAATTTATAAAACGGGCTCAAGTCAACACCAGATGCGATATTAACCTGTAGGAGGAAGCAGTCAGATCAACTAGCAGAGCTGGTAAAAATGGCCAAACAATTTTACAGCTAGGAAGTAGTTTTGGAACCCTCCAATTGAATATGGCTATTCAAGTAGGAACAGCAACCAGACTCAAGTTCTTTCATTACCAGTGCTGCCTTGATTGTAGCCTCTCAAGGTTCTTGGCCTTGTGGGTTGAATTGATACCAGAGGTTCATGACCACCCCGTCACCCATATAAATGTGTGTGTGTGGGGGGGGGGGGGGAAATCTGATATGGGAAAGGTTGGGAACCACTGGTCTGTCTATATATATCAGCTTAAGGCCAGACTATTGCAACACACACAAGACTATTCCTGTAGACAACTTTAAAACATCAGCTAGTGCAGAATGCTGTGATCTTTCTTCTAGACTAAGTGGTTTAGAGTGAGCACATTGTACAATTGTTTGGTGAATGTAATAACTCTGTCCGTTTCCAAGTGCTTACTCAATATGCTGGGTCCAACGCAAGGAGCTCTATGTTGTTTTTGATCTGGCTACCACAGACTATTTCTCTCCCTATGCCGTTTTAAGACAGCCAAGCCATATTTGCCAAGTGCCTACACAGGTACTCTTGGGCTGGAGACAGGATAGATCCAGAGGATTCACAGCTGTAAAACCTGTTTCTTCCTTCTAGAGTTTGGATCAGGACAGTTTTCTGATTGTACAAGAGCATGCAAGAAACATTTCTACAGAAGCTTCCTTGATCTTGATGGTATAGAGAGGCAGGCTGTTTAATCTACTTGTGATACATAGTGTAATGTGTTTAATTTATGTCTTTCAACCTGATGCCAGATGAATAATTAAACTAGCTCTTATAGAAACAAGTGCTGATGTCCATTGCTACTCACCTTGTTTGTCAAAGAAAGCTATATTTAGGCACAAATATCCTAATTTTTAAATACTAAGAGACCAGTATCTAAAAAAGTAAATAAAGTGTTTAAAACTATGCAGCTTGCAACATTTCAGAAGTTGGTGGCACCTTTGGAGGCAGTGAGTAAAACTCAAGTCTCTCCCCAATCACAAATGCGCTGGAAAAAAATCTTCCCAAGAAAACTGGGAATAAAACATTCCTTTCATGACAAAAGGTGTGCTACTCTTCCATATCATTATTGCTTCAATGAAGTGGGAGCAACAATTTAGCATCAAGAGTTAGAGATGAAGTAGAAACAGGAGTCCATCGGGGCACCCCTGAAACTGTCAAGGGTTATTATTACCGGCAGGGCTTGACAAACCGCTGAATCTACTTGCCCGTGGTGAGTAGATTTCAACTGGTCACTCCGTGCGCCCCAATCACCAGCGCTTCGCGCATGTGCAGTGCCCATCTGGCGCATGCACGGTGCGGGGCTGGCGAGCGGCTCTCGCCAGGGTCTGTCAAGCCCTGATTACCAGTATCACCTAAAACTCCTACAATACATAAACACTCTTCTCACATCAGGATGGAAAGAACGCTTGGCACCATGTGTCCCTTTTCCAATATCAACAAGTGAAATTAGGAGAGCAAAGCAAAGCAGAGCAAATTTCTCCCCCAGCAAGGGTCTTACTGACAAATTAAGATTTACCTCAGAATCCACTGCTACATATTCCAGAATCTACGTCACCTCCAGATCCACCTGACACAAGCAATGCTGATAGACTGAGGTACTGTCTTCTTTCTTAACCCTGCTTATCTATTCCTTGCATTACAAATGAGCACTTCGATTGGACTTTCACCTTGAGAAAGCACAGCACTGAACACCAAGGAAACCGGAAGAAAGCATGCCAGCTGTAAAACAGTCAAGGTCTTCTGTCCTAGTCTGTGACTGCTTGTTTAAGCCCCCTGACCAGTGAGTCAGTACAACTAAGTATAATAAGCTCTTGCATCTACTGCCTACTATTGCGCTGGTTTAATTCTGTCTCTAGCAGGAAAATACACTTGGGGTGGTCACGTGACATTTACTCTTAAAGAGGATCATGGGGATTTTCACTTGAGCTAAATCCAGACACATGGCTGGCCAAATGCCACAAGGGTTTGGTAGACCTCATCAGTTCTGAAAAGGAAGCAGTAATGTTAGGTGCAGAAGCACCAATTAAGTAAGAAGTTAAGAGAGCGCCTCCAGGAAACACTGCTGTTCCCTCAAAGGGCTAGTGCTGCACTGAGCTCATAGCAACCTCTTGAACTACCTTAGCAGTTGCTGACCTCATTGGACAGTCATGTTGTGGGGCTAGGTGAAAGGCTTAAGAGTTGGGGGACTGGGGGGGGAGGAGGGACTGAATACTTTAAGGTAACAATCTTCCAGAACAGTTCCCATGCTGCACCTAGAGTGAGAACAGAGCTCTAGCAGCACAATCTTACATTCTGATTGTCCAGAGAGATTAACTCATCCCAGCCTAGTCTAGGGAAGAGAGCTTAAGTGTTTAAAACTGGGCCTACCTTATTTTGGCTGTTTTAGAGGAAAAATGCATTAGAGGTAAATTCCTGCATGTTTGAAAAAAGTGCAACATTAAACACTGGTGATCTCCAATAGGAATAATATCAGATATATACAGCTATTTATTTTAATTCTGTAAAAAAATTGGTTCTAAACTCACGTCTCAGGGAAATATATTAAAAAACAGCCGACACACTCATGAGAATGAACAATTAACATGAAAAGCATTTGGACACGGCACCACATCAAGAGGATGTACACAGGTTACAAGGGATTGCACAAGCAGGCACCGATATCTGTCTGGAGCATTTTGTCAAAGGCCTGGGGATCATTCCCAGAAACTTTTGCTGGTCACGAAGAGGCTGAAGCAGAAGAATAGCCTGAAAAGTCAAGAAATGACACCGCTTTATAGTTCAGATAAATAGTTCTTGAGACTAGCAATCCCCTTTTGTTTATAACTTTTTAATTTAGCTAGTCTGTTTTTTTGGGTTTTTTTTCCAAAAACCAGTTAATGCTAGAGACCAATTTCCACCTTCCTAAATGCAGGCAGGAAACCAGCAGAAAGGAGGAAGGGAGGAACTGCTGCACTTCAACCACCATTGTATTTACATTTCCGTTCTCTCAACAACAAATAAATTGAATTGGGACTGAACAGGAGGCAGAGCTTGGAAAACAAAGGTTGCGTTTATTGGAGAGAAAAGGTGCAAGAGTAGGTTTGGATCCCTTTTCAGTGTTACCAAGTGGGCACTTTGAGAGAATGATTCATTTCCTTGTGGAAGTTAAAACTGCAATAACTAGGGAGTTACTGAATCTCAATGGGCAGCCAAGGTATTGTGTGCTCATAGACACAAGCAACTTCCCGTGAAAAGGAAAAGGGTAAGGCACTGGACATATTATTTTATTCTGTACAATGCAAATTGGTTAAATCATTTTTCTTAAAATAAAGGACTTCCACACATACTTTAGTAAGAAAGCTGAACCATTCCTTCACATATTCTATCAGATTACGTGTCACAATATTCTGAACATATGCATACTTTATCACATATCATTCTGTCCTGAAATTCAAGCCAGCAATCCTAGTCCATTAACTCTTTAATCATTTTTTTAAAAGCATCAATTCCTTCCTCCAAAGGTTCAAGAAATCCAGGTTACTTTTCCCTATTAGAACCAGTTGATTACTTCTTACGTTTCCTCCCAAATTAGGCAATGAAAACAAAACTAGATCATTTCTAATGAAAAAGAGTTTATTACTCAAAATGTGCACCCTACCAGCATATCACTTGACCACAAGTGCCACTGAAAACCATCAATATTTTACATTCCAAGAGGAAGCACAAAAAAAGTTGGCCAAAAAAGTTGGCCAAAAGTGCTTTATACACTTGTAAAGCCATAAAAGGAGCAAGTACAGAGAATGTGTTGGTTTCAAACAGGTCATCCTCTCAAATTTTATTGCTTTTCCAAAGTAAGACTCCAAGGCATTAAAATCCCGTTTCTACTGGGAATGACTGACTGTGAAATGATGTATTAAGACAAAACTGATTGGATTTCAATACTAAAGTAGCACAATAAGGCACTTCCTCTCCAGCAAATACTAACACTACCGGTTGCCTTCAGCTCAGCTGCTCTTCCAAAGGAAGTTCCCTTTATATATCCATATTAGAACTATGACAGAGCCGATGAACATGGGTTAGTCCTACCAGGTAAAAATTGTTTCAGGAAATGCTTTTAGCTGCTAAAAAAGTATTTGGGAAACACCTGCTTGATCTCTGTGCTTTGAAATTTTAACAGGATATATCAAAAGGTGTGACCACACCTATTGTCAACACCCTTTGAGACAGTTTCTCTTGAGTCTACATTACATTTCTAGGTTGCTCTCCATTCAAAGAAAGAGAAGGGGGAGCTTGAAAGCCTTATCTGGTAAGGGTAGGCTTAGACAGCACCCTTCTATTGGAATAAAGCCATGCAATTTGCGTAGTGCAAATTGCATAGCTTATTTCAAGTGTAAATTCAAAGAGCTTATTTTGAAATTTGGAGCTGTGTAGACAGCTCCAAATTTCAAAATAAGGCACTATTCCAACAAACCCCCCTTAACAGGAAAATAGCAAGCGCTTTTAAAGATGCGGCATTGCTATTTCAGGATACATCCTGTATCCCGAAATAGCAATGCAATCTAGACGTACCCTAAGAGAGGCCGATTAAAAGAAAAAAGTATAAATCCTAACTTTGCCCTAATTGTCTAGCATACAGCCAGGAAAATAGTAATATTCCAGACTAACTCCTGACTGCCAAGAAAAATGCCCTTATATGAACAGAATTGCTTCAGTCATTGCTAAGCAGAAGTTCAAATGGGAAAAGCTGCAGTCCGGGGAAGAGGGAGGGGTGTCAAGACTCCTGCGTCCTCTCCTCTGAGTTGCTTATATTCCTAAAACCCTGCTACAGAAAGACAAGACCCCTCCTCCCACTCTCCCTTTAACATCCAGAGCCAGAAACACTGAGTGAGAAGCATGAACTGAATTCACAAGTCATGACCACCTTCCAGCCCCTTCCCAAGCATGATAAGCCAAGGTATTAATCAAAGAGCTTTTAAAGAAGAAAAGCAGCTTAAGGTAGTCTTAACCCTGTGTATTATGGCTCTCTGCCAAGCAAATCAACTGGCTGTGTTCAAGGCAGATTGATTCAAATGAAAAAATTTAAAATCACAGATTTTAGTCATGATTTAAATCACTAAGCAGTAAACCTTGAATTTTTAAAAAAATAATTTTAAACTTGTTTTGTATTTGTACTACTTAGTTATTTTCCTAAAGAAAAATTGATTCGCACTGGTAACCATTAAAACATAGTCTTTACACACTAATTTTGGGATTTCTTTTTGCTAGCCAGGAAGATATACAGTATCTATACATGTTTATTTAAGCTGTTACATGAATGTATTTATGCAAGATGACTCATAAGATATCACTGGAAAAAATTATGATTTACTGAATGTGAATGTCACCCACAAGTAGCCCTACAGGTACAACAATGAAAAAGCCAGACAGGGCTAAAGACCTATTAAGCCAAAACAACGGACTCTGATTTAGTTTAGTCTTCCTGCAGACACTAGAGTCATGCTGTGGTAATGGCTACCACAGCTATGCCGAGACATCAGTCCTGTCACCTGGTACTAAATACCACAGAATCATAAGATTTTAGAATTGGAAGGGACCTTGAGAGGTCATCAAGTGTTCAAGTCCCCTGCACTCATGGCAGGAACAAGCACCATCTGGATCATCCCTGACAGGTGTCTAACCTGCTCTTAAAAATCTCCAATGGAGATTCCACAACCTCTCTAGGCAATTTATTCCAGTGTATAACTACCCTGACTGCTAGCGAGTTCACCCTGAAGTCCAACCTAAACCTCCCTTGCTGCAATTTAAGCCCATTGCTTCTTGTCTGGTAAGACAAGAATAATTATTCTCCCTCCTCCATGTAACACCCTTTTAGGTGCTTGAAAGCAGCTATATCTCCCCTCAGTCTTCTCTTTTCCAGACTAAATAACCCCAGTTCTTAAGTCATAATTTCTAGATCTTTAATCATTTTTTGTTGCTCTTCTTTGGACCTTCTTCAATTTTTCCAAATCCTTCCTGAAATGTGGCACTCAGACCTGGACACTGTACTACTCTGTGCTGATTAGGACTCAGCTGGAGATAGGAGTAATTACTTCTTGTGTCTTACAACACTCCTGTTAATACATCCAAGAAGGTTGATTGATTTTTTGTAACAATGTCACACAGCTGATTAATATTTAGCTTGTGCTCCACTATGATCCCTAGATCCCTTTCTACAGTATTCCTTAATAGACAGTCACTTCCCATTCTGTGTGTATGATACTGATCGTTCCTACCTAAGTGGAGCACTTTGCATTTGTCCTTATTGAATTTTATCCTATTTACTTCAGGCCATTTCTCCCGTTTGTCCAGATCATTTTGAATTAAAATCCTATCCTCTAAAGCAGTGTTTCTGAAAGTGTTCTGTGAAATCACTTTCAGAAACACCTTAACTGGCCACCCCGGTTTGTTTATTTACTGGCATCATGGCCACGGAGCCTTGCGACTCCCATTGGCTCCATTTTGTCCTTTGCAACCAAGGGGAGTCACAGGAAGCAAAGACCAACAAATAGCAGTTCCCCAGTTCCAAAGGCCCAGGCCCTGGTTCAGATTGGGACAGCAAAGTACACACAGTCCCACAGTTAGTAAGGCCTTGGGCCCTGGTTCAGGGCAGGGCAGCAAAGCACAAACAGTCCACAGATTCAGTAGGCCCCAGGCCCCAGTGCAGGGTGGGACAGGTAAACAAACAGCTGACCACTGGCAAGAGAGAAGGGGAGACTGCCATCCAGTATGTGGGGTGGCAGGGGGGACACAAGCCCTCACTACTCCACTGCATCCCAGCCCAGAGCCCTAGCAGTGGCAGCCCTGGCTGCCACTATGGACAACAGAGATTCGACCCACAAGACACTTACACCATATAGGATGATGAGGTCGGCCTGACTGTTGTCAGCTGCCCCGGGCCACTTCCTAGCTCTCCCCCCGCCCTCCGACATCTTCCTGGCTCCTTAATGGCTGCAGGTTCTTGGGATCGTCATAGTCTACCCTCTACCAAGGTAAAAAGGATCTCCTCAGCGGAGGGGGGGGGGGGGGGGGGCAGCGGTTCAGGACGATCCTCAGCGTCAGCAATGGCCTCTGCTTGGGAGCTCAGGGCAGGCCTCTGCTTCCTCTGGCAGCTGGGGCTTTACTGAGCTCCTGGGCTGGGCTTTTATACTACTCGCCCGCCTCTTGACTTGCAGGGAGTTAAAGGGGAAAGACTGGGCTCAGCCCAGCCAGGCTTAGAGAGGGGTTCTTCCCTCTCAGGGTAAGTGAGTGACCACCCCTGTTGGCTACATGCACCAAGGCACGTGCAGAGATGCACCACTAATGAAACACATGCTGCTGGCTGTGGGAGGCAGTGGGCGCTCTGCTAATCAGCTGGACAGCATCTGAATGTCTCCTGGGCATCTGCCCAAGTGCTCAGCTTACAGGAAACTGCTCTGCTCTAGTAGCTAGTTAAAAGCCTTCCAGAAGCAGGTGTGATATGGCATTCCACACACTTTAGATTATGATTCCTAACAGAATTCTTCCTGACTACTCCTCCAAGATGGCTGCTGGAAACAACTGAAACAGAACTGGAGGAAGGAATTGGGCCAGGTTGCAAGGGTGCCTGGCCTGTGAAGAAGATGATTAGAACCATGTTTAGGGCAAGAACTCACATGTAACTACAGGCAGTCCCCGACTTACGCGGATCCGACTTATGTCGGATCTGCACTTACGAAAGGGGCTCTCTCGCCCCAGAGGTCGAGGTGGCGGATTGCTGCCTGCGAGCTCCGGGGCGAGAAAGCCCCGTTCTTAAGCTGCTCCCGGTGCCCCTGGTCTGCTGGAGACGGTCCCCAGCAGACCACAGGCACCGGGAGCGAAGCCGCAGCAGCGGCGGGTTCCCGCGCTTCTGAGGCTTTGCTAGAGCTATGTGCTTCTCGGGGCAAACAGGAGTCAATGGTTACAGACTTCCAATTTATTCTTAATTATTGGAAAGGCAAAGGGGCTCGTGAAACAGCTATGCTCACCACCTTAATCATCCTTGGGCTACGAGCACCACAATAAAGCAATCTGGCTACAAAGCACCTTATGTTATTCAAGAACAACAAGCATGGCATTTGAGCCTAAGGTAGCAATGAGATTCACTTTTGTTAATTACTTCTTCCAAACACACTATCAAGCTAGGTCAGACTTGCCTTTTACTCTGCAAAAGAAGGAATCATGACCAAGTGGGTCTCACACACTCTGCATCAGCAGAACAAACAGATAATGGAGACTGGACAGGCTGAGGTAAAGCAGGAAAAAACTGGTAGAAGAAACAAGAAAGGGGAGAGAGATTCAGCCTGCCCAAAATTACATCATTTGGGCCACATTTAGACTCCATTATCTAAAACCAAGCAGATGCAGGTGTCAAGCAATAAAAAAGCTTCAAAGTCTGAGAACCTGACCAAAACAAGGGAAAATTAAGATCTTGCATGGAAGAAGGAAGGATTTCACATTGTTACATTCATGCTTTCAGTGCATATTCATCCTGCAGACACACCCATGGGAAGGTCCAATGCACAATGCCAAGCATTAGGATTTACAGATTCTACCATTTCATCCCCAATCAGCTGAAGCAGCTGGACCTGCCTGCCAAACTTTGCTTCTAAATTCCTGCCCAGGAACCTAAGCAGTCTCCAAACACAATATGATGGCCACTTTTTCCAGCTGAAGTTTGAGTATGCATACACCAACGATTCTGCTTCCAAACTCTGGATGTCGAATATGTAATGTATCTTTAATGAGAGAGGATTCCATACCTTGAAAGTAGGTGCTCCCTTTGTGTCTCCTTAATCTCCACAAATTGTTTATCTGTAAAATAAATGATCACACAGTTAAAAAGGAACCCAGGATTATAAATAACTATTTTGATGTCACAGATACTTTGATCTTTTATCAGGGCTGACAAGCCCAAATTTTAGTCCATGGCTTTGTACAAGCTAATTCACTGGAAAATTTTACTAAATTTTAATTTGCTGTTTTCCATTTCTGTGGCCTACAATCCTCTTGCTTGATGTACCCCTCAATGACAACACAAAATAAAACAGACATTAAATTACTAAACCCAGCCCTGAACACTAGCCATAATACTTTAGGAAGCAAGTTGTACAGTAGCCTCTATTAAAAGGCTAGATTACCATTGTTCAAGTCATTCATAAAGATAGAAGGAACCACTGTCATCTAAACTGACCTCCTACAAAACACGCATCACAGGATTTCACCGAATTACTTCCTTTCTGAACTAGAATATCTTTGTTGGGAAAACATGGAACCTTGATTGACAGCTCTAGAGATGGAGAACCTGCCACAATCAATGGTTAGTTATCCTACTAAAAACTTGCACTTCATTTCAAGTCTGAATTTGTCTGGCTTCAGCTTCTAGTCCCTGGATCTTGGTGCACCATTGTCTGCTAGACCAGCGGTTCCCAACCGCTGATTTTGCCTGATGGCAGTGCCGGGGCTGAGGCGGCGGCTCCCATCCTCCTTCTACCCAAGTAAGATGGGTGTGGCATGGAGTTAAAGGGCAAAGGGGTGTTGCGTGAGGGCATGGTGGGGTCACGGGGCAAGAGGGTGTTGGCATGGACTCTACAGGTCAGAGGTTAAAAGGTCAAAGGGAACAGGCACAAGGGTGGGAGTCAAAGGGTGTTAGGCACTGGGGATCAAGGTGCAAAACCTCGGGGGAAGCCAGCAGCATGGCAGCCCAGACGTGCCGCGGCTGTCCCTCTGCCGGCGTCCTCAGAGGCTTTGCTCCCCGTCTCCCTGGTCTGCTGGTCTCCAGCAGACCAGGGAGACAGGAAGCAAAGCCGCGGAGGACCCGGGCGGCGGGACCGCGGTGCGTCTCGGTCCGCCGCCCGCGTCTTCCTGGTCTGCTGGGGGGGGGGGGGGGGGGTGCAGCTAGTACGCCCCCCCCCCCCAGCAGACTAGGTTTTTCTCCGGATGCCTAGGGCAGAGCAGCTGGGGTGCTGTTGGGTTGCTCCAGTAGCGCCGCTCCTTGGCGCTACTGGACCAACCCCGCAGCACCCCAGCTGCTCTGCCCCAAACGTCCTGATTCAGCCGCTGCTGGTCAGTTTCAGCAGCGGCTGCATCAGGACACCTGGGGCAGAGCAGCTGGGGTGCTGCTGGGTTGGTCCAGTAGCGCCAAGGAGCGGCGCTACTGGAGCAACCCAACAGCACCCCAGCTGCTCTGCCCCAGGCGTCCCCAAGTCAGCTTCTGCTGAAACTGACCAACGGCTGACTACAGGAAGCCCGAGGCAGAGTTGCTGTTACATCCTTAGCACTATGTGGCCAAAAAGCTCTCTCTGGACCGCTAGTTATCAGCCACAGTTTGGGAGCCTCTGGCCTAGAACAAAAAAGCTTAAATGCTTAATCTTTTTCGCAATGGAAGAATTTGGTCTTTTGGGGCCGCTAAGTGCAAAGGGGCACAATATGACAGATTATTTGAATTATATTGAAGATTATCATTCAGTGCAGTTTTTACAGCAAGAAATTATTGCAAATGTATCTTTACCTGAGAAAATGGGTGAAATCCTAGTTCCATTGGAGGCAGCAGCAAAAGTCCCATTTATTTCAGTCAGGCCAAGATATAATCCAGGACCTTAATTTAGTCTCTGTACTTTATTAATTCATAACTGCAATACAGGCAGTCCCCGGGTTACATACAAGATAGGGACCCCCACTGCAGCTCTGCATTTAAAATCTAGTCCCTGCCCGCCCAGCTCCTACTACATTTTAAATGCAGAGCTGCAGCGGGGGTAGGTCCTGGACCTGGCATGAGCTGGGACTCAGCGCTTTGTCTTCCCTTATCGACTAATTGTGTAGTTGATAAAAATTCTAGCAACTACACGATTAGCAAATTATGCACTTAATATCCCTACATGGTGCTGACTCTTCTTGTTTCCAGGTGAAGCAAGCATAACAAATATAAAGAAAGAAGATGCAAAACAGTAAACAAAGTGTGATCACCACTTTTAGAAAAGAATGCCTCTCAAAGTAAAGAGAGCTAAAACGCACATACTTTCCCCAGCATTTCATTTCTGTGTAAATGATTTCTCAAGTTGCCACAGATGTATAGGATTGTTAATGAGGAGAGAAGTGTCCATGGGACAATCTACACCAGGAAAAAATGTGAGGCGCTCTAGGCAGCGTGATCACTACTCTGCATTTCATACCCCTGCTCAGCATTTTTTCCCACATGCAGGGCTCAAAGTCCCGTAAGTCAATGTTGTCACAGCAGGTTATGCAATTGGGTATACGTGACACTTTAGGTCTCTTATAGAATTGCATTTTAGGCATAACTGAGGAACAGCCGCTCCCTGTCTCCAGTCACAGAGAGCAGGAAAGGGATCATATGACCAATTGATGAAACGCCAGTTAGCGCTAAAGGGCATTGAAATAATTGTGGCATAGTTTCTCTCAGTCACTAATTGGTAAAGCTATTATCCAAAGGATTCTAAGATCTTTCAAAGGGCAGAATTCTTATTTTTATGTAAGTAATGCCTCTCCTGAGATAACTAACCATGAACAATTGTTTATTTCTGTTCACCCCTCAGGTAGTGATAAAAAGGAATTACAAATTTGTCATTCCACCCCAAAATTGAAGGACATTTTCCCTAATTCCAACCTCACTGAGAGCTGAAATCTTGTAGATAATGGTTATGCTTTTATCAGACTCGCCCATGTCTATGGGAAATCAGATTGAACCTGTTTAAGAAAACATACCAAATGTTCTTTCAAAAGCTACAATAATTTTGAAGCAAAGCTAATAACGTAATTGAATCAATAAATTCCAATTTGTAGCTCTGCATATAATGGGTCAGATAATCAGAATAGCTTCATTGACTTCAATGAAGCAGCATCATTTTACAACTGAGTATATGACCCAGTGGCAATGTCTAGACTGCTTTCCTCTTTCAAAAGAGGAAATTCAAATAAAGCGCTGATTAGCATATTCTCATGCTTCTTTGCATATCCTCTTCCGATCCTTTTTTCGGAAGAGGGTGTTTTTTTTTTAAAAAAAAAAGCAGTCTAGACGAGATTTTTCGCACAAAAACCCTCTTTTTCAAAAGAACCCTGTAAACCTCATTTTTTGAGGAAGAAGAGTTCTTTCGAAAAAGGGAATTTTTGCGCAAAACCCCGTCTAGACTGCTTTTTTCTTCCCCGAAAAAACCTCATCCGAAAAAAGGATAGGAAGAGGATATGCAAATGAAGTGGGAGAATATGCTAATCAGGGCTTAATTTGAATTTCCTCATTTGCATTTCCTCTTTCAGAAGAGGAAAGCTGTCTGGACATAGCCACTATCTCTACTTATATATAAGGTCTGTGAAGGAGCGTACTAGCCCTCTAAAGATCAACCAGGGACTGAAAGCCTGGAATAATTAGAGCCCTGCAAATTTATGCATATCCGCTTTATACAGGCAGTCCCCGGGTTACGTACAAGATAGGGACTGTAGGTTTGTTCTTAAGTTGAATCTGTATGCAAGTTGGAACTGGCGTCCAGATTCAGACACTGCTGAAACTGACCGCCAGTTCTGACTTACATACAGAATCAACTTAAGAACCCCAGGCGTCCCCAAGTCAGCTGCTGCTGAAACTGATCAGCAGCTGATTCCAGGAAGCCCGGGGCAGAGCAACTCTGCTTGGGGCTTCCTGTAATCAGCGCTGGTCAGTTTCAGCAGAAGCTGACTTGGACGCCCGGGGCAGAGCAGGTGGGGTGCTGCTGGGTTGCTCCAGTAGCGCTGCTCCTCGGTGCTACTGGACCAACCCAGCAGCACCCCATCTGCTCTGCCCCAGGCGTCCTGATTCAGCCGCTGCTGAAACTAACCAGCAGCAGCTGAATCAGGACCTGGGGCAGAGCAGCTGGGGTGCTGCCGGGTTGGTCCAGTAGTGCCCAGGGCGGCACTGCAGGACCAATCGGCAGCGCCCCAGCTGCTCTGCCCCAGAGTCCAAAACAAAAGCCTGGTCTGCCGGGGGGGGGGGGGGGGGGAGAGGGAAGCACACTAGCTGCGCCCCCCCCCCCCCCCCCAGCAGACCAGGGACACGGGGAGCAGAGCCCCAGCAGCAGTGGGGTGCCGCGCCTCTGAGGCTTTGCTCTGGCAAAGCCTCACAGGCGCGGGACCCCGCCGCGGCTGCGGCTTCAGTCTGGGTGCCTGTGGTCTGCTGGGGACCGTCCCCAGCAGACCACAGGCATCGGGACTGAAGCCGCAGCCGCGGCGGGTTCCCGCGCCTCTGAGGCTTTGCCAGAGCAAAGCCTCAGAGGCGCGGGGAACCGCCGCGGCTGCCGCTTCAGTCTGGGTGCCTGTGGTCTGCTGGGGACCGTCCCCAGCAGACCACAGGCACCCGGACTGAAGCCGCAGCCACGGGGAGTTCCCGCGCTTCTGAGGCTTTGCCGGAGCAAAGCCTCAGAGGCGCGGGGAACCGCCGCTGCTGCCTCTTCAGTCCAGGTGCCTGTGGACTGCTGGGGACCGTCCCCAGCAGACCACAGGCACCCGGACTGAAGCCGCAGCCGCAGGGGGGTCCCGCGCCTCTGAGGCTTTGCTCTGGCAAAGCCTCAGAAGCGCGGGAACCCGCCCGGTGCCCCTGGTCTGCTGGAGACGGTCTCCAGCAGACCAGGGGCACCGGAGCAGCTTACGAACGGGGCTTTCTCGCCCCGACCTCCGGGGCAAGAAAGCCCCGTTCGTAAGTGCGGATCCGACATAAGTCGGATCCGCGTAAGTCGGGGTCTGCCTGTATCCACAAGTATCCACATCCATGTGGATATCCACAACTCAGTTTTGCAGATATGGATGCAGATAGAAATTTTTTATCAATGCAGGGTCTCTGGAAATAATCAACGAGATTGCCAATTCCACCTGGGACTTCCTTATTTAAACAAAGAAAAAATTGAGCAGGGGAGATACGTTAGAGACATCTAGCTGACAAATGAGGGTGATTTCTCTCCAGCAGGTTAGCCTGGCCAAGCACAAGAACTCTCTCAAATTTTGGAGACACAAGCAGGAAGTCTGAGGTAAATAATCCATGTTGTTTTGGTCTCCTCATCTAAAAAAACAGACTCTGAAAAGATGCACTTCGTATGGAAGTGTTTTTATATGAGGACTAGGGATGTGAACAGTTAACCAGTGGAACGGAGGGAGGGACATGACAGAGGTCTATAGAATCATGAATGGTTTGGAGAAAGTGAACAGGGAAGAGTCGTCGTCCTCCCCTAACCCTTCGCCCCCCCCCCCCCCCACACACACATATATATAACACAAGGACTATGGGTCACCCAAATAAATTAATCAGCAGCAGGTTTAAAAACACACATAAGAAAACACCTTTTCACAGGTTCCGCAGGCAGCTTGTGGAACTCTTTGCTAGGGAATGTTGTAAAGGTCAGAAGCATAAGCCTGGTTTAAAAAAAGAACTAGGTAAGTCCGTGGTCTATAGGTCCATCAATGGCTATTAGCCAAAATGGTCAGACATGCAATCCCATGCTCTGGGTCTTCATAACCCGCCCCCTTGCCAGAAGCTGGAGGGTAGGAAATAGACCACTCAAAATGTCCCTGTCACGTTCATTCCCTTGGAAGCATCTGGCATTGGCCACTACCAGAGAGAGAATACTGGGCTAGATGGATCTATGGCAGCTCTTAGGTTGGGAAAAGTGGACTGAACTAACTCTCAAGCTTGGAGGAGAACTGGGAGCTGGAGCAGACAGATGATTCCAAAGAAGTAAAGAATGATTCCAGCCTGGTTGGGATGAAATGTGGCTTCTGGAGCTGGTTATTTTTACTGAAACAATGGAGGATAATAAACCAGCGTAATATTGAAGAAGAAAGTCTCTAGAAAAGCAACCTAAGGATTACCTCAGCAGATCTACACTTGCCTAAAAGGGGTTGCTCCAGGTCGGACACACCCATTTATAGCATCCAAAGCTTGCTAGGTGCTTTCCACTCAAACTCTTATGGTGCACTTATTTGATCTTGCCTTTCGTAGGTTGAACTCACAGAAATGTGTACACAGAAGAAGAGTATAAAAATCCTACAGTAGACGCTCATTAGTTGCCACATCAGTGCCCTTTTGCTATATTGCTCCAAAGCAGCTGTTGCTGTTATGGGGAGTGTCAATAATTCACAGCAAGGAAAGCGTTCCCCAGGAAATGTTGCTTGCAAGCAGCAGTTGCCCTTACAAGGTGTTGCTGCAAACAAGCATCTACTGTATAACAAATAAAGAGATATTATGCTGCAACACAATTCTCCCTTTGTGGCAAGAGAAAAACAAACCATATGGACACATTAGTCATGTCATATAAAGCTCTACCAGAAAGCTGTCAGACACTGTGGTGATGAAGACAGAATAGAAACTTAGCCAGAATTTACATCCCTAATAGGGATCTACTAAAGGGTTAACCGGTTACCTAGTAAGAATGCCCTTACTGGCACGCTTACCTGGGTAACCAGCAGGTTCAGACTGGCAGCCAGATCAACCGCACAGCGGGTTGCTCCAGCAAGGCAGGGCCAACTGATCTGTGGGCAGGGGGGTGCAATGCAGTGAGCCCAACCATGCTGAAGTAACCCCCTGGCCAAGGCAGTTAACTGGTTAAACATTTTGTAAACTGGTTAACTGCCTAACTGGGATTTTACAACCCTAATCCCTATCTGAGGGAATTTATAATCTTACATCTTGCTGGATGCGGATTTACATTAATGAATGTGCTGTGTTTGTGGTAACAGTAAATAGTGGTGTTAAACACTCAAGCATGATGTTAAAATGCTAAAAACAGCTTTAATGTAAAACAGACCAAATGAGAACGAATGCCATGTCATCTAATGCAAAGATATAATATATGGTGACACAGGATAGATTTGGTAAATCAAGATATATTTATTCTTAATTTATTACAGTTACAAAACTACTTCCACATTTCAAACTATTATTTGTTAACAATTCAGCTCTACATTAAAGCGTGTTAAGATTTTTTCAGATCCTTAGTACCGTATTTTCCGGCGTATAAGGCGACTGGGCGTATAAGACGACCCCCTAATTTATTAGTTAAAAGATAGGTTTTCGTCTTATACTCGCCGTATAAGACTACCCCCCCTTAAGAGTCCAACCGGCAGCGCCCCAGCGCCCCTCCGCCTCCGCAGCTTTGCTCCTGGTGTCCCTGGTCTGCTGGAGACGGTCCCCAGCAGACCAGAGGCACCAGGAGCAAAGCCTCAGAAGCGCGGCACCCTGCCGCCGCTTCGGCTTTGCTCTCAGTGCCTCTGGTCTGCTGGGGCCGTCTCCAGCAGACCAGGGACACCGGGAGCAAAACCTCTGAGGACGCTGGCAGCGGGACAGCCGCAGCGTGCCTGGGCTGCCCCGCTGCCGGAGCCCCTCCGCGGCTTTGCTCTGCGTCTTCCCGGTCTGCAGACCAGGGAGATGCGGAGCAGCTTTTCTCGCCCTGGAGTACAGGGGCGGCGGGACCGCGAGGTCCCGCAGTCTGTGTCCTCCGGGGCGAGAAAAGCCCCATTGGTACCTGCAAGTCGGGGACTGCCTGTATACCCGGCGTATAAGACGACCCCTGATTTTTGGGGGATGTTTTTTAGCATAAAAAGTAGTCTTATACGCCGGAATATACGGTACTCAGGATGACAATTGCTTCCCTCATTTCTCATACCAGGGTTAGTTCTTTTTTGGCAGCAGCTGCCTTTATAGCCCATTTAGGAAAAAAACTATGATTACCCCTCCTCCTCTCCCCGCCCCACGTGATGGTGGTGCTAGTGTTGGGCATTCCTCCTACTAATGAAATATCCCACCACCTCTTACTGAGTCGCAATCTAGAAATACAGCTCAGGCAGGGCCAAAAAGGGATTTCTTATGTTTTACTCCATGAACTGCCAAAGTGGTCATCAACTGAAATCACGTTATGCCAAGAGACTCCAAAAATCAGACTATGGAATTAACAAGCTCTTAAGTGGACCAATTACCAATGTGGGAAAAGTTAAGATAGGCTCCCTGCTTGAGCAAGATTATGACCTTTCTGTGAAAGTAGTCTAACCCCGATATTAGACACACATCAATAAAATACTGTGCTCTTGTATACAAAGGTGTCATCAGGAAGGCCAAAGCACAATTGGAGTTGCAGCTAGCAAGGGATGTGAACGGTAACAAGAAGGGTTTCTGCAGGTATTTTAGCAACAACAAGGTGGTCAGAGAAAGTGTGGGACACTTACTGAACAAGAGTGGCAACACAGTGATAGATGATGTGGAAAAAACTGAAGAACTCAATGCTTTTTTTGCCTCAGTCTTCAGACAAGGCCAGCTCCCAGACCGCTGGACTGGGTGGCGCAGTATGGGGAGGAGGTGAAAGAACAGGTTAAGGACTTTTTAGAAAACCTGGACATGCACAAATCCATGGGGCCAGATGCAATGCACCACAAGGTGCTGAAGGAATTAGCTGATGTGATTGCAAACCACTGACCGTTATCTTTGAAAACTTGTGGTGATTGGGGGAGAGGTCCCAGATTATTGGGAAAAGGCAAATGTAATGCTCATCTTTAATAAAGCAAGAAGGAGAATCTGGAGAACTACAGACCAATCAGCTTCACCTCAATTCCAGAAAAATCACGAACCATGTCCTCAAGGAATCCAGTTTGAAACACTTGAAGGAGAGGAAGGTGATCAGTAACAGTCAACATGGATTCACCAAAGACACATCATGATTGACCAACCTAATTGCTTTCTATGATGAGATAAATGGCTCTATGGATATAAGGAAAGTGGTGGACGTGGGATACCTTCACTTTAGCAAAACTTTTTATGATAGTCTCCTGCAGTATTCTTGCCAGCAAGTTAAAGTAGTATAAACTGGACAAATGGACAAGCTGGATATAAAGCTGGCTAGATTGGTCGGTTTCAAAAGGTAGTGATCTACGGCTTGATGACTAGTTGGTAGCCAGTATCAAGCGGAATGCCCCAGGGGTCAATTTAGTTCAACATCTTCATTAATGATTTGGATGATGGGATGGATTGCACCCTCTGCAAGTTCGAGCATGACACTAAACTTAGAGGGAGATATGCTGGAGGGCAGGGTTAGGATCCAGAGAGACCTAGACAAATTGGAGCGTTGAGCCAAAAAATTTGAGGAGATTCAACAAGGACAAGTGCAGAGTCCTGCTACAGGCTTCAAACAGACTGGCTAAGTGGCAGTTCTCCAGAGAAGGACCTGGGGATTACAGTGGAAGAGAAAGTTGGATATAAGTCAACAGGGGGCCCTTGTTGCCAAGAAGGCTAACAGCATATTGGGTTGCATTAGTACGAGCATTGCCAGCAGCCTGAGGAAAGTGATTATTCCCTTCTACTTGGCCCTGGTGAGGCCACATCTGGAGCAATGTGTCCAATTTTGGGCCCCCCACTACAGAAAAGATGTGGACAAATTAGGGATGTTAAATATCCGTTAATTACCCAATCAAGTAATCAATGGAATTTCTAGACACTTCTCAACTAGCTGATGGGGGGGGGGGGGGGGAGAAGACCACTGCCGCTATAGCTCTACACTTCAATATAGTAAGAGCCTGCCACGGAAATGGTGCTTGGGGGGAGTAAGGGGTGTGAGAATTCCTTTCAAGTTGGCTTCCCACCCCCACCCCCCGCCATCTCTTGCTTCCTCCCATGCTAACTGTGGTGGGGCTCGGTCAGACCCACTAATAAAAGAGAGTTATTCCCCTGCAGCAAAAGAAAAGGTTATAAAAAATTAGCAGGAATAACAATTTAAGTATCTATATTCTTCCAGCAATTTTTCTTAAATGGGTTTTCTCTGGCTCTTCCAAGTTACCGCAATTAATAAAGGTCCATTATTACTATCCCAAAATTTTCCGTGTTTTGTCAGAAACTCAGACAATTATTTGACAATCATCCTGTGATTCATGTAGGGCCTTAGATACACGAGAACTGAAAAAGGCACAGACACGGTAAACAAGCGTGATTAGAGGAATGAAACAGTATGAGGAGAGATTTAAGAGTGGGAATTTTCAGTTGGAAAAAAGAGACAACTAAGAGATATGATAGAGGTCTATAAAATCTTGACTGAAAGAAAGTGAAGAAGAAAATGTTATGTACTCCTTCACATAGCACAAGAACTAGAGGGGCACTCAGAGAAATTAATAGACAGTTTAATACAGACACATCGCCGAGTCAACTTGCAGAACTCCTTGCTAAGGGATGTTGCGAAAGCCAAAACTATAACAGAGTTCAAAAAACAATTAGGTAGATTCCTGGAGGGTATGTCCATCAATGGCTATTAGCCAAGACAGTTAGGGATACAACCCCCTGGGCTGAGTGTCTCTAACCTCTGTTTGCCACAAGCTTGGAATGGATGGATCACTGAAAATTTGCTGTGTCCTATTCATTCCCTCTGAAATACTTGCCATGGGTTGCTGTCAGACATAGGATACTAGGCTAAATGAACCATTGGTCTGACTGGCTGTTCTTATGTTCTTAATCTACCTCTATTCTGGATCTCTTCCCTTATTCCAAACTAAAATCTCAGCATGTCTGACATTTTCTCATGGCCAGCCATCAACTAAGCCCTAATAGCCTAATCAGAGCTCCTGAAATCCTCCTTCCCCTTCAGAATGGAGAGCATTTATCACTGATGAAGATCTTAATCTTTGCTTCCTCTTTGACTCAGCCCTCTCTTGACTCACATCCATTCTTCTTCCAGCACAGAATTTCTAAATCCAAACGTACACCTCTGCCCAAATGGACTAATCTATGGTGCCGAGCCCTGATCATCGCATGCCTTAACTGATGTAATCATCCCTCCTTCAAAATTATGGATAATTGATGTTCCTGGCTTAGAAATGTTTCATTCCTGTACTGCTCCATCTACTGGCTGCCTTTTCCCACCACAAAACACAAACTTTTCTACTCCTTACTTTCAAAGGAAATTTAGTTTAGCTCCACTGTGTCAGACTTTTAATCTCATAGCAAAGTCAGCTCTTTCTTCACTCCATTAATAAGACCAGCCGCAATTGCCAGATTCGCCTCTTCTCCCACAAGAATAGTCTTTGACTCCTATAATGCCCCATGCAAGTGAGAAAAGCGTCTGGTCAAAATCCATATAGGAGACTATGGAAGTGGCTTTGAAGTTCATCAGCCACACCTCGAAGTTCACCTCTAACGCATAATGAACTGCAAATTGATAAAGGCGAGACAGTTGGCAAATTGCACATGCTGCTCTTCACTGGCTAAGAAAAATTAACAAATAGTATGTGTGCGCTTTGTCACACCTCAACTTGCTTATTTGTCTCAGACACCGGTTACATCTTTTCTTTTAGACTATAAGCTCTTTGAGACAGAAATATAGTTTTCTATAAAGGCGCCTAGCACAATGAGCCCTTGACATGGTGTGCCTCCTCCAGATGGTATCACAGCAATTTTTATTACGGTTTTCTGTTTCCAAGTTACAAACTGTATGGTTATATAGAATCCTAATGGTAAATGGAACTATGTAAATGACCCTCAACAAGAAAGAATTTGAGGAAGGTGGATATGAACCACACTCCTCGAGAGATGTACTTGTGTTTAAAGACACAGAAAGGACTATGAGCTTGTTCTGAAGTACATTTGCCCATTCCTAAGGTCAGAAGGTATTCACTTTTGCTACGATCACACAGCCACTACACACACAGAACTTTCATTCAGCAGCTACATTACAAAATTAAACCAGATTAGTTTCAACAGTGTATGAAAAATTCTGATCCACATAGATTGGTATGTTAAAGAAAGAGGTCAGGATTTCCAGTTCATTTGGAACTTGGAAGAGTGCCGTTGCAGTGATGTTGCCATGGTGAGCATTTCAAAGCAAAACTACTAAGTAAAAAACTTGGAATGGCTAGACATGCATTTCACGATATTTCTAAGTCACCATGAAAATTAATGAGATTTACACAAAACCTGCTTATGTTTTCAAAGTTGATGCTTGTCATCTTTCATAATTTCTAGTGCCAGACTAGCTAGCTAATATCTTTTCATTTATATACCAGTCTCACATCTTCTAATATCACAATTCCCACATGTGCAGGCTGCCTAAAAACAAGGAAGATTACGTCCTGCTAGTATAAATGACTGCTAGCAGTGGGAAAGTGTTTCATATCTGTAGCCCACTTTTCAAAATTTGCTGCTGACATCAGCAAGAGTTGAAGATGCTACCACTTCTGAAATCATAAGAACGGCCGTATTGGGTCAGACCTACCAAACTACATGCCAAGAGTTTCAGAATAAAAAGGTAACTGAACACCAGGGTCTCTTGTTAAGTTTGAGTGCAGAAGACCCTCACAATGCATGGACTCACTATTCACAGTTCCATGTATTCGCAGGGTCCCCTGTCCCGGCCCGCTACGAGTTCCCTGTGGCCACCTGACCCCCGCGGCAACTAGGAGCTGCAGCTCACGGTACTCACCATCCACTGTGAATGGTGAAGGTTTCCTGTAGCTTTAGTTATTGTGAAAGATCCTAGTTTAAAAAACAGAGAACTGGCAAAGCACCAATAGCATTAAAGCATGATCTCACACCCTAACAAGTGTGCATCCATCTGACCCAAAGGAACCATCCCTAAGACTAAGGACAGTCATCAGGAGCCATTCAGGAGATAACAGCATGCAAGCATCACAAACCTACTTTAAAATGAAGTCAGCATTCTAGAGGTTAAAGTTTTACTTGCATTTTTATTTCTACCCACAAAATCACTACTTTACACTGAATTCTGATGTCCAGTTATGTTCCCAGTTAAGCAAGTGTCACCATTTCCACAAATCATTTTGATAAGACTGAGTAACCCCAATATTAAGTAGCCCTTAAAAT
Source organism: Pelodiscus sinensis (assembly GCF_049634645.1). Classification (NCBI taxonomy): domain Eukaryota; kingdom Metazoa; phylum Chordata; order Testudines; family Trionychidae; genus Pelodiscus; species Pelodiscus sinensis. The sequence continues at coordinate 257,158,965 of NC_134712.1, forward strand.
TGTCCCAGAAAGCAGTAAATACTTTGATCAGACACTTGCACTAAACTGTTAACAGATCCAGCTACAACACAGATGGCCCTGTGACTTGTCTAAGTGAACCCTAGGTGGGACTGAATTGGATTTTAGCCAGGTCCCTACAACATTCACCCATCTCAGCCAAGGCTATCACTCTGGAAGGGAACACAGGTAAGTTCATTTTACACTAAAAGACTTCACCATTTTAGGGACAGAATATTGTAACCAGGTCCCTTAGGGCACATCTATACACAGCAGGGCTAAAGCTGAAATAAGCTAGGCAACCTGAGCAACATCAACTGCGTAGCTTAAGTTGAAATAGCTTATTTCAGCTTTTGGTGCTGTCTACACAGCAGGAAATCCGAGTTAGAGCACTCTTCCTCCAACTGCCCTTGCTCCTTGTAAAATGAGGGTTACAGGAGTTGGAGTAAGAAATCCTCCAGCTCAACATTATTTTGACATTATGTCAAAATAACTGCTTGCTGAGTAGACGTGGCCTACATGTTATCTCAGATTAACGTCAGTTATTTTGAAATAACACTGCTGTGTAGACACAGCTGAAGTTATTTGTGTAGTGTACACAAGTCCTAAAGAAGCATTACAAACCAGAACAATCTATACAAAAAGAGCAGCGGGGCTGTAAGTCCTAAATTAACCACAATACAGAGCCTTCACTGTGACTCTACACCAGGGGTGGGGAAAATTTGGGGGGGATGGGGGGCCACTGACTCTCAGAAAAAAAAAAATCAGTCAGGGGCCACTCACAAGTGAGAAGCAAAAAACCCCAAAGCCCCTCATTGACATGGTCCCCAACTGAGAAGCAGAAAGACACGCTCCACATTCCCCTCGCACAGCAGAGCCTAGGGTGGTCCAGCCTAGTAGATTGTGTATGCTCCAGCCCCATGGTCCAGCAGCACCACTGCAGGCTCCCCAATACTGGGGGAGGCCCTGAGCCTCGGGGGGCCTGATTCAGGCAAGCCGGAGCCTTAGGTTCCCCACCCCTTCTGTATACTTATGCTCTCACCCCCTGGAGCAGCTGTGGACACATTCCAGAGAGACCAGGGCAATAGCATGGGAACCCTTTTCCTACTCCAAAAGGGCCAGATGAGAAGTTCACAACCCTCAGACGCAATAGGAACAGCAACAAGAATTCCTGTTTCCCCTTAAGAATGAAGACTGGTAGCAGGAATCAGGAGGAAAAAAAATACTGACCATACTTAGCCAAAGGCCACCAAGATCCTTAAAACCCAAGAAATTATCTTTAAAAGAACCAATACATGAGACACTCACTATTCACAGAATTGCTATTCACAGTTCTGCATATTCACGGGGACTCCTGTCCCAATCTGGAGGCGAGGTAACAGGGGCCAGCCCCCACAGCGAGTTCCCCGCAGCTGCTCAGCCCCCCATGGAGAGTTCAGGAGACACAGAGAGCTCATTGTGGTGGGGGGCCAGGAGTCATGTCTCCCAGTATTCACAAAATTTGCCATTCACGGTGGATGTGAGAACACATCCACCATGAATGACAAGGGTTTCCTGTACTTTATTAATCAGGATTTGTGTGGTAATTGATTGGATTCTACAATCTCTTTAAAACTGCAGTACTATCCAGGAAGTAACTGCAGCTTCCTAGAAAAGCCAAGACCTACTTTCATGTTTGGTCTGAGATAGCTGAAAGAGTAGGGCAGCATTTGTTTCTGCATTCGTGTATTAATTCAGCGACTGCAAAATGCAGTAAAAATGAATCTATGCTTCACAGATGCTAGAGATTACTATGAACACTTGCTTCCTTCGTTTGGAATCTGCTGCTAGAACCATAGCTGCTGCTTTTTCATGAAATTGTATCCTCTCTCAGAGGAACCTGAATTCGTGGAGGAGGGCTCTGCATTACACTCACACACTTAAGTTTCATGGGCTGCAGTTTCCAGTGTCTGTTTCTTTTACAGTAAATAGACACTAGAGTCACTGTTCAACTCCTGAAGTGCTAGTGTAAGATAATATCTTCTATCAAAACAGCCAGAGAAAAACCTATTAGAAACACCTAATGCTGCTCCTTTGTCACAGGTCATTCAAAGTCCCCAAAGGGTGCCAAGAACCTCATGCAAGTTACCTGCCAAGATAAATGAAAGAGGGAAAACAGTACCCCATTTTATATCAAGAACAGTAGCTTAAGAGTAAGGAATTCCCTGTCTTTGAGCATGGTTTTTATTTGGGCTATGTCAAAACCAATGTTGACAAACTATAGTTCTGATGGCATATGTGGAAGCTCTCATGTGAGCATCTCTAGTGATAGCTGAATTCATGTTCTGTGACAGGAGTGGGGATCCTGCGGCCCCTGGCTTGCCGGGATCTGGCCCCAGAGGCTAGGGGCTCCCCCACCCTGGCATTGGGGAGCCTGCACTGGCAATCCAGCCACACACACCCCTCCAATACCCCACCATGGGGCTGGAGCACACAAAATCTACTCGCTGGGGGGTCAGCAGCCCCCAACCCAAAAAAGATTCCCCACCCCTCTTCTATGGTTATATTTAGTTTACGATCCTTACAAACTTTTTCTTTGCAGGTAGCTTCTCTCTCACTAATAGCATAGGGGAGAGGCTGCAAATTCTAACCTTCCTATTCCTAGAGGCAAATTACATGCTGCCAACCATCAATGCAATTAACACAAGAAAAGAAATCAGGAAGTTTATAATTTCCTAAGCATGAAGATTTAACAGGCTCAGCATCTCCATTTCCTAGCATGATCACCACCAGCATCGCTCACCTCCACAAAGGAAGGACAACTAGGCTACCGTAGGACATACATAGTCAATGGATAAAAGCTCAGACACAGCACTAGAGAAGTAAATGTCATTTTAGACATGGCAGAATGAAGTACAGATACCTATTTTTAAGGCTTAAGTAAAAACATGGTCCTCTGATTAGCTAAAAATCGACACTGAATGATGTAGAATGTTTTGTCAACTTTTTCAGCTCTGAAAAAGTTGTTTCAAAGGCTGCAACGTAAGTCAGCAGTGCAGACTTACAAATCATCTCACATAATGCAAAATAATACCAGTACCTAGTTTGAAAAGTGTCTATCAAAGCAGAGCTTACGAAAGTTATACACTAATCACAATGACGAAAAACTGCATTACAGAAATAGCAATACCTCAGTGGCAATACACATAGCAAAGCATAAGGGAAGACTACAGAAAAACTGAGAGAACATAAAGTACCAGGCAAATAAAATCTAAACACATGGGGAAACATACACCTGACAGTTCAATTACACAATATTTGAGAACATTAGTGAAGATGAGAGTAAAAAAAAAAAGTTAGGCTGCTGTGAAGGACTATAGCATGAGAAAAAAATCCATACTGTGAAGGGGAGATTTTTAAAAGGCCAGAATACTGTAACTAGATAGCTTTATGATCATTAATATTTGTACTTATGCCAACTGAAGACAAGTATGTTTCCAAGATATAAATAAGCCCTTTTCCCACAACTGTGTCAGTGCCTTTTTCTATGCTGTCCCCTCAGCGTGAGCACACTCCTTTATCCTGGCCCACAAAGCCACTACCCTCTGTTCATTCAAATCTCTCCTTAAGAAAATGTAATTCTGTGATACCCACAAGAGAATCAATAGCTATTTTAAAAGATAGATTTTGAGTCATGATTACCACATGCCTAGTTGCACGTTTTGAAGCTGTTTACTCTCCTTGCTCTATTCCCTTCCCATTGTTCACTCAGTAGTAGAGCCTCATCTAAAACCAGACTACTAATTGTCTGGGGGCAGGGACCATATCCATTCTAAAAAAAAAAAATGCTTAGAACTTTGAGGTGATATGAAGATTGACCCATGTAGGTTGCCACAAAAAACAATTCCTGCCTCTCCCTTCACATTCCTAGCATTCCATATGCTTTAGTAACAATCAAGACAACCCCTGAAGGAGGCAAGTAAGTATTTCCCCTTATTTCAAGAGACTGAGAAATTGAGGCACATGTTTCACTACCAGGGTACAGAGCAATTAGAACTCAGGTGTACCTGCTTAAACCACATCACTTTTGTTTAGCACCGCAGCTGGCCAAGATTATGGAGGCCTTTACCATCTCTGAAAAATCATGACTTGGCCACTTCTGGAGCTAGACTTAAGAAACAGTCTGATAGAAACAATTCCAGAAATAAGAACAGAGGCTTGCAGCAAGAGCTGCCATTAAAAAAGCTAAGTACAGTGGAATGTTAAAAGACTGCAGTAGTGGAAAGAGCAATAATTTCTCATTGTATGATTTGGCTTTAAAACAAATTGGTTCACTTTAGCATAGCTGTTATAACCTAACATAAGTTGAGGACTGAGATACATTATATGTCACCACATGGTTAAATTGGACCAAGACACTCTTTATACCATGACACAGTTAGTTATATTGTATTTGCAAGAGTGAGCTGTAAACATTCCCCACACAATGAATTTAAATAAGATACCATACTAGAAAACCTCTGTTCCCCACACCGTCACCCAGCCACACTATGGCAAACAGCAGAACAGAAACAACCTTTATTTTCCATTTGTCAGCAATTCTGTCCATTTTGTCAGCATAGCTTTGAACAGATTTTTGCTGAAGTTATGTTGTTGCAAATAACCATCAAATAGAGCCTAACCTTGTTGCCGGAGAAGCCAGACTGTAATTTTTCCCCAATTTCTCTGATGAATCAGTGTCCTGAAAGATAATTCTTCCAAGAATGACCTACTTAATTTTGCTGGACAAAATATGACAACTTGAGTTTATCAGCACCTTCCATTTGGTTCACAGGTAAGCACACTCCAGTCAGAGGGGACAGGATGTTTCATGTCCTTAAGTTTGAGCTGCAATCAGTCCTCTTCCCAATTTAAAAATAATTGTTCTCCCAACCTTACAAAGCAGATTATTTTAGTACTGGAATCTGTTCCCTTCAGTGTTCATTAGCAGTTTGCAAGTTAAAAAATAGCACTCTATATGCAACCATTTTATGCCCTAAGAAATAGCGATTGTCATCTCTTCCTTCCATATTCAAACTCTGTTTCCTTTTAAAACCATCTAATTTTAAACCTACTTGTATATTGTTCATGGTTCACAGCCAGACCGCATGTCAGACTGACAAAATTAAAATAGCATCAGTGTCCCATATTTATTGCCAAATTTACAAGCCAATAATTTCAATAATCACAAATTGATCTTGAAGGTCAGGAAGTCAAGCTGGTTTCGTTGAGTCCTGCATCATTACCAATAACGTTCCATAACTAGAACTTGAGTAAAAACTTTTTTGTGTGTGTGGAAAGTAAAGCAGGCAAATACAACTACCACTACCCACAGGCACAGAATTGAGTAAGTCAGAGTTGCTTTTATTGGGTAATTTTTCCAACCACAGGCACTTTAAACGCTGTGTTCTTATTTTTAAAAGGAATCTCAATTCACCTTAATGTTATTAGGAAATAAGGGTGAAAAGCAAACAGTAATTGTATTGCCACCCAGGAAACCCCAGTTAAGTAGTAAATTGTACCAATGAGCAAAATTCCATCTATTCAGAACTTCTGCTAGGAGACTAGGCAATAGAATTTCAATCAGGAGTAGTTGCAGCTGTTACTGTCCAACAAGCAGTGGGAAAGTAATTTATCAAAGGCTTCATGTCAGCAAGATGGAGGTCCTGACTGAAGAGTTACAGAAGTGAAAATATTGATATTTAACATTAACTTTTTTCATGCATGTTGAATTCATTGTACATTGATCATCATGATATCTTATTTACTATAATCATGTTTCATACTAAGATAGAGTACTTTACAAACATTCATTTTTCATCTACGTCAAGGTAAGAAGGAACCAATAGATCATCTATTCTGACCTCCCTGTCTAATAGGCCTCAATACAACATCCTTACTAAATAAATGCTGTCTCTATGCTACATATGGGGAAACGGAGGCTGAGAGGCTAAGTGACTCGCCATTCATGCTTTTTTGCTGAATGTAATAGCACGGTTTGAAAACCATGGAAAACTAATGAAACTGAATTAACCTATGATATTAAAGAGCCCTATTCTGTTTGTTCCATTTCTTGTCTACAATCTGTATCTAGTCACTGACATTCTAACAAAACCATTAGAATAAGGGTGGAGAATCTTTGTTCTAACTGACCCACAGAAAAATCAGTTGGGGGCTGAACACAAGAGAGACACTAAAAGAAAAATAACCCTCGCTGATGTGGCCCCCGACTGAGGAAAAAGACACTCCCCACAGACCCCTCCCACACCAGAGCCAAAGGAGGCCCTAGTAGTAGATTGTTTGCTCTAGCCCCGCAGTGAAGTGGCAGGGGGGCTGAAGAGCCTGCACAGGCTCCCCAGAGCTGGGGGGGGAAGGGGAGCCCTGAGCCTCGGGGGCCAGATCCAGGCAAGCCGGAGGCCACATCTGGACCCAAGAGCTGAGGTTCCCTACCCCTACATTAGAAAGAGGTCACGCAAACCCTAAATTCATAGGAACACTATGATTACCTTGCTTGTTTCCAAAAGCTCCAACAGGAGCGAGCATGTACTTTCTGTACCATTTACCTGCTGCCTTATAATGCTGGCATTTCAGCCTACATGCATATCTCAACTCTGAAACATTACATAGATCAAATAGACTACTCTGTGGGTCAGCCAGCTCAACAAACTTGTGTTTCAGCAAATAGTTTGGGCATTGCACATTACTCCAATTGGTCAGTGGAATGAGATCATTCCTAATAGTCAATTTTATCAAAAAGCTTTTTGTTATGAGCTGCTCTACCTCAGAAAGCAAGTACCATTTTATACACTATGTACTAAAAGGAATTCTCAGAAAAGTTAGCCTTACAACCCAAAAGGTACTCAGAAATCTCCACATTTCAGCCTCTTTCATAATTCCATTAAAAATTACAAACTACTGACAAATCACAGCAAGTGGGTGAATTTCTTATTCCAGCACCGTGTTTTACGACCAAACTCTCAGGCTCCACAACATTGCTTTAGTTTGCAATAGCAGGAAAGTAGCAACTCCTAAATCTCCTAAGCCTGACCTCATGCAGAAGAGGAGCAAAAGGCAATGAATAAGATCCCTATATTGCAAGAAGGATTCCCATACAGTAGATAGAGGATCTAAGTCAGAGGTCTGGACTACCAGAAGGGAGTAACGGAGTAAGATGAAGCCGGAGGAGAAGAGGGCAGACAAGGAAAAAGTAAAACAAAGGCTAAGTAAAATGGACACTTGGCTAATCTGCTAAATGTCATAATTCTTAGTTCCATTTAATGGAGGATGTTGGTTACATAAAGATACGATTTTAGAAAAAGACAAGACTAGATCTTATTTCAAGTTCCACTAAGCAAAAAGGTAGTGGATTCAGATTCTGCACATATTCAAAACACAGATCATAATTAAAGTAGTGTTTTACTGCTGACTACCTGAGTTAAAAACTAGATTCAGCAAGCCAAAAATCACAGAAATGTAAAAATGAAAAGAACTTTAATTTTGCAGGATGAAATTTTCAAAGTCACCCAAGTCCCACTGACTTTCAAGAGGACTTAGGTTTTAAGCACCCAAGTGACTTTTAAAGATAGGATTTAAGCATATTTTCACCCAATTACTGCCCATAATTTCTCTCACGTGCACGCACGCACACCAACAGAACTTAGCACTAGCTTAGCTTCTGCTTTGATCTGGCAGCTTTCTACCTGGTCCAACTGATGACCCTCTCAGTGGCAAGTGAGCTATCAAATTCTACTTAACAAAATACAGGACTATGTAGCACTTTAAAGACTAACAAGATGGTTTATTAGGTGATGAACTTTCGTGGGCCAGACCCACTTCCTCAGATCAAATAGTGGAAGAAAATTGTCACAACCATATATATCAAAGGATACAATTAAAAAAGATGAACACATATGAAAAGGACAAATCAAATTTCAGAACAGAAGGGACATTGGGGAGGAGGGAGGTAAATGTCTGTGAGCTAATGATATTAGAGATGATAATTGGGGAAGCTATCTTTGTAATGGGTAAGATAATTAGATTATTTATTCAGACTCAGGTGTAAAGTGTCGAATTTAAGCATGAATAACAGTTTGAATGAACTTATTATTCAATGAACTTATTATTGAATGAACTGTTATTCATGCTTAAATTCGACACCTTACACCTGAGTCTGAATAAAGACTGAATATATATGGTTGTGACAATTTTCTTCCACTATTTGATCTGAGGAAGTGGGTCTGGCCCACGAAAGCTCATCATCTAATAAACCATCTTGTTAGTCTTTAAAGTGCTACATAGTCCTGCATTTTACTTTTTAACAAGACTTTTAACCTTGAGGGTCTACGGTTCATTAGAACTCTTAAATACATCAGCATAAACCTGTTACATTAGGTGGAACAAGGTGAGAACACTTCAAAACATGACAGACTGCAGACCTTGGCTATGAATTAATTTAGCACTTCCTAATGTGTGGGGCACATCTCCAAGAGATGGGGTCCAGAAGAGGTGTCACTTAAGATAGGTAAGCCTCTAACATACAGTAGGGCTGAAGAGGTGCATGATTGGTTTCATTTTCCTGAAAGGGAGGTTTCAGCTTTCAAATGTTTGAGAAATACTTACACTGACTATTTTTTAAAAGTAAAATTATTAATAAGAGAGCAAAGCTTATAGTCTCTGTATGTAACTGGTTTCCAGCTTAAATGTCTTTTTAGTTATTTGAAACAGTTGGTTTGCAAACTCTGGGTGTGTCTCCACTATACAGTTAATTTAGGTGATCAGCACCTGAGTCAGAGCACCCAACTTAAACTAGTTATGACATTATCAGATTTTAATAGGAAAATGCAGATCATTATTGCACCTACTGTTGTATTTGCCCCAAATTCCGTGCAAAGTGGGCCAACACAAGCTTATGCTATGCGGATTCTGCTTACAAAAATCATACAAGTAGAGTATGTAAAGTTATGAACACGGATCTCTACTTGCATTTCAATGTTTTCTGTCTGGGAGGTGGCAGCAAGCATCGACCACCCCCTTCTCTCCCTTTATGGCAGTGAGGCTCAGGGGCCACTGCAATTAGTGAAGCAGAATGGAAAGGGGCTACCCCTTCTCTCAGAACTAACATTGTGAATGCTCATCTTTGTGCAAGTTTTAAGCCAGAAATTGGGGGAAGAAGATGAATTGAACCAGGCAGAACTACCATGCCTACAAAGAATACTGAGCATGGAAATGGACTGGACCTTGAAGCACGGATCATAAGTAGATAGGGAAATGTCTATTTAGTTGCAATCAGGTTATTTTCTTTGTTTTGTTGTTTGGTTATACTTCTCTGTGCTAAGTCCATGTCCCTCCCATACAGTTTAAAATACAGTGTATCCCAGAGATACATCATCTCATGTTTTAATCTGTTCTTTCCTCAGTTTCTCTGTAAAACCTAGCAACCAAGTATGCTTTATCAAGTATATCTTTTGTTTTGTTAATAAAATCACCTTTTTTAAGGGGATGATTTGATTCTTCTGCCCTGGGAGGTAACAGGAGGTCTGCGTATGCATGCCTAAGAGTGAGAGCAAAATGCAGGACAATGTAGCACTTTAAAGACTAACAAGATGGTTTATTAGATGATGAGCTTTCGTGGGCCAGACCCACTTCCTCAGATCAAATAGTGAAAGAAAATAGTCACAACCATATATACCAAAGGATACAATTAAAAAAATGAACACATATGAAAAGGACAAATCACATTTCAGAACAGAAGGGAGATGCGGGGGGGGGGGAGGGAGGAAGGTAAGGGTCTGTGAATTGATGATATTAGAGGTGGGGAGAGTGGGATGTCTGTGAGCTAATGGTATTAGAGGTGATAACTGGGGAAGTTATCTTGGTAATGGGTAAGATAGTTTGAGTATTTGTTCATTCCTTCTCGGAGAGTGTCGAATTTTAACATGAATGACAGTTCAGAGGATTCCCTTTCAAGTGCAGATGTAAAAGGTCTTTGTAGCAGAATGCAGGTGGTTAAGTCATTGAGAGAGTGTCCTTTCTGGTTAAAATGGCAAGAAACTGTTTTTTCTTTGTGATCTTGTCTGATATCTGTTTTGTGGGCATTAATCCTTTGGCGAAGTGTCTGAGATGTTTGTCCAATGTACATAGCAGACGGACACTTTCGGCACATGATAGCATAAGTTATATTTCTGGATGCGCAGGAATATGTGTTCTTGATCTTATAACTCACTTGGTTAGGTCCAATAATGGTATCGGCAGAATGAATATGTGGACAAAGCTGGCAACGGGGTTTGTTGCAAGGGAAGGTACCAGGGTTGGTATTAGTGTGGTATGTCCTGTGGTGGTTGGTAAGAATCATCTTGAGGTTAGGTGGTTGTCTATAGGAGACTATGGGTCTGTCTCCCAGAGCCTCTTGGAGTATGGTATCCTGTTCCAGTATAGGCTGTAGTTTCTTGATAATGTGTTGGACAGGTTTAAGTTGGGGGTTGTAGGTGATGACAAGTGGTGTTCTATTGTTGGTTTTCTTGGGTCTGTCTTGAAGTAGATGGTTTCTAGGTATTCGTCTGGCTCCTTCAATTTGCTTTTTTATTTCTCCGGGTGGGTAGTTGAGGTTTATAAATGCTTGGTAGAGATCCTGAAGCTTCTGGTCTCTGTCAGTGGGATCAGAGCAGATGCGGTTGTATCGAAGGGCTTGGCTATAGAAGATGGATCGTGTGGTGTGTTCTGGATGGGAGCTGGAAGCATGTAGGTAACTGTATGAGTCGGTGGGTTTTCTGTATAGAGTGAGAGGTCAGTTATCAGAGATTGCAGTTTGTTTTCTCTTTTTTACTCCAAGTTCTCTCATGCTAAAAGAGCCCCTCTAGAAGAAGTCCAAATGCTTTCTTCTGGTGTTCAAGAAGAAAGATGGGGGTTTTTTCACTTGGTGGTGGAAGCTGCCTTCCAAGGCCAGGGAATCTGTGACCTTGGGAAGCTTTTAAGCAGAAGTCTATAGAGGCAAGGTATTTTATGGTCTTTTGTAGGTGCACCTTCTGCACTCGCAGCACCAGAGTAGGGAACAGCCTTGACAGCTTGTATAACTTCTGGCTGACCAGAGTGGCAGCTGAAGTGCTGTGTGTGACTGGTATGGTGTCATATAGAGGAGGACCCCAGTCTTGAGCTATAAGTAACCCTAGTTGTAAGCAGTTCACCCTGATTTGACCCTCACAATAGTGCCCCTACATCCCATGTTATATTACCCTAGTCTTAGGAAGCCACTGCAAAACCATACACGAGTTACTACGTCCTCACTGATGATGATCACAATGTGTTTTTAGGACTTCTGGGGGCACATCCCAAGTTTCTCTGTGCTGCAGAAAACAGAGATACTCTGATTCTCTATCAGAGAATTGTAGGAGAATTTCTCTCTCCTGAACACACTGGAAGAACTGTGGGAAGGCACTGCACAATTAAAGCACTTGAGTGTTTTAGTCTGCATCCTCACTACAAAATGAGAAAATTACCTGCCTGAATAAAAAAGTGCCACTCATACTTTATCCTAAAGCCCCAAATAGGCCTGCTAGCTCAAACTGCTACTAAACTGAGGTCAGAGGGTTTTTTGTGCAGATGGGATGGGCACTAAAAAAAAAAAAAAATACTCAAACAAGAGTCCAGGTTAACTGCAGTAAAAGCATGTCAACCAAACCCATCTCAGTCCCACAAAGGTAGTCCTTTGACTCATTTCCGTGACAATATCAGAAAGAGCTCAGACACTAAAAATTAGTGCTCCCTAGAATACTGGCTATTTGCCTCCTGTGAATGAAAGGGATTTTTTGTTGCAATAGGTCACATCACTTGCATCATGGCTGAAAAGACTATTGAGAACAAGACATATTGTGCATCTAAGTGACACATGGAATAATTCTAAGATAAGCAGACTGCAGCATAAAAGTAACTGCTAATGGTTTACATTTGAATCTTATGTACTTGAAAATCAGTGCACACAAGCTTTCTGCAAGTACACTACCCTGAACAAGTCTCTGCTTCTGTTCACAAGACAAATCCAGTCTCCTTGTTCCATATTAATTTAAGTCAGTTATACAGAACACCAGGTAATACACTACAGAGCACCAGGTAATCCCCAACACTGACATTTACTCTTCCCTTCCCCTTTTCTGCTATCATTACCGTTAATCCTAAACGCCATTAGATACTCTTTTCCAGACCGCAATTTTAGATGTTTTATAGGGACAAGTTAAATACACTAATTTTAAAAAGCATGGGCAGCTCTTTCCTGGCTGTTCTTAAGGATTTAGAACTTAACGAAAACCTGACATCAAATCCCAACCAAGTTGGGCAGGATAGCTGGATATATGGCTTCCCTTTGTAAATTATGCAAAGGAGTCAAGTAAGTCATTTGCATCTGGGAAGATTTCACATATTACAGTTATCTATAATATGGCAGAGGTCTAGGTTGGATACTAGGAAAAAGTATTAGAGTGTTAGAAGTCCAGAACCAAGAATAAATAAGTTGGGGGGAGGGAAAGAAGAAGGGAAAAAAGTAAAGGAGGAAAAAAAAAAGGAGGGGAGGAGGGAAAAAAAAGAGAGACACAGAGTAGATAAGCTTCAGCGAGGTAGCTAAGTTAGTCTGTAACAGGAAAAACTTAAACAAATAGTCTAGTAGCACTTTAAAGACTAAGAAGTTACAAGAGGCTGATAGGAACCATTAGCACCATCATTGTTTGGTTGGTTAAGTCAATACGATGTGGAAAGTAGTGTGCTAACCAGCCCATGTCTTTGTTCATACCATTTGCATAAGAATCAAACTTGTAAATGAAGTTAAGTTCCAATCCTTCTCTGTGTATTTGGCTTCTGGATTTTGGCTGAAACAAAACGGTGACTTGGAGATCCATTAATGAGTGTCCAGGTAGATTGAAGTGTTCTCCAACAGGTTTTTGTGTATTGCCTTTTCGGATATCTGATTTGTGTCCATTAATTCTTTCCCATAGAGACTGTCCAGTTTGGCCAATATATATGGCAGTGGGGCATTGTTGACATTTGATGGCATAGATCACATTAATGGTTGTGCAGTTCAATGAGGCTGATTTGGTGGCTGATGTGGTTGGGTCCAGTGATGAAATCGCTAGTGTAGATGTGTGGGCAGAGTTAGCACCAGGGCTGATTGCAAATGAAGTCTGCCCACACTGCCATGTACATTGGAAAAACTTGACTGTCTCTGCAGGAGAGAATTAATGGACACAAATCAGATATCCGAAAAGGCAATACACAAAAACCTGCTGGAGAACACTTTAACACACAGTGTATTACACGAACACGCCAATCATCTGAAGAAGAGGGCTCTGCCCACGAAAGCTCATGATACCATGTTGTTAGTCTTTAAGGTGCTACTAGTCTTTTTTTTTTTTTTTTTTTTTTTTTTAAGTTTAATCTTTATTTTGTTAGACTGACAAGCCAAGCTCTTCTTTAAATCTTCTCTGGTAAGATAGGTTCTCCATTCCTCTGACTGTCTCTCCACCTCTTCCCATTTGAATTCTTCTTTCTTAAGCACAGAAGACCTCAACTGTACACTATTCAAATCAAGTCTCACCAGTGCCTTGTACTTCCTATCTCTACTGGAAATACCTTACCTGATGCATGCTAGGGATGTTAAATATCAGTTAACTGAATAGTCGAGTAACCGCATGAAATTTTATCGGTTAATCAACTATTCTATAGTCCCATGGGGCGGGGTTGGTGCCGTTGCATCAGACAGCAGTGCAGAATGCCAGGTGGGAGCTGGTCTGTGAGGGGAGCCAGTTTAAAAACCAGCTCCCCTCATCGACCAGCTGCTTGTCACTCTGTGCTGCTGCTTCTGAGAAAGAGGCAGCAGTGCAGGATAGCAGCAGTCCCTGTCTAGTGGCCGTCTGAGCTCCCAGACCCGAGCCACAACTGAGCCTGCCCACCTGGTTCTTAATACACTTGAAATGCACAGCTGAAACAAGTGTAGGTCCCAGACCCTGCATGAGCTGGGACTGAGACAGGATGCCTGCCTAGCTCCTAGTACATTTTAAATGCCGAGTCACAGCAGGGGTAGGCCCCCAACTCTTCACAAGCCAGGACTGAGCCAAGCTGCTAAAAGATTTACTGGCAGGGAGAGGGGGAGAAAGGAAGTGTATAGTCGATAGCATTAACCTATAAGCTTTTGCTTATTGGTTAACCAACTACACTATTACATCCCTAATGCATCCTAGGATTGTATTAGCCTTTTTCACAGCTGTATCACATTGGCAGTTCATAGCCATTTTGCAATCCACCATACATCCAGGTCTTCCTCCTCTTCTCTCACTTTCATCTGATATGTCCCCAATTTATAGCAAAAATGTTTGCTGTTAATCCCTAAATGCATGAACTTCCACTCTGCATAATTAAATTTCATCCTATTTCTATTACTCTAGTTATTCTAGTTTTCCAGCTTGCCCAGCTGTGTGTGAGATATTCCAGTTCTGCTCCATATTGGCCAAACCTCCCAACTGTGTCATCATCTGCAAGTTTTATTAGCAAACTCTCACTTTCTATGCTAAAGTCACAAATGAAAACAAGTAAAAACTGATACTCTCTTAGCAACCTCCCTCTAGTTTGACAGTTCCCCTTTCAGCATGACCCTTTTTAGTCTTCACTTTAACTGGTTTCTTTCAGTTCTTGCATTAACCTCCACCTTCTCCAATTTAACTAACAATTTCCCAACTGTATTAAATGATTTACTAAAAATCCAGGTAGCTCAAATCTACTGCATTTTGACTAGGAAACTGGTTATCTTCTCTAAAAAAAAGATCAAAATTGTGCAAGAGCAAGTTGTCCTTTGTAAAACTATGCTGTATTTCAGCGTTTCCCAAACTGTGGTCCGTGGCCCAGTACTGGTCCTTAGGAAAAAAATACTGGGCCTCAGAAATTTTTTTGAGAGAGCCCACCTCACTACCTGCAACCCCCAAGATGAATGTCGCACTGAACTTCCAGTGTCAACGGAGGTAGCGCGGGCTTCCTGAGGTGTCGGGGGGCAGTTCTGCAGCTGCGCTACCTCTGTTGAGCTGCTCTCCCCCCTACCCGAACAGCTGGCGCGGTACCTAAAACTCTGGTCCATCGTTCGCTGGGGACTTTGTTCCACTGCTGCCTTGCTGCACGCAGGAGCGGGGGTGTGGGTGGGGATCCGGGACTGCACTGGCTCGGGCGGCATGTGCTCCTGTGGGGATCAGAGGAGCAAGGCACACGCTGGCCAAGCGGTTGGGGCAGGCACGGTCCGGGACTCCCCCTATCCCCTTCCCCCACAAGTACCCTGCCTCAGCACCCACAAGCACCCTGTCCCCTGCTCCAGCACTCATTGGCACCATTCCCCAGAACTCTGTCCCAGCACCCACAAGCACAGTTGGGGTCACATTAGTGAGGTTTGAGGGGTTTGGAGTTGTTGTATTTTTGTATCTCACTTGTGTGGTCCCAACTGATTTTTCTGTGGGCTAAAGTTGGCACTAGGGGCTTTGGGAGGAACAGAAACAATTTATTTGCATATTCATCATCTGCTTAATGACTATGCAAATAAATGTTACTGGTCCACCAAAAGCTCATGAAAGGATTTACTGATTCCCAGTATCAAAAAGTTTGGGAACCCCTGTTGAATTTTATCCTAATTACTATTTACCTCTATGTACTTAACTACTCACTTTCAGAATTTTGTTCTAAGACCTCATGTATAACTGAGGTTATATACCTCATATATAACTAATAGGTCTGTGGTTTCCCATATCACGCTCTTTCACTCCCTGCTTTCTTAAATACAGGTACTAGGTTTGTAATTTTCCAAACATGAGTTATGAACCCTAAGTTTACAGCAGGGGTGGGGAACCTTTTTTGGGTCAGAAAAAACAGTCAGGGGCCACACACAAATGAGAAGAAAAAAAACCAACAACACGCCTTCACTGACCTGGCCCCCAACTGAAGAGAAGAAAAATCCTCACAGATGTGGCCCCCATCTGAGAAGCAGACACTCCCCTCAAGCTCCAGCCCCAAGGACAAGGGGGTGGGGGCTGATGGCTTACTTCTAAGGCCTGATTTACCCTTCTGGGGGGTCTGGGGCTACTGAATTTTGTGCCCCCCCCAGCTCTGGGGTGGGGCCAAAAATGAGGGGCTCAGTGTGCGCGATGGCGCTGCTGGGGAGCAGGCTAGAGGTAAGGATGCAGGAATGCGCTAGGGACGTAAAAAACCATTTAATCAGTTAACCAGTTAAACGTTATGGTGAACCACTTAAACAGGGGCAGCTCAAGGCAAGTCACAGGCTGGATCAAGCTTGCGGGCTGTAGGTTCCCCACCCTGGTTTATGGCATTGGAAAAAATGTGTTTGGGTGTTGGGCCATATATAGTTTATCTTTAATCTACACCCCATCCTCAGTGCTTAGTGGTCCTGCTTCTTCTCTCCACATTTTCTTTTTATTTATATGGCTAAAGAACCTTTAACTACCGGTATTGTTTTTTAACTTCCTTTGCAAGGTCCAGCTCTGCTTGGCGATTGGCATTTCTCATTTTTTTTAATATCTTCTGACCTCCAATGGGTGGCTGACTTTACTGATCCAACCCTTCTTCCATTCCTTCTAGGGTTTCTGCTTTCTCCCTTTCAGTTTTCAGTGTCTATATTCTCATTCACTAGCAGAAGGATGCAATTTGGGATCCAAACTTTGTAGAGTGTTTAAACTCCATTAAGAATTGTTTTCAGGGGAATTGTAAAAGTTTATGGACACGCTTATGCCAATCTTAAGTTTTGTAAAAAAATAAATCAATAGACACTAAACTTTAATTGTTGTTTGGGTCTAACATTTATCTAATTTAAAGAACGGACCAAAAAATTGAAGCTGCTGGATAGTATGCCTGCACACACATCAATTCCTACAGTGTATAAATGGGCTTTTATGCCAATTTGCATTTTCCCCAGCAGCAAAATTCAGACACGCCCAGCAATATACATTTTGAAACAATAAAATGTTAATTTTATATTCAGTCCATCCTCAACCATTTTATTTGATTACATCAGTACCTCAGAATGATATTAAACTGAATGAAGACTGCAATTAAAGTCTGAAATTGGGAAATTAAAACTGATGCAGTCAGCATTTGGCTACAAAAATAAGGCAAATTATACATTATTGTTAGCAAATAGGTCTCAAACTTCAGGGACAAAAAAGGCAAAGTACAAGATCCATCAGAATTAAACAGCTATATAGTTTCTCAATTCAGAGCGCCTGTGGAACACGGGGGAGGGAGGGAGGGAGTAGTTAAAAGTTCTCACAAAACTGAAGTTGTATTAATGCCAAGTACTATTTACATAATAAGTGTCTCCCAGTTCCACACGAGAGCATCTTGTCTGTGGGCTGCAGTGTAAACAGAACTAATCTGAGCTAAGTAAACCATGCCATCTGTGAAATGGTGTTACAGGAAGATAATCAGCAGCACTCTCAGAACAGATGAGTGCAAGATGGTGAGCACTGCTTTCATTAAGATAGATGGAAGAGCAAATCAGCTACAGCAAGAGCACTTCCCTCAACAGCTACAAACTGTATTTGTCCCACTTCCAAACTGCAGATTCTTTAAGACAAAGATTGGCTTAACTAACACTTCCAGAACAGGAAGGGAGAAGGGAGGAAAACACTATACATTCAGGCACACAACTCCAGACTTTAAAATCTAGATCTTGGAGCAGCACCAGTATTTCACCTACTGGTGAAATACTTAAGACAACAAAGCTAATTTTTATACTATAGTTGCTAATTACGATTAGGGATAAACTAGGACTGAATTTATGCTTTAATTCAGGAAGGCCAAACATCCAGACTGATCTATTTGTGTGTCTTAGACTTGCATGGCAAATTCAGATTCTACAGATTCTATTTTGAAAGTGTGAACCAAGTGTAACAATGCAACATTATCTTTCTGAGCCTGCACCTAGCCTGAAATGATGATTGAGATGTGAATTCACCTCATTCGGCTGTTAAAGCTAAGACCTAAATATGATACTAAAACATCTGCATTATTTCACAGCTCATCATTTCAACAGAAAAATGGAGACAAAGCTGGAAGCACAGGAAACACAAGGCACAAGAAAGGAAGAGATATGAACAGAATAAAAAAAATAGAAAAAGGGAGGGGGAAGAATCTAAGGCAAAATAGTGCTGGTGCAAAAGCAGGATAATATTTTCTCTTTGGTTGACAATGAATGGGAAAATTAGGCAACATCATTTGTTCAGTATCTTAAAATTATTTTTATTAAAACAAA